>NW_024870859.1:1172500-1696923 GCF_019054845.1 Dipodomys spectabilis
AGACAAAGGAACTCTTCCAGTAATATTGAATTCTATTACTATTACTCTTCATTCAACATTGAAACTAAATAGGACAATTTAGATGCTAGAAAAGAAAAATTATTTTATCTGTTCATCTTTTCATATTTCTCCTCCTCATCAGATTCACTTGCTTTTGAAGTGATGGAAGTATTAGCTATATTAAAAGAAGCAAAGATATACAAAGAATTGTTATAAATATTTTGCACATTGTACATTAATACCATAAGATATCAATGAATGTTTATTATAAGGGACCACTGTGGTCTGCTTATTCTTTTATATAAATTTATGGGGTACTTTACTGAAGAAATTGGTAAAGTATTAGATTAAGGCTTAGAATCAAGTAAGCTCACCAACAGTCTATAACATTTCATTTGGTCCCATTTTGTCCTACCTTAGTCTCCACTGTAATACAGAACACCAGCTATCATATTATCATTGGTATCAATGGCAGAAGTACTCTTTCATTTTTATGATCAGTGACATAAGTATCCTCAGAGAAAGCCTGACCAGGAGAGAAAAAAAAGATGAAGCCACAAGCAAACCTGTGGCAGTGTCACATATGAAACATTTTCTCAGATAGTCAAGTTTTATTTAGGACAGTCACCATAGATGGTGATGGGAGACAAAAAAAAATTCCAGATACTTAGTTGTTGTTGTTGTTGCTATATTGCATAAACTCTGTTATTTTTACCTGTGACCTGTAAGGACCTTGGAAACACAGGTACACAAAATAAACTCCTGAACAAATGAAGAATAAATAGAAATATTACTGGTGAGAAATTATTTGACTTTATATTTTCACAAAAATATTTACCCAACAAATGACAGCTTTAAGCTTGACAAAAATCTAGGATTGATAGTTTAACTTTGCTTTAAGTCTATGAAAATGTTTTTCCCTCCTGAAATGGTATTCAAAGCTCTTGTTATTTATTTAAATCTCTTTCCAAATGAGTCAGAAAGACTAAAATTGTTGGCATACAACTAAACAGTATCTATATTTGTGCCTTTATAAATTTCTTAACATTTGCTTGCTTCACAGTTACCATTTGCTGTGACTGGATGTCATTTCCTTAATAAAAAATGCACTGATTTTTTCCGACAGATGTCAACTCCATGTAGTCTAATGATTTTTTTTTGGGGGGGGGGGCTTCTGGTTGTGGGGCCTGAACTCTGGACCTGGGCGCTGTCCCTCAACTCTTTACAACTCTTCAGCTCAAGCCTAGCGCTCTACCACTTGAGCCACAGTGCCACTTCCGGCTTTTTTCTTTTTGCTTATGTGGTGCTGAGGAATTGAACCCAGGGCCTCATGCATGCAAGGCAAGCGCTCTACCACTGAGCCACCTCTCCATCCCCAGTCTAATGATTTTAACCAAACACTCAGACAAGTTTTTCACTTATTTAAAATAGACTACGTATGAAGCTAGGTTTGTTGTGCACTTTAATATTGAATGTTATATATTTAGAGATATTTTAATGGCTTGAACAAAAACTTCATCTATTAAACTGAAGGGACTATGACATTACTACTGAACTGTGAAAGAGAGCTCTATTTTGACTTCTTTTCTTTCATTTCTTGACTTCAAATTATTTTTCCCCCAGAGTAATTTCATATGATTGAATTTAAAAAGTTTTATTTCCAAACTGACACCCAGTGAAATACAGCTGGATATGGGGCTTCAGTGTCGCCATGGTAGTATAGCTCACTTTTTAAACATTTCTACCGTTTCTTTTTCTTTTTCTTTTTTTTTACCCAGAAGGGAATCAATACTAATATTTGAGAAAGTATAAAATAGACTCAATTTAGCAGAATAGTAATTTTTGTAACTATTAGAGAAAGAAGGAAATTTCTTGTGAATACTGTCATTCATATATCACAACTAAAATGATATGGACTAATGGCTACTGGTTATAACAACAGTGACTGTATTGTTTCTATTGTTTTAATGGAAAATTATTACAAATTTACTTGTTGATATATTTATTTATTATCTCAAAAACCTATAAATAAAAAACCCGTCATTGATTTACCAGGCTAAAATGAATATAATAGCAGAACAACTTCCTTTTCTGAAAGCTCTAGGAGAGATTCTCCTTGAATTTACTCAGATGATTGTATAATTTATCTCTTCCTTTCCTCACTGCACACAATGGAAGAGTCATTATAATCTTTTATAGACTCTACATTCTTTAGTTCGTCACCTCTTTCCTCTGTCTTCAAAGCCAGAAACAACACTTTGAATTTTTGCCCCTTCTTATACCACATCTCTCTGAATTTTGCCTTTCTTGTCCACTTTCAAAAGCTCATGCTTTGCATGAATTATCTATATTAAGGTCCATAACTTTAGAGATTTATACAAAATCACTTTTTTGATTTTTTTTTTTGTTGGGTGGGGAGGAGGGGGGAGGATGGGAAGGGATGGGAAGGGGAAACAAAGGAGGAGGCTACAAAGCTTGATAAGAAATGTACTCATTATCTTGCCCGTGTAATTGTAACCCCTCTGTACAGTATTTTCACAATAAAAAATAAAAATTAAAAAAAATCACTTTTTTGGGGGGGGGGGGCAGGAGAAAGAACAACAACAAAACCAAAGTTAGCAAAATGATCTTTGTTAATGCAACCTGCAAAAGCAGGTCTGTGAACCAGTAGAGGGCAACATTGAGAGATGGTTCCATGAGCCAGCTCCAAACCTCAGCATTCTAGCTTCAGAAGCCTCCATTAACTCAGCTCAGTAACACTCAGTTTGCTAAGCTGTGAAAGGAAGACAACCAATGAGCTTGGGGGCATTTTATTTTTTTTAACATTTTTTAGTATTATTATCTTTAAGTAGTTGTACAAAGAAGTTCCCATTCTATAAAACTGTATATGAATACAAGGTCACCCATCACTACTAACCCATCCCTTCTCTCACTCTTCTTTTTTTTAAAGTTGAGATTAGGTGATTACATAAATTTTACATATTTCACAGTATTGTGGAATAGTGATACTTAAAGTCATAAACACATTTTAACCTTCACAAGGCAAATTGTCATTATCATAGTCTGTAAAGTTAGTGATTTCTATGAGCTTTGACAATACAATTATTTCTTCCACATCAGGTGATGTTTACATTTCTTTCATTTTGCTTAGTGTAAGCATTTCCCTCTTTCCCATCACTGTCTTTGGGTTGCTTAGTTCTTTTTCTTCTATGTCCAGTTTTGATAGGCCGCTTTGTTGTATGTTGTTCTGTTTCCCACTTATTCTGTGTCCTCTTCCTAGCTTGCCTCCATTGTGTGCATAGATATACCATATATATGGTCAAGAACATGGAGTCACTTAGCAATGATGCAACAAAATGAGTGGCTGGCCTTTGTTTCTGGAGTCCTGTTTACTTTGTCATATCTCTTTGCATTTTGGCTTTAGCATCCACATATCAGTGAGACCATGTGCCATTTGTCTCTTTGTTCTTGTCTTACCTTGCTCAAAGTAATTCACTCTAGTTCCATACATTTCCCTGCAAATGCTATTATTTTCTTTTTCCTTTCTCATGGCTGCATAGTATTCCATTGTATGTAGATATCACAATTTTTAGATCCACCCATCAGTAATGGAACATCTGGGTTGTTTCCATATGTTGGCTATTGTGAACAGTGCTACAATAAACATGGAGGTGCATGTGTTTTTGTATCCTGGTTCCTGTTGTTCAGGGTAGATACCTAGGAGTGGTATGGCTGGGTCATAGGAGAAGTCTATATTTAGCGTTGTGAGGTACCTCCAGATTGGTTTCCAAAGTGGTTGTATTAGTATACATTCCCACCAGCAATGCAGTAGGGTTCCTTTTTGTCTGCATCCTCTTCAGCATTTGTTGTTGGCTGAATTTAGGATGTGTGCCATTCTGACTGGGGTAAGGTGGTATCTTCAGTGTTGTTTGTATTTGCATTTCCTTACAGCCAGGGATGATGAGCATTCCCTCATGTGCTTCTTTGGCATTTTAATCTCTTCTGAGAAGCCTCCCTTTAGCTTCCTTGCCCATTTCATGATTGATTTGTTAGATTTGTGATGGGTTAGTTTCTTGAGTTCCCTGTATATAATGAATATTAGGCCCTTGTCTGATATATTGCTGGTAAATATTTTTTCCCAATTAGTTGGCTTTCTTTCTAGTTTGGTTGCTATTTCTTATTCTGTGCAGAAAATTTTTATTTTAAGGTAGTCCTATTTATCGAGTCTCTCTCTAAGTTGTTGTGACCCTGGGATTCTGTTCAGGAAGTTGCTGCCGTTGCCTATAAGTTCAAGTGTCTCCTATTCTGTCCTGCAGTAGTTTCAGAATATCAGGTTTGATGCTAAGGTCTTTAATGAATTTTGAGTTGATGTTAGTGCATGGTGACAGACTAGGATCCACTTTTAGTTTTCTGCATGTGGCCACCCAGTTTTCCTAGCACCAGTAGTTGAAGAGGCTATGATTCTTCCACTGTATGTTTTTTGCTCCTTTGTCAAATATCAGTTGACTATACATATGTGGTTTTATTTCTGGGTCCTCTAATCTTTTCTATTGGTCTTTGGGTCCTTTTTTGCGCCAGTACCAATCTTTGTTATTATGGCTCTATAGTAGAGTTTGAAATCCGGTATTGTGATCCCTCCTGCATTTTTCTTTTGTCTAGAATTGCTTTGGCTATTCTAGGTCTTTTGTTGTTCCATATGAATTTTTGAACTGTTTTCTCTATTTCAGTAAACTACGTCATTGGGATTTTAATGGTAATTGCATTGAATGTGTATATCAATTTTGGCAGTATGGTAATTTTCACTATATTAGTTCTGCTTATCTAGGAACATAGGAGTTCTTTCTATTTCTTGGTATCCTCTATGATTCTTTTGTTTAGGCTTACATAGTTTTCATGAAATAAATCCTTTACATCTTTGGTTAGGTTAATTCCTAGATACTTCATTTTTTG
Source organism: Dipodomys spectabilis (assembly GCF_019054845.1). Classification (NCBI taxonomy): domain Eukaryota; kingdom Metazoa; phylum Chordata; class Mammalia; order Rodentia; family Heteromyidae; genus Dipodomys; species Dipodomys spectabilis. The sequence goes on from NW_024870859.1 coordinate 1,177,451, forward strand.
AAGTTATTTTGAGTGAGGTTGTTTCCTTGATTTCCCTTTTTGCTTGTACATTGTTGGTATACAGAAATGCAACTGATTTTTGTGCGTTAATTCTGTAGCCTGCTACTTTGCCAAAGTGTTTTACAGGGAATGGAGCTTTTAGGATTGTTAAGATATAAAATCATGTCATCTGCAAAAAGGGATAGTTTACCTTCTTCCTCCCCTATATGGATCCCTTTAATGTCTTTTTCTTTCCTTATTGCTCTGGCTAAGGATTCCAGAGCTATATTGAAGAGGAGTGGTGAGAGTGGGCATCCTTGCCTTGTTCCTGTTTTGAGAGGAATTGGTTGTAGGTTTTCCCCATTAAGTATAATATGGCTATTGGTCTGTCATATAAGCCTTTATAAGGCTTATGTCATAATAGGAATGTTCCTTCTATTCCTATTTTTTCCCAGAGCTTTTAACATGAATAAGTGCTGTATTTCATCAAAAACTTTTTCCATGTCAATGGAGATAATCATGGTTTCTTGACCTTGGATCTGTTGATGTGATGGATTACATTTATTGATTTACATATGTTAAACCATCCCTGCATCTCTGGGATGAAGCCCACTTGGTCGTAATGTATGATTTTTTTTTAATGTTTCTGGATTCTGTTGGCTAGAATTTTATTGAAGAGCTTTGCATCTGTATTCATGAAAGAGGTTGGTCTGTAGTTGTCTGTAGTTCTCTTTTTTGTTGGGTTTTTCCTGGTTTGGGGATGAGTGTCATATTGGCATCATAGAATGAGTTTAGGATTACTCCCTCTGTTTCTATTTCTCTGAAGAGCTTGAGGAATATGGATGATAGTTCCTGTTAAAGATCTTATAGAATTTCATAGTGAATCCATCTGGTCCTGGGCTTTTCCAAGTTAGAAGGCTTCTGATTGCTTCCTATATCTTATTGTAGGTTATTTGCATATTTAAATGATTTATTTATTCTTGGTTCAGTTTGAGCAGTTTGTATTTCTCTAGAAATTCATCCATTTCTGCTAAGTTTTCCTTCCTTAGTGAGTATAGGGTCTAGAAATAGTTCTTCATAATTGTTTGCATATCTTGGATGTTTATTGTAATTTTTCTGTGGCATTTCTGATCTTATTGATTTGGGTCTTCTCTCTTCTTTTTTTAATTTTGCCAGTGGTCCCTCAATTTTACTGATTTTTTTTCAGAAAAACAGCTTTTTGTTTTATTAATTTTATTTATAGTTTTATTAGTCTCTATCTCATTAATTTCAGCTCTTATTTTGGTTATCTCACTCCATCTAGAAACTTTAGATTCAACAAGATAAGGATAATATCTGAACTTGATGTCTCATATTAAGGCTTCAGAACCCTCTATTCATGTGAGCTACTCAGGACAAACTCTGGACCAAAAGCAAATGAAATCTATTTCAAATGTTGCCACTCTTTTTTTTTTTTTTTTGGTCGGTCGCCGGGCTTGAACTCTGGGACTGGGTGCTGTCCCTCAGCTCTTCAACTCAATGCGAGCGCTCTACCACTTGAGCTACAGGGCTACTTCTGGTTTTCTAGTAGTTTATTGGAGATAGGAGTCTCACAGTCTTTCCTTCCCGGGCTGGCTTTGAACCGTGATCCTCAGATCTGAACCTCCGGAGTAGCTAGGATTACAGGCATGAGCCACTGGAGCCTGGCTCAAATGTTGCCACTCTTATAAAAGAAAATCATCCTGCTAGAGAGTAGTTGGTTTGTTATATATATTTTTTTTTCAGCATTTAAATCCAGCTTAACCTGAATTCAGCAAATTCTATTGTCATGTATACACATACATCTATACAGACATTTATACACATAACAGAATAATAGCTTTTGTATGATTTCTATGAGTACATTGACTGTAGTCAGTTACATTAAGGAGGGAAGGGAAAACTAGATGTTTTGGGTTGCTAAAACCAACAAAATATTGTAATAATGAAAGAAAAAGTCTTCTTTTTTCCTTCCTTTGTAATTCAACATATAAAAAGTGTTTAGTCAAGTGCCATAGGGTTGAACCTTTAATCCTAGCTGCTCAGGAGGCTGAGATATGAGGATTGTGATTCAAAGCTGGCTCAGGCAAGTAAGTCCATGAAATTCTTATCTCTAATCAGTCACTTAGAAAATAGAAAGCTGGAGATGGAACTGTGGTGCAAGTGGTAGAGTCTTCATTAAAATAAAAAGCTCCAGGATAGCACTCCAGGATAGCTTGACCCTGTGGTCAAGCTATAGGACTGGTACCAAAAATAAGTATTTCTGTGCCTATTTTTAGTAGTAATATTAAGGGTATATACTTAGAAAGAAAGTATAATCAAAATAATTGATTTGTTTAAACACTATATTTAATATAGATAATAATAAGAATTCTGTCAGTATATTTAGGGGGAAGTGGTTGTCAGAAGTTCTAGCTTTAGAGTATAATGTAATTGTTTTGTGGCAAAGTAATTTGAATACATAAAGAGGGAATTTTTCTAATTACAAAAAAGTTCTTGTATAAAAGCAAAAAGAGAAATCATGTACTTAAGAAAATATGGATAAAATATGGCCTATAAATCCAATAGAGTATTATTAAACCATAAAGATGGATGAAATTATGTTATTTCCAGGAAAATTGACAGAACTAGAGATCTTATCGTTAAAAAATGAATTAGACTGAGAAAGTAAAATGAATGACAGGATTGTAAAATAGGCTCTATGAGTGTGGGGAGAGATGAAAAAAGAGAGAATGAAAGAGTGAATATTATCTAAGTGCTTCAGATACATTTATGAAAATCTAGCAATGATATGTGCTTAATTTTCTCCAAGAAGGAGGCAGGTTCATCTTTCCTTGCATGGTAGAACAGAAAGGCTTGATCAGGATATGTTATAGTCATATATGGAAACATTACAATGAAAACTCTTTATTCAATATATGCTAATAAGGAAAAATTTAAGTTAAAATGCTATAATAGATTATTTCAAAAGCATTAAGTACATTTTTTAGCACAAGGTTTTCTTTTACAAATAATCAGTCCTTTACACCAGAATAATATATTAAAACAAAGCACATTAGGCCTATTACAACAAACATATACTAAAATTCCCTTAAAATTAGTTTAAAAATTGAGTAATTAGCCGCATGCTGTGATGACATTACATTTGCTTACATTGCCTTCATCTTATGCCCCAAATCATTGTTGGTATTTTCATTAGCTGTTACATGTAAATTGGTTGCTAAGAATGCTTTATGTTTTCAATTACATTTTAATAAAAGAGGTCATTATTGTCTCACTAGACTGTAAGGAACAGTAGTTGTGAACTAACAATGTGCATTTCTTATACCTCATCATTCTGACAGGTAGAATCTTATAGACCACAGCAACTTCATCAGAGATGAAAGTAAAACACATTTCAAATGGGACATGGATAAGAATTTTTTAGCATGTCACATGAATACAGAACCTAATTAATTTTCAACATAAATTGTTTTGTGATGGCAAAATAAACCAGTAATTTTAGAAGTGGAGATTTCCAGAGGACCCTGTATACATGATTATGTCATAGGACAAAAAGTTAAGCCCCAAGAAAACTGTAGGGAGAAATTAAAATTGCTTTTTGACACAAGATCAAAGTGGAGAAATCATACAAAGATAATTAGTCCACCTTTCAGTTTCCACACAGTCCAACATCAGCAGTCTCAGGATTTTCAGTCTATTTGGAGCCTACTCAAGAAAGGAAGAATGGTACAGTTTTCAACATTTTATCTCGTTTTTTTTTTTTTGTTTTCTTTTTGTTTGGTTTGGGTTTTGTGTTCGTTATAGAGCTTGAACTCAGGGACTGGGAGCTGTTTCCGAGCTTTTTCACTCGTGACTAGCACTCTGCTGCATTGAACAACGACACTATTTCTGGTTTTCTGATAATTAATTGGAGGTAAGAGCCTCAAGGACTTTTCTGCCTGGGCTGCCTTTGAACCACAATCCTCAGATCATAGCCTTCTGAATAGCTAAGATTACAGCCCTGAGGTCTGGATCCTGGACATTTGTCAACATTTTCTAACTACCAAACTTTACTTATTTGGTATTTTGTGTGAACTGCATTTTGCTTAAACTCATCTTCAGTTTCCCATTCTTTGAATTAGAGCAAATGAGCACCTATTTTAAAAGATGGTAGAAGAATTAAGTTAGAATGTGTAAAAGAATAGCCATGAACACCTAATATTGCTATAATAGCTAATTGTTGTTGATATTATTTTCTCATATCATAAGTGAGATTTCAATATAACTCGTCAGTAATGGTGTAAATCCTGAAAACTAAGTTAAGCTGATGTATGTCAGATTTCTCCTTTATTCTCTTCCTTAAGTTCAGCACCTACTTAATGAGGGTGGAATTTCTCACATCATGACACTATCAAGTAACTCAGCAAAATATATTGCAATCTTCACAGTAATTAACAAATTGCTTGGCAAATATATTTTAAAGGTCTGCAAATGACCTATTTCTTAAATGTTTTAACATGAATTTAGCATTCATCTTTGAATGACAATTATTGTGTGCTAATAGTGACTCCATTCCCATCATTTGTTTTCCATTTATTATTACTGGTGGTTTCTATAATTCCTCTAAATTTTTAACCATATAGAAGTATCTTTACCTCCTCATCCCTTCAGTGATTAATGTCTCTTTGTTACTTATGACTAAGTATAAATTTTGCCTCCTCTTGGCAGCCTGCTTTATTCTTATTACCATCCAATGTAGAATATAACAACTTTATTTTTCAATATTAGAGTTTGAACTCAGGGGGCCATTTCTCTCTAGGCTAGAACTCCATGACATAAGCTACACTCTAGCTATTTGTTCTGTTCATGTTTTTATTTTGAGATGGAAGTCTAATTAATTTTGCCTGAAACAACCTGGAAATCATGATCCTCCTTCCTTTGCTTACCAAATAGTTGGGGCTACAGGCATGTACTATTTATCTCTGCTTATTTTGTACTTAATTTTCTAGGCCATACACAAAAAACCATCATATTACTGATACATATTAACAAATTGAACTTCAAAATATTTCCCTTGCAATGTTCATTAAATTCAATAAATAACATATAACAACTTCTGGAACATCACAGGCAAATGCTTATAGTAAATCCAATACATGGTTATTAGATGAAAGAATGTCTAAAAGCAACTAGAAAACTTGAACTTTGATTTTTAAGGTTTTTGTTACAAATGAACTAGACTTAAAATTAATTCAGTAGTTACAGAGTCACACTTTCAAATAGATGAAGGGGAGAGTCCAGAGGAAGATGGTAAGGAGCAGCGGGGGGCTAAACAAGCTCTCGTATAGAAGCCAGTTTTAGTGTTCCAGTGAAAAATCCAAGACTGGTTATGAACACAGAGGAGACACAAGAGGGGCCTCCCTGCCCCCGCTCAGAAATATCAAAGAATCTTTTTTCTACCCATCTTTGTTTTTTAATTAAAAATTGTGTGCTATTTTTTCATCATTTTTAATTTAGTTTTTTTAATTCTCTTTACTCTTTTCGCTTTTGATTCTTTATTTTTTGCTTTACTCAATTGCTGTTCTATTCATCCACAGATATATACACATCTTTGATTATTAGACCTTATTCTTCATTGTGTGCAAAATTAATTCAGATATCAATTACTCAGTTCACAAACTCTCAACCTTAAATCCTTTAATTTTGGTATTTTTCCTTTATACTTATATAACTTTTAAGTGCTTCATTTTTAACTTTTTATTTATTTTTCTTTTTTCCTTTTTCTTTATCTCTCTTCTCCTTTCTTTCTCTCTTTTCCTCTCTCTGAAAGCTCTGGAGAAACTAGGAATCTGTGAACATTCCTCAATATAATAAAGGCTATATGACAAACCTACAGCCAGCATTATACTTAATGGTGAAAAGCTAAAGTCATTTCCTCTAAATTCAGTCATGAGAAGGATGTCTGCTTCCTCCACTCCTCTTCAATTTAGTATTAGAATGCCTAGCTAGAGCAATAATACATAACGCAAATATAAAGGGGATCCAAATAGGGAAAGATAAAGTAAAACTCTCTCTCATTGCAGATACATGATTTTGTTTTTCCCCATGGATTCCACTCCCAAGTTACTTGACCTGATCGGAAACTTTGTCAAAGTAGCACGTTATAAAATTAAACCTAAAAAATCAATGACTTGGGGCTGTGTAGGTGACTCAGTGGTAGAGTGCTTGCCTCGCATGCATGAGGCCCTTGGTTCAATTCCTCAGAACCACAGAAGCAGAAAAAAAGCCAGAAGTGGCGATGTGGCTAAAGTGAGAGAGTGCTAGCCTTGAACAAAGAGCTGAGGGAAGGTGCCCAGGCCCAGAGTTCAGGCCCCACGACTGAGAAAAAAAATCAGTGGCTTCTCTGTATGCCAATAAGGAGAAGAGCATGGCTGAAATCAGGAAAGCAACTTCATTTGTAATAGCCTCACAAAAAATAATATACCTAGGAGTAACTTAAGAAGTGAAGGCATTATTGGGAAGATGGCATTCTCACAGGTAGTCCCACTACAGGTCTCTGACTAAAAGAAGATCTAGGGGAACAGCCACTTCTCCCTCAACAGATCCACTCCAATCAAACTCTAAATACCTAAAGACTTTTTCTACTACAAGAAGACTATCTGAGCAGGCAGATAAGGAAAGGAAAAAGAGAAACAGTGAACTGGACCCCTGCAGAGCAGCTGCACCACTTGGCTCCATGCCACCTCACGCCAGGACTCTCTGCAGACATTAAGCAGAGAAACACCCAAAAACTGAAGAAAGCACTCCACACTAGGCTAGACCCACCAGACTAGAAAGTTTGGAGAGAATCTGGTGAAGACCTCTGAGCTGAAGAACGGCCCCCACTACAACCCCTCCCCCTAGGGCAGCTACAGGGAAGGAGCAAACTCAGCAATACCACCATTATATTAGCCAGAAATTGGCACCAGCGGGTAAGCCACCAAAGTCAGCCCATGGCTGCAGAGCTGGCAGGATCCCTGTGGGCTCCAGCCATCCCTGCACAAGGCTCCCAGAAAACCACAGCTGTAGCCACTCCATTGCTCTAAGCTCTAAGGGCCAACTGCCCTGTGGACTGGGCACCCTGCTGGGACCTGCTCCCTCCCTGCTGCCACCCTAGGCTCTCACAGCCATGGCACCACCAAGCTGCTACAGTCATCTTTGCAGACACACCTAGCAGCCTCAGGCAGCCACTCCTAAGGCTGCCTTCCAGGAGCCCACCACCTCCAACTGCCTCTGCTGCAGATCAGCTAGAGCCACCACCAAAGCCAACACCAGCCTGCTGCACCAACCTCCACCTGCCCCCCCCCCAGTGCCAGGACTCCCTATGCTACCACAGAGGAGACTCTTCAGCATCAGCAGAGCCACCCCCCTCCACCTGCACCTGCCAACACCCAGACTTCTGACTGAGAACCTGCCAACTCCATCTTACCCACCACAGCACAGGTTCTGTGGTCCAGCACACCACCAGCTACGGACCTCGTGAGTAACCCAAATGGGTCCACTCCCTGGGGGGCAATTCCCTGTGGAATCCCAAAGCCCTCTGACCCAAGCCCCCTTCCAAAAGGGAGGGATCATACCAGAACAGAACACAGACATAAGCTCTGTTCCTAAGGCTCCTGTCGCTACCTGGGAAAGCCTGAGAACACAGCTCCAAGCCTGTGATAACAGTCTACAAACCTGAAACCCCCAAAACTCCCTCCCACCAGGCCAGAAAGTGGGACTATATATAGCAGACACCCTCCCCAATCAAAAAGCCATCTGCTCCCAACCAAGCGAGAAGGAAAGTGGACTACAGCAATGCGTACAAGGTGCTATCAGGAATCTGCTCTGAGGACTACGGGGAGGCTAAAGATCCTCCAAAGAACCTGAAAAACTTATTTTTTAGTTTTTTATTCCTGTTTTTGTTTTGTTAGTTTTTATGTCTGATCGTTTGTTGTTTCATTTCTATGTGTTATGTGTATTGTGATTTAGGATTTGCTATTCCACTTAAAGCTTCTATTTTCCATTATTATTTGTTTTTTTTTCCTCCCACTTTCTGATTTCCTAATTTGCAAGGTTTTTCTGTTTTCTTCTTTCTTTTCCTCTCACTCTCCCCTTCTCCTTTCTCTCCACATTATACACTGCTCCATCAGAGCTACCCTGCCTAGAGCTATACACAAAATAAGGCCTCCTTCTATGTGTGCAAACAATAGTGACAGGAATTAACTTAGATTAAGCGACTCTCAAATAATATCTGAATAATCTTTCTCTAATCTCAGCAAGTCTCCCAAAAACACTTATATATAACTTCTTTTTCTTACCTTCATCTCGATCTCTAAGCTACTCCCTACATAATTTTTTGTTTGAATTCTTTTTCACCTCTTACACTGGTAACAATGTATTTATTCTCCTAATACATATACCCTCCCTTAAGCTATTCTTACCCCTCTACTACCATTATAGCCAAGTTCTCTTCTGAACTTGAATTCATATCTCTCCAATCCTAATCCTTCACTTCTCCATCTGCTGCAGCCCATTGATCCCTAACTGTTTATATCTGACCCAACTTACAGTTGGTTCTATATTTGACCACACAATTGGATCCATTTGACTATTTTGAGTACAAGGGGTCCATCTTTTTACCTCTAAGGAGCAGACAACCTAGGTTGTCTCAAAAGGTACAACTATACATAATCATGACCTCGAAGCCACAATATCTTTGTCCAAGCAAAGAAAAAGAGAGCTAATCAGGAAAATACCTACACATAACTTTGAAACCCTAAGATCTATACATCTACATAACACGTGGTTGGCTCTAGTCCAAAAAAAAACTGTCCTTCTCTTGGACTAGTGTGGTTCTTGTCTCCAAATGGGTAGAACTAACCCCAGAAACACAAGGAACATGGCCAATCAACAAAACCCAACACCATCTCCACATAAACACGCGACAGAGTAGTCCCAGAATGACCTAGAGTAGAATGCTCAAGATAGATTAAAAGCATGGCTGGTAAACCTGCTGAATGAAAAATTCAACACCCTGCATAGGGTTATCAGAGAATGCAGTGAGGCCAACCAGAAGCTAATAGATGACTTCATGGCCTCCACAAATAAAAAGATAAAGGAATTCCACCAGAGTGAGAAAGAAGCTAATGAAAAGATAAGAACCCAGATTAAGGAGTGGAAAGAAAAGTCTGATAACCAACTCCAGGAGGGAAGGCAATCTATTCAAGACTTAAAAGAAAATCTTAATAAGGAGCTGGCCACCATTAAGAAAGACCAGCATGGGGTCATATGTATATTCCCTTTGACCTTCTCTGCTTGATGTAGGCATATTCTAGTCATTGCAAATAAGGGTAACTATGAGACCTATGTTTCTTTGGGCCTGGCTTACTTCACTTAATATAATTTTCTCCAAGTCTTTCCATGTCCTAACAAATGAAGCAATGTCATTCTTTCTGACAAAGACATAGACTTTTTTGATTCATTCATCTATTGAGAGGCATCTGGGTTGGTTCCATATCCTAGCCATGGTAAGTAACGCTGCAATAAACATGGTTGTGCTGGTAGCTTTGGTATGACCTTGTTTGTGATCATTTGGGTAAATGCCCAAAAGTGGGATTACTGAATCATAAGAGAGCTCTATGTGGAGTCTTTTCAGGAACCTCCATACTGCTTTCCAAAGTGGTTGAACAAGTTTACACTCCCACCAACAATGCAATAAGGTTCCTTTGGCCATATCCCCTCACATCTGTTGTTATTAGAGTTCTTGATGATAACCATTCTAACTGGGGTGAGTTGGAATCTCAGTGTTGTTTTGATTTGCATTTCTTTTATTCCTAGAGAAGTTGAGAATTTCTTCATTTGTCTATTGGCTGTTCTAATTTCCTCCTCAGAGAAGTCTCACTTTAGGTCTTTAGCCCATTTGTTAATCAGGCAGTTATTTCTTTGAGGATTTGTTGTTAGGGGATATAGTTTTTTCAGTTCTAAGTCTATTTTATATATGAGATCTTTGTCCATTGTATGGCTAGTGAAGATCTTCTCTCAATCCGTGGGCTTTCTGTTGATCTTGCTACCTATGTCCTTTGCCTTTCAGAAGCTCTGCATTTTCATTCAATCCCATTTGTCCAACCTTTCTTTTATTTGTTGTGCTTCTGGGTCCGTATTAAGAAAATTTCTGCCAGTGCCAAGGAGCCCTAGAGTTTCTCCTATTCCTTCTTGTAATGTTTACAGGGTGTCTGCTTTTATTTTGAGGTCTTTGATCCATTTGGAATTGATTCTGGTGCAGAGTGATATGCAAGGATCTAGCTTTAGTTTTCTATAAGTGTTTGACAAATTTTGCCAGCACCATTTACTGAAAAGGCTGCTTTTCTTCCATTATATTTCTTCAGCTCCATTGTCAAAGGTTAGGAGGCTACAGTTCTGTGGGTTCATTTCTGGATCTTCAGTCCTATCCCATTGGTCTGTTTTTGTGACAGTACCAAGCTGTTTTGATTACTATGGCTTTGTAGTAGAGTTTGAAATTTGGAATTGATTTTCGTCCAACACTGTTCTTTCTACTAAGGATTGTTTATGCTATTCAGGGTCTTTTATTGTTCCATGTGAATTATTGGATTGCTTCTTCTATTTCGTTGAAGAATGAGATTGGGATATTGATAGGTATCCCATTGAATTTATAGATAGACTTTGGCAGTATTCCCATTTTCACGATGTTAATCCTCCCAATCCAGGAGCATGGGAGGTTTTTCCCCTTGCTTAGTTCTGCTTAAATTTCTTTTTCAGGTTTTTAAAGTTTTCATCATACCGACCCTTCACCTCTTTTGTTAAATTTTATTTTTTGTGGGGCTATTACAAAAAGGGATGTTTCCTCATTTCAGCCACATTCTTCTCATTGTTGGCATACAGAAAAGCCATTTTTGATGCCGGGCGCTGGTGGCTCATGCCTGTAATCCTAGCTACTCAGGAGGCTGAGATCTGAGAATCGCGGTTCAAAGCCAGCCCGGCAGGAAAGTCCGTGAGACTCCTATCTCCAATAAACCACTAGAAAACCGGAAGTGGCGCTGTAGCTCAAGTGGTAGAGCGCTTGCCTTGAGCTGAAGAGATGAGGGACAGCGCCCAGGCCCAGAGTTCAAGCCCTACGACCGACCAAAAAAAAAAAAAGAAAAAAGAAAAGCCATTGATTTCTGAGGGTTAATTTTATACCCTCCTACTTTGTTAAATTTGCTGATCAGCTCAAGTAACTTGGGAGTGGAGTCCATGGGGTTCTTTAAATACAAGATCATGTCATCTGCAAAGAGGGAGAGTTTTACTTCATCTTTCCCTATTTGGATCCCCTTTATGTCTGCATCTTTTCTTATTGCCCCAGATAGGCATTCTAATACTAGGTTGCAGAAGAGTGGAGAGAGTGGACATCCTTGTCTCCTTCCTGAATTTAGAGGAAATGGCTTTAACTTTTCACCACTAAGTATAATGCTGGCTCTAGGTTTGTCATATTTATTTATTATATTGAGGAATGTTCCATGGATTCCTAGTTTTTTCCAGAGCTTTCATCATAAAGGTGTGTTGGATCTTTTCAAATGTTTTTTCTGCATCTATTCAGATAATCATGTGGTTCTTATCTTTGCTCTTGTTGATGTGATGAATTATTATATTAAATGTTTTGCATATATTGTACCAACTTTGCATCCCTGAAATGAATCCTGTTTGATAGTGGTGTATTTTTTTTGATGAGTTGTAGAAGTCAATTGGCCAATATTTTGTTGAGAAGTTTTGCATTGATATTCATCCAACAAATGGGCCTATAGTTCTCTTTCTTTGATGAGTCCCTGCCTGTTTAGGGGTTGAAGGTTATGTTGGCTTCATAAAAAAAAGTGTGTAGTAGTGAATTTTTGCTTTGCATTTCATGGAAGAGATGGAGGAGTATTGGTGTGAGTTCTGCTTTGAAGGCTTGTAGAATTCCACTGTAAATCTATTCAGTCCTGGGCTTTTCTTAGTTGGGAGGTCTTTTATTGCTGCTTCTATTTCGATGTTTGATAGGGTCTGTTAAGTTGGTTTAAATCATCTTGGTTTAGTTTGGGAATGTCAATATTTGCTAGAAATTTGTCCATATATTTCAGATTCTCAAACTTATTAGCATAAAGATTTGAGAAGTATCCTCTTATTATATTCTGAATTGTGGCTGTTTCTGTAGTGATGTTTCCATTCTCATCTTGGAGTTTGTTTATTTGGGTGTGTTCCTTTTTTTCTCATAAGATTTGCTAAGGGTCTCTCAGTTTTGTTAATTTTTTCAAAGAACCAACTCTTTGTTTTTTTAATTCTTTCTATAGTTTTTTGGACTCTAATTCTTTTAATTCAGATTTAATTTTAATTATTTGTTTCTATCTACTGGAATGGGATTTAGCTTGTTCTTTTTCAAGGAGCTTTAGGTGCCTCATTAACTTGTTAGTTTCAGACATTTCCAGTTTGTTAATGTAGAAACTCAGAGCTATAATCTTGCCTCTGAATACTGCATTTGCTGTGTCCCAGAAGGGCTGATAGATGTGTGTTCATTTTTGTTAAATAGCATGAACATTTATACATTATTAAAAATCCTACATTTCAAGTGTGATGTACATTTTTGTTAAGTATTCCATGTTTGAAAGATAAAAATGATCTTAATGCCAAAAAAAGGATAGCAAATTCCATGCTACTTTTTTGTTGTTTTTGTTTTTGTTTTTTGCCGGTCATGGGGCCTGAACTCTGGGCCTGGGCACTGCCACTCAGCTCTTCAACTCAAGGATAGCACTCTACCACTTGAGCCACAGTTCCACTTTTGGCTTTTTCTGTTTATGTGGTGCTGAGGAATCGATCCCAGGGCCTCATGCATACAAGGCAAGCACTCTACCACTGAACTACCTTCCCAGCCCAATGCTTACTGTTTATTCTTTCATGCTTTGTGCAAAAAACTCACCATAATATTTTACCCTCAGGTAATCTAACAAGGTAATAGAGTTGTTGGATATACAGCTTAGGAAGAAAAGATAAAATTCTTAATCTACAGCTTTAGAATCTTTACTCTTCCTTTTTTATTGAGGAACAATTTTTAACTGATTTCAAACGAAGGAAATAGAAGAGCAGAACAAATATCTGTGTGCACATCTCCCAGAATTACCGAATGCCAACATTTTCTTTTCTGTGCCTTGGAGAGTTTATATAGACATTATTAAATGAGAAACAAAACTGAAGGCCTCTTACTTTTTATAAATACTATGTAGTTAAGTCTTTGAGCAAGTAAGCATAGTTTATTTACTACTTCCTTTTTTTGATGACATTGGAGATTGAACACAGGACCTCATGTTTCTTAGGAAGTTACCCTACAAGTTCACTCTACTAGCTCCCTTTTTCGTTTTTGTTTGTTTGTTTGGTTGGTTCTTGTGGGGGTGTTTTTGGTGCTGGTACAGGGACTTAGATTCAGACCTGAGCCATTGTTCCTTAGATTTTGTGCTCAAGGTTGGCACCTTACCAGTTAAGCCACAATTCCACTTCCATTTTTCATTATTAATTGGAGAAAAGTGTCTCATAGACTCCCTTGACCAGGCTAACTGCAAACTATGATCCACAGATTTGTTGCTTGAGCAGTTGCAATTACAGATGTGAGCTAATGGTGATCAGTGAGCTCCTTTATTAGGTATGTGTTGTTTATTTTATTGATAGCTTTACATCCAGGCTAGTGTGGATCATGATCCCCCTATTTGTATAATAACATATATGTGCAATTTGAACATATACATTAATGGCACATTTTGCTATTATGAAAATTGGGTTATGTACACAGTTCTTGGTGCACAAATGCAAAGATGATTTATTTTGCTAGAAATATCTACCTGGCATTTTTATTGAGTAGGATCTAAAATAGGAATATACATCTACTTTTCATCCATCTGTAAATCCAGCTCTTCGAACACAGTTTATGGGGCCAGGCATAATGGCTCAAGCTTTTAACCTCAGCTACTTGGGAAGTAGTGATCATGAGGATCATGGTAAAGGATAATCCCAGGCTAAGAAGTTAGCAAGACAAATTTTGAATCAATTAGTTGGTGAATCAATTAGTGGTGGTGTAGCTGTCATCTCAGGTATGTAAGAAACCTTAGGCAAGATCATCACTCTTTGAGGCCAGTCTAGTTACAAACGTTAGACCCTACATGATAAAAAGATCACTAAAGAAAGGAACTTTGGGGGCATGGCTCATGTGGTAGATCACCTGCTTCACAGGTGTTAAGCATTGGATTCCAATTCCAGCACTACATAAACAGAAATAAAATAAGACGCTGTATACATAAACTGCTTTGTTGAATGGCAACTCCTTTTGCAACTATTTAAAGATAAGGACAAAGGCTGGGAAGGTGGCTCAGTGGTACAGTGCTTGTCTTGTATGCATGGGCCCTGGGTTTGATTCCTCAGCACCACGTAAGCAGAAAAAGCAGGAAGTGGTGCTGTGGCTCAAGTGGTAGAGCACTATCCTTGAGCTGAAGAGCTGAGGAACAGCACCCAGGCCCAGAGTTCAGGCCCCATGAATGACAAATAACAACAACAACAACAATAATAATAATAAACATAAGGATAATATAGATTACAAGAAGAGTAATCAACTTAAAAATGAAAAAGAACAAGAAGTGTATTAGTTGCATGTGGATACAAGGTGAATTATACCCCAAGACTGTAATTGAAATGATCACGATCTTTAGGCCTTCTAGTAGAAGAGAAAGAGCCATGTGTGTAATTGCTTAGAAGACAAATGCATGTCATATTTGTGCAAAGAGAAACTGTTCCTGTCAATAAAATGATGAAAGAGTCTGGAATCAAAGGACAATGGTTATCAAAAGATAAGATGGAGGATCCTTTCTGGTGTGTAAATCACATTCAAATTGGAATCTTCAAATTACATGGACAAAGAGCAGAAGATTAATTTTTAGCTCATGGCTGGTAAACTATAAATCTAACAGATGTATTTATCTTATATCTATTTCTCAAATCCTATAGGAAGATAACTCTGTTTACATATCTTGAAATTTTCAAGAAATTTCCACTTTCGAATTGGTATAACTTAATAAAAAAATGTCCATCATAACTGTGAGCCTACTGAAGCTAGCCAAGTAAAGATTCTCTGTGCACATTTGGCATGGAGATATTGTAGAATATAATTCTTTTACTTAGTTGGCTTTACATTTCTTTCAAACACTTTCCAGGTAATGTCAGTTGCAACCTTGTTGACTTTAATGTGAAAATGCTACATCGAAAAGAAACATGCTTAAAAATAAAGAACTATAAATTTAAGATCAATTTAATGCTTGCATGACTTCTAAATTTAGGATAAGGTGCTGGATTCTAGTGTGAAGAAAGTCTTATTAAACTAGAAATAAATTTCTCTTACATTTAAAAGTGTATAAACTGCTATTTATTTAGATTATAATATTTACCCTACTTATAATTATATAACTACATATAATTGTAATGATTTTTATGTATACACATGTATTACACAATGTATATATATATATATATATATATATATATGTATGTATGTATATGTGGAAAAATAAAAATTATTTCCTTTTAAAAGTTTTCATTTCTAAGCTGGGCACCAGTGGCTCATGCATGTTATCCCAGCAAGTCAGGAGGCTGAGATCTGGGGATCATGAATTAAACCAGGCTTTACAAGATTTTAAGGAATGGAATGACATTAACTTGTTAAAAGTATCTTAATAGTTAAAGCCTTTCTGCTTTATTCTTCACCCAGTCACCACAAGAGTCGACCTTTTAAGATAATTTTAAAGCCATTTAACTGAATTCATTTACTGTTACTATTTTCCCTTCTACATCTAACCAGTTTCCCTTTTACTTTCATGGCCTAGGAGTTTAGGGGTTATTTTTATTCCTTTATTTGTTTTAGAAGAGTAACAAAGCATGTAAATATGATCAAATTATATCATATTATATCCATACATGGAAGTGTTAAGAAGAAGCCTTTTACTATGTAAATTTTTTACCTGTAAATAACAAATAAATAAGGAATGTTTTTGTTCCTGGATGGAACAGAAACCCACTTACAAAGCATTGGTGATAGTTCAGGTGAAAAATGATAAGAGAAAACATTGGGTTGTGGTAATGCTAATGGTGAAATGTGATCAGATCATAAATAACTTGTGGTGTAACAAGCATCCATATTTGGTAATGGGATAAATGTGGAATGGGAGAAAGAAAAAGCTAACTATGAAATTGTTGCTCTACATAACTGGAAAAATAAAATTAACTGAAATAGGGAACAATTTCAGTGGCTCAGATGTGGAATGGGGAAAGTTATGGGGTTCAGTTGTGATTTTATTAAAAGTTAGTTATATATTAGTGAGATGTCTAAAACAATATTCAAAATATGAATAGTAGAATGAGGTTTGAAAATTACATTTTGATGAAAGAAGATAGAGATCAATTTACATTGATAAGTACTTTGATTGTCAGAGGGTACCAAAAATCTAATTAGTGCAAATGAAAGATATTTTTTTAATTTTTATTTATTTTTTATTGTGAAAATACTGTACAGAGGGGTTAAATTAGATGGGCAAGATAATGAGTACATTTCTTAACAAGCATTGTAGCCTCCTCCTTTGTTTCCCCTTCCCATCCTTTCTCAGCCTCCCCCCACTCCCCCATCCAATCCTTCCCCCCCCCAACAAAGTTGTAGAGTTTGTTTTTGACATGACAACTTGTACTTCTCATTGTTGCAATGGGTCCACCTGTATCCTTATTTAAACGACTTGTTATTCCTCTTCCCCTCCACAAATTATACCGACATCAAATACAGTGAAAACAGGGGTTATACTGTGGGGGAAGGACATAAAAAGCAACAAAGAAATAATCTTATAAATGCGTTAGAAACAAATACATGAAAGAAAAAAACATTTGAATACATATCTTAGGGTTCATTTCACCTAACATCAACTTATCTGACTTTTTCTGCTTGTCTCAGACATATACTAGTAATTGCAAATAAGGGAAACCATGGGACCTATGTTTCTTTGGGCCTGGCTTACTTCACTTAATATAATTTTTTCCAAGTCTTTCCATTTCCTAACAAATGGGGCAATGTCATTCTTTCTGATGGAAGTGTAGAATTCCATTGTGTATATATACCACATTTTCTTGATCCATTCATCTACTGAGGGGCATCTAGGTTGGTTCCATATCTTAGCTATGGTAAATAATGCTGCAATAAACATAGTTGTGCTGGTGCTGGAAGCTTTAGTGTGATCTTGTTTGTAAACATTTGGGTAAATGCCCAAAAGTGGGATTGCTGGATCATAGGGGAGCTTTATTTAGAGTCTTTTGAGGAACCTCCATACTACTTTCCAAAGTGGTTGAATGAGTTTACACTCCCACCAACAATGAAGTAAGGTTCCCTTCTGTCCACATCCCCTCCAGCATCTGTTGTTATTAGAGTTATTGATTTTTGCCATTCTAACTGGGGTGAGGTGGTATCTTAATGTTGTTTTGATTTGCATTTCTTTTATGGCTACGGAAGTTGAGTATTTCTTCATGTGTCTATTGGCCATCCTAAATGAAAGATATTTTTTGAGAATATGAATTCAGCATGTGGTTCTTTGTATATATTTATGTTCCATATATTTATGTCAAAATTAAACAATATAAAACAAGAATTTAGAGACAATTATGAAAAGAGAATGTACACAACTGTTTCACAGAATGTTCTCAAAAGGAGGAAAGAGGGGAGGAACATGTCAGTAGCTTGAAGGAGAAGGGTAGTTACAACATCTTTGGCTTATTTTCCTTAATACCAGAAAAATAGCAAAATTTTTATACTTGTTCCAGGAGGTGGGGAAGAGAACAATTCTGAAAGAATAACAATTTGTGCTTGAGAACAGAGGGGATTTCATTTGCCAGTGGTGGAGCCTTTTCTAACTAGAAACGTGGATTTTGGATTCTCAGCAACAAACACCCACAAACACACACACACACACACACACACACACACACACACACACACACACACACACACAGGATTATGCTTCTTTGAATTTATAAGAAAGTGACATTTACTAGAATTTAAGCTTAGATGTACAAATGGGTTAGAATTCAGTAAGTTTTAGCATTCATATGTAAAGCTGTTTTTTTCTAAGAATCAAAGTCTACCATTTCCTAATACCTTATCCTTTCAAAAAGTCCATGTATATTTTAAATGATATACATGGAAATAAACCTAGTGATTGTTACTTTTCATTTTATTGGTTTCTAAAATATCATAAAATTAATAAAAATTAAATCCACAAAAATAAATAATTTTTCTGTATGCCAACAATGAGAAGGGTGAGGCTGAAATCAGGAAAGCAACTCCTTTGTAAAATACTTAGGAATTAACTTAAGCAAAGAAGTGAAGGACCTTTACAATGAAGATTTTTAAAACCTGATAAAGGAAATTTAAGAATATCTAAGGAAGTGGAAAAACCTCTCATGCTCCTGGATTAGAAGGATTAGCATCTTGAAAATGGCAATATTGCCAAAGTCTGTCTACAAATTCAATGCAATAACCATCAATAGCCCAACAACATTCTTCAATGATATAAAGGAAGCAATCCAAAAATTCATATGCAATAATAAAAGACCCTAAATAGCAAAAACAATCTTCAGCAGGAAGAACAGTTCTAGAGGAATAGCAATAACAAACTTCAAACTCTACTACAAAGCCGTAGGAATAAAAACAGTTTGGTACTGCACAAGATCTGAGGCACAAGGCCTGAGAACCAATGGAATAGAACTGAAGACCCAAAAATGGGCACATAGTCCGATGGCCACCTAAATAGGATGGAAAAAAGACAGCCTCCTCAACAAATGGTGCTGGCAGCATTGGCTATATATGTGTAGCAAACTAAAGCTAAATCCTTATATATCACCCTGAATCAGAATGAACTACAAATGAATCAAAGACCTCAAAGTCAAAGCAGATACCCTGAAAATATTACAGGAAGGAATACAAGAAACCCTAGGTCTACTTGGCAGAGCCTGAAATTTTCGTGTTTTTTTTTTTTAATTTTATTTTATTTTATTTGAGAACATACTGTACAGAGGGGTTACAATTACATGGGCAGGATAATGCATACATTTCTTACCAAGCATTGCAGCCTCCTCCTTTGTTTACCCTTCACCTCCCTTCCCAGCCTCCCCCCTCCCCCTCGCCCAATCCTTCCCCCCTCCCCCCCCCACACCCACATTGTAAAGCTCATTTTTGACATGACATTTTGTACTTCTCATTGTTGCAACAGGTCCACCTGAATCCTTAAACGACTTGTTTGTCCCCATCTCCTCCACAAGTTATACTGACATCAAATATAGTGAAAGCGGGGGTTACACTGTGGGGGAGGGACATACAAAGCAACAAAAAATAATCTTATAAATGCGTTAGAAACAAATGCATGAAAGAAAAAAAACATTAAAATACATATTTAAGGGTTCGTTTTCCTAACATCACATTATCTGACCTTTTCTGCTTGACTCATACATATACTAGATATTGCAAATAAGGGAAACCATGGGACCTATGTTTCTTTGGGCCTGGCTTACTTCACTTAATATAATTTTTTCCAAGTTTTTCCATTTCCTAACAAATGGGGCAATGTCATTCTTTCTGATGGAGGCATAGAATTCCATTGTGTATATATACCACATTTTCTTGATCCATTCATCTACTGAGGGGCATCTGGGTTGGTTCCATATCTTCTTAATAGAGACCCAGAAACACAAAAAATCAAAGAAAGGTTAGATAAATGGGATTGCATGAAACAGCTGAGCTTCTGCATAGCAAAGGACTTAACTAGCAAGATCAATAGAAAGCCCACAGATTGGGAGAAGATCTTCGCTAACATACAACAGACAAGGGCTTCATATCTAAAATATACTTAGAGCTCAAAAAGTTAAATACTCCAGAAGAAAATCCTCACAAAAACAATCACCCCTTTAACAAATAGTCTAAAGACTTAAAGAGAGACTTCTCTGAAAAGAAATAAGAATGGCCAATAGACACATGAAGAAATGCTCAACTTCTCTAGTCAATAAAGGAATGCAAATCAACATTGAAATTCCACCTTACCCAATTAAAATGGCTATTATTGAGAAATCTAATAACAGTGGATGCTGGCAGGGATGTGGCCAAAAGGGAAGCTCCTACACTGTTCCTGGGAGTGTAAACTTGTTCAAACCTCTCTGGAAAGCAGTATGGAGTTTCCTCAAAAGACCACACATAGAGCTTCCCTATGACCCAGGAACACCACTCCTGGGTATTTACCCAAATGACCTCAAAAAGGCCATACTAAAGCTACCAGTACAACCATGTTCATTGTAGCATTATTTACTATAGCTATGATATGAAACTTACCCATATGCCCCTTCATAAATGAACGGATCAAGAAAATGTGGTACATATACACAATGAAGTTCTATGCTTCCTTCAGAAAAAATGGCATTGCCCATTCATAAAGAAATGGAAGCACCTGGAAAAATTATATTTAAAAAAGCAAGCCAGGGCCAAAGAAATGTAGGTTGCATAGTTTCCCTCATTTATAATAACTAGAATATGTCCATTAGGATCATAATATTCCAATCGATAAATGAATGAGACCATATATAATGAAGTGTATCAAAATGAACAAGAATTGGAAACAAGAGGTTCTTATGTCTTGTATGCAGTTATTTCTATTTTTTGTTTTAGTTTTCTGTATCATTTGTCTTGTATATGAGTTTATCTGATCTGTGTAATGGAAGGGCAATCACAGAACCAGCAGGACAAAGGAAGAACTAATTCAACAATGGTACTCACTAGACACTATATTGGAAATGAACTATACAACTTGGGAGGGGAGAGGAGTAGGGACGTGTAAGCAGGAGAAAATGAGAGAGGGGGTAATAATGTTTAGAAATAAATGTGCTCGTTCTTTCTGATGGAAGCATAGAATTCCATTTCATAATCTTAACAGATGAACAAAATAGCCCAATAGCTATGTATATATGACAATATATGCAAAATGAACTCCAAGACATGGACACAAGAGGATTTTTTTGTTATTATTTTTAATGTACTATGTGATTTCTTCTTTCTTTTGTATGTTCTGCCTCCTATGATACACCCCCTGTTGTCATTGTATTTGAATTTGGTACCAGGTATTGTATATATGTTTATCTGAATTAGGAAAGGGAAGGGAAACAACAGAATGGTGAGACAAAGGACAAGGGGAGAATCAATGCAACAGCAATATTCACAAGACAATATGTTGGAAATGATCTGTACAACTTGAGGGGGTTGGGGGAGGAAAAGTGGGAGAAAAATTAGGGAAGGAGTAACATCTTTGACAAGAAATGTTCTTATTACCTTACTTATGTAATTGTAACCCCAATGTACATCACCTTGACAATAAAAGAGAAAAAAGAAATGTGGTCATTACCTTACTTATGCAATTGCAACCCCCTGTTCATCACTTTACAATAAAGATAAAAATTTTTAAAAATACATTCACTTTATTTTTAAACCTGATATTGCAATATAAGTAGATTATTTGAGATTTAACAATAAAGAGAATTTTTTCTTAAAGATATAACTCAGTTTTAGAGACTATAACTAGCATGTGTGAGTCCTAGCAAGCCTAGAGATTGATCCCTATTAGTACAACAAAACTAAAGATGCTGTAAAACATTTAAATACTTTGATTTTTTTCCTTGCAAATTCAAATAGTGCTTTAGATGACAGAAATAAATTTTGTAGAGCAGCATAGCCCTTTCCATATATTTTCAATGCTTCTCCATCCATTTATCAAATTCCCCTTAAATGAAGTGAAATCAGTCAGCCACATAGTAACTCACTAGTGACTAAATGCTTGTTTATTGGTAAGTAATAAATTAATTTACACCTATTCAGAACAATGAATATTTTTCATAAGTTTTAATAAGAGAGAAGATTAAACATGCAACAAAATCTCAAATAAATTAAAAAAAATTCTAAATTTCTGTCCTTCCTCTTAATTTTCACATTGAAATTATAATAAAAAAATAGTTTTTTTCTCTTCTCTTTTTCCTTATCGTACTATATGGCAGGTGTTAATAAGTAGTGAAGCAGTGTATTTTACAGTTATCTTGAGGTGTGATAAGATGCTAAAAATAAAATTGAATTCAGACATAGAGGATTTGAAATTAAATTCCATTAGGCCTATTTTGTAACATTCATTCTAATTTCTAAGTATTCCCTAGATTTTGCAGTTTCACATTCATATTACAACACTAGTACAAAACTTAGAAAATGTAATTCAGCCCACTGTGCACAGCAGCAACCCTAACACTCAAGAGACAGTCTTCTGCCTTAATTAAGATAGATGGCAAAGAAAAAAAAACAGTAGAGGAAGGAAGGAAAGGAAGATTGCTGTTCATCTTAAGGGTAGAATGACAGTAGACGACTTCTTTCATCACAGATTCAGATTGTTACAGCCTTGGTGACAGAAAACTCTTTTTGCATTGGACCTCCACAAGTCTCTCTTCCCTATGGGAATCACTGAAAACATACATGTGGGCACAAGTCCAATTAGGAAAATTGAGGGGAGGGCTTTGGTTGTGAGAAATTGGGGAAAATGGCAAAATGGTTGAGATGCAATGTATGTATATACAAACTGAATTGTAAAATGGTAACTTTTATACAACTAAAAGATAATAAAATATTTCTAAAAACCATTAAATCATTTCTTTTCCTGTATACAATCTATAACATTGACATTGATTAGTTTGCTATGTCATCTGTAACAAATGGACATGAAATGTTGTCTTGATCATCAAAATTATATGATCTTCCAGTTCTCCATGAGAGAAGTTCAAAATCAAGACATAATCAGGGTTGGTTGCCTCTGATTTCTTTGGGGAAAAGATGTGTCCCATATCTTTCTCCTTGACTAATAAATGGCCATTACTCCTTTTGTCCTCTTCACATCATTCTCCTATGTGGATCTGTGCCCAAATTTTTCCTTTGTGTAAGTATATCAGTAAAATTAAATGAAAATATAATTTTGTACGATTTCATCTTAACTACTTAAATCTGTATCAATTTTTTGTTTCCAAGAACCAATCCAAGAAACTCATGATTAGGACTTCAACATATAAAATTTAATGTGGGACCCATCCATATTCTATGTGTAGTGAAAGTAGTTTTATTTCTAACTTCCAGTATAGATATTGATTATTAGTATTAGTGTCACAAGGGACAAGTTTTAGTCTCACTAAAAAAATGTATAACGACATTATAAAATCCTAGCACTATCATCAGTATTATCGAAATTAACTTTAACATTTTATTATTCAGTTAACTAGATATTTTAAACTTAATTCTTTGCATAAGAACTCGTAGGTATATGTGAGAATTTTTTTCACAGATCATTAGCAACTCTACTTTTGAACTGGCCATGTGTGCTACAAATACCATATTTATGTGTTCTCCATTGTGAGTCAAGTCACTGATTTAAAGCAATGACTACCTTTTTAGGACACTCCTTGAAGTACATACCCAAACTATAACCATTATACTGACTATATATCAGGCCCATTATAGACCCTCCCAAATAGAACCTTGATTTCTAAAAATCAAATGAAAGATTTGGGTTCATTTTTACATAATGCCACTAGCAGCAATAAATGTTACCTAAGCATTTTGGGGCATAGAAATACTTAACATGTTGTAGTGCCTTTTCCATCATAAGTAAGAAAAATAAAATTGTCAATCCTTAAATGTAACTTGCTGCTGGTGTTATGATACAATCCTGTAATCCCAGGACTAGGGAAGCATAGACAGGAGGATTTCAAGTTGCAAGGCCAGCCTCAGAAACATAGTGAGACCCTGTCTCAAATAAAATAAATATAAGCATAAATTATAGTTTAAAAACGTGCTACTTTAAAAAGTGATTGAATTAAATTTTAAAATTTGAACATCACTTATGTTATGGAAAATAATTTTGAGATATATCTGGAAGAAATGTACATTAATATTGTTATTTCATTTCATACAGTCTGAAACTTTTATACTCTTTATTGTTTATCTAATGATGCCATCTAGTGAACATGCATTTTACAGAAAAACACATCTTTAAAAGATTGAATTTGCTTGGTTAACTACTTGTAGAAAACTAAAGCTAGATTCTTATATATCACCCTGCATCAGAATCAACTCCAAATGAATCAAAGACCTCAGAGTCAAAGCAGACACTCTGAAAACATTACAGGATGGAATAGGAGAAACCATAGGTCTCCTTGGCTCAGGCCAAAATTTTCTTAATAGGGACTCGGAAACACAACAAATCAAAGAAAGGTTGGACAAATGGGATTGCATGAAGTTGCAGAGCTCCTGCATGGCAAAGGACATAGCTAGCAAGATCAATAGAAAGCCCACGGGTTGGGAGAAGATCTTCACTAGCCATACAACGGACAAGGGCCTCATATCTAAAATATACTGGGAACTCAAAAAATTAAATCCCCCAACAACAAATCCTCAAAGAAACAACTGCCCAATAAATAAGTGGGCTAAAGACTTGAAGAGAAACTTCTCTGAAGAAGAAAGAAGGATGGCCAATAGACACATGAAGAAATGCTCAACCTCCCTAGCCATAAAAGAAATGCAAATCAAAACAACATTGAGATACCACCTCACCCCAATTAGAATGGCTATAATCAAGAACTCTAACAACAACAGATGCTGGAGGGGATGTGGACAGAAGGGAACCTTACTTCATTGTTAGTGGGAGTGTAAACTTGTTCAACCACTTTGGAAAGCAGTATGGAGGTTCCTGAAAAGACTTCACATAGAGCTCCCCTATGACCCAGCAATCCCACTTTTGGGCATTTACCCAAATGTTTACAAACAAGACCACACTAAAGCTACCAGCACAACTATGTTTATTGCAGCATTATTTACCATAGCTAAGATATGGAACCAACCCAGATGCCTCTCAGTAGATGAGTGGATCAAGAAAATGTGGTATATATACACAATGGAATTCTACACCTCCATCAGAAAGAATGACATTGCCCCATTTGTTAGGAAATGGAAAGACTTGGAAAAAATTATATTAAGTGAAGTAAGCCAAGCCCAAAGAAACATAGGTCCCATGGTTTCCCTTATTTGCAATATCTAGTATATGCATGAGTCAAGCAGAAAAGGTCAGATAATGTGATGTTAGGAAAATGAACCCTTAGATAATGTATTTTAATGTTTTTTTTCTTTCATGCATTTGTTTCTAACGCATTTATAAGATTATTTCTTTGTTGCTTTGTATGTCCCTCCCCCACAGTATAACCCCTGCTTTCGCTATATTTGATGTCGGTGTAATTTGTGGAGGAGATGGGAAAAACAAGTCGTTTAAGGATACAGGTGGACCTGCTGCAACAATGAGAAGTACAAGTTGTCATGTCGAAAACGAACTTTACAACTTTTGTGGGGGGAGAGAGGTTTGGGTGGGGGGCGGGGGAGGCTGAGAAGGGATGGGAAGGGGAAACAAAGGAGGAGGCTACAATGCTTGATAAGAAATGTACTCATTATCTTGCCCATGTAATTGTAACCCCTCTGTACAGTATGTTCACAAAAAATTAAAATTAAAATTAAAAAAAAGATTCAATTTGCATTTTATCTTGAACATTAAGAATAAAGAATTATGTGTCTAAGAGATAACAGCTTTCAATTTAGATGAAATAACCTTCTATAAACATGATAATAGTTTTATTCTTCATTTATCTTCAATTCAGTGCCAAACAATACATTTTGCTTTTTCTTGTACTTTTTATTTTGATTTATAGAGGAGGTTGATTTTGGTGCTGCAGTAAATATGAAATTGCATTTTTCTGACTATCTTACAGAAAGTTAAGTCTATAGATATTTTTATCACTTCAGATGTGCTATACAATACTACAAAGCAAAAGCAGGTGCCATCATTAAGTTATCATCTTGAAGGTTTTCCAGCAATACATTGGGCTTTGGATTTTCATTATCTTTATGAATATGAAAAATACTAGAATAACATTTTCAGATTTATACCTGGCCAGCATCATCATCAGAAAAACCTAATATAGATGTCATCATTCTGGACTTTGAGATGACTTTGTGATAAGACCCTTAAATGCCTTTGAAGATGTCTCCTACGTTTTCCATAGAGGAGGGTTTGATACTTTTCAGTTAGAATTTGGACTCTGGAAGTTTAAAAATTTATCAACAAATACTGTGATATTCTT
This sequence comes from Dipodomys spectabilis, assembly GCF_019054845.1. Lineage (NCBI taxonomy): Eukaryota > Metazoa > Chordata > Mammalia > Rodentia > Heteromyidae > Dipodomys > Dipodomys spectabilis. Next base: position 1,203,734 of record NW_024870859.1, read on the forward strand.
ATCTTCTGGAGGTGTATACTTATACCTCTTACGTTTAAGGAGCCATGGGCTTAGTGAAATGAATGAAATCGAGGAAGTAGTATAGTATATGACTTCAAAGAGTAAGTAATAAAAGACAGCCCAGTTTACTTCTCATTCTTTTTTATATTGCTTACCCTGAGGAAGTTATTTGTCATACTTCAATGGAAGGTTCATATTGAGAGGAACTGAGGTCTCCTGCCAAGAATTCCAAAGGAACTGAATCTTCCTGAAAATAGCTATGTTAATGCATGCACCATCTTGAAAACACATATTACAGGTCCAGTTTAGCCTTCAGATGACTGCAGCCCTCGCTGACAGCTTGAGTCTAATTTTCTGGGTGACTCTAAGCCAGGAAGATGCAGCTAAGCTGTGCTTACATATTTTGACCTTCAAAGACTATGTGAAATGTTTGTTTCTTTAAGTAACTCAGATTTTAGTAATTTGTTACATACTAAAAATTACTTTTTAAGTTTTGTTTTAAATACAATTTAAAAATTTTGCCTTCATTCTGGCTTGGAACTTGCTATGAAGCTAAGGCTGGCCTTCAACTTAACAAATCCGACTCCTCCACCTCTTGAGTGCAGGAATAATAGTAATGCACCACACACACAGCTAATTAAGCTTTCTTGAAACGCATATTTCTTTTCCTCTCTGTTTTTTAAAGTTACCATTTTTCCTTAATTTAAAATAATTACATTTGTATTACATAGTTAACATATTATAGTATAATGTGCTGGTTCTTCAAAATATTTTTGACTTTTTATTGTAAAGATACTGTACAGAGGGTTTACAGTTACATGAGTAAGGTAGAGTACATTTCCTATTAAGCATTGTTACCCCCTCCTTTGTTTTTCCACTACTATCCCTTCCCTCCCCACCTCCCTAACTCCTCCATCCCCACACCTCCTCTGTCCCCCCCACCCCCACCCAAAAGTGTAAAGTTCTTCTTTTATGTCTCATTGTTACAATGGGTCAACCTGTATCCTTCTTTAAGCATTTTGTTATTTCCCTTCACTTCCTCAAATTAGAAAATTGTATAAACAAGATGCAGGGCACCAGAATCAAGTATGCTGACAACAGAGGATATACCATAAGAGGAAGAACATACAAAAGAAACAAAAAAAAATCCCATAATACATTAAATACAACAGCAACAAAGTAAAAACTTCTTGTGTCCATATCTTGGGGTTCATTTCACTTAGCATCATCTTATATGGTCATATGTACATAGCTTTTGATCTTTTCTGCTTGTCTGGTAAGATTATTTTAGATATACTAGTTATTGCAAATAAGGTAAACCATGGGACCATTTCTTTGGGTTTGGCTTAGTTCATTTATTTTATATACTCACACCCTTGGTGATGTTCTCTAGACTCAAGCCTTTATTCTAGTCAAAAATGGTCTCCTGAATTGGTATCTCATTAATGTTTCCACGTGGGTGTCTCAGAATGGAGGTTGTCAGTAACTAGCATTCTGCAATTCTGGCACTGTTCCTCTACCCTTTTCCATTGCATTGAAGTATTACTTCTACTTACTTAGCTGTTCAAGCCAGGAAGAGTATCATCCATGGCCCACTCTCACTTTTAACTTCCATCACCTTCCAGCTTGCCTAACTGAATATATTTACATGCTATTAGTGTAGTTCATGCCACTAAAGACATCTCTTGTCCCAAATACCCACAAGACTAGCTATTTTTTTCTGTTACTATAAGATCTTTTCTACCAATGATACAGAATCATTGTGTCTTTTTATTTTTTAGTCTTAAAATACAATGATTCAGCCTAATAAACAAGCATTGTTTTATTGAGTATTCACTCAATGTTCTAACGTAAGTCGGTCATGTTATCAAAAATTTTGCTAAAAATCTAAACTTTTCTACTTTCATTGTTTGTACTTGTGTACACCTATACAAAGAAGGTCAATACATTGTGATGAATTCACATTTCTTAGATTATTATTTATTTAATTCATTATCTTTATTATATTTAATCAGATATTTTTATGTTTTCTTTCAACTTAATTTTTGAAGTTATTGGAAAATGTGTATTGTAGAGTGTTTAGCCCACTGTATTTGTTGAGTTCATCTCTATGGTTTAAGTTGACATGTTGTTTGATAACTTAGCAATGAAATCTAGAGGCTTCATTATTTTTAGCCCTGATTTTTAGGCAAGAACACTTCATTGTATTCAGGAGTAGGTATCTGGTTTTCTTGCTTTTTGTGACATAATTAATTTTTTTCATTGCTTATCAACATTAACTCATGAATTACTGCACAGCTTTGAAATCCTAATTATTTGATTTCTCTAAATGAATTATTTTGAATACTTATATGTAATGAAATTTTCCATTATTTCCAAATAGTTTATGAGAGATGTAGTTCATTTAAATAAGAATGGTTAAATCCTTGAATTATTTTTACATTTTTGTTAATGTTCAAAATAGTGACTTTCATTAACATATACTACATGTTACAAGTAACACATTTTGTAATTTTTATTAACTCATAGATTTTAATTAAAATCTGCTAAAACTTTTATTGTTATTAGAATTTATGATCCTTTTGAATATTTCCTTATATAAGCTTAAAATCAAGTTTTAATCCAATAAGCCATGGTTTCAATTTGGGGGTTATTCAGAACATGGTGTGAGATTAGAGTAAGTTATTAAAAAATGAAATTTGTTCATATAACCCATTTCCATCTAATTTTATTTAGCAAAAATAGAAATATCACTTAACTTGATTAACTATATAAATTTCCTTCATTGAAACAATACCATCTTGACACTGTGTTATTTATAATTATACTGGAACAATGGATATAAACCAGGATTTACCACACTCAGCCATAATTATCCACCAGGATCTTTAGAGTCTCATTTTATGTCTCCATTTCTGTAGATTACCAACCTTTAGGCACATTGATTTACTTGTGTTTCTCAATAATACCAAAATCTTTCCTGTTTATGGGTCTTTGCACAAGCTGATTCTTATGCCAAGAATATTCTTTCTTTACCTTTCACTCAACTTAGTCATATTAATTATTAGAAATCAGTTTATATGACACTAATTAAGAAAGCCATTGCTTCTCATCCCAATCTAAATTAAACTCGCCATTACTTTTTCTCCTAATACCCTGACAATTTCCTTAAAAATATTTACTTTATGAGTTTATTTATTCATTTATTTATCTTTTGTTAGTCGTTGGGCTTGAACTCTGGGCTTGGGTGCTGTCCCTGCGCTCTTCAGCTCAAGGTCAGCGCTCTACCAATTGAGCCACAGCCCATTTCCGGTTTTCTAGTGGTTTATTGGAGATAAGAGTCTCGGGGACTTTTCTGCCCGGGCTGGCTTTCAACCGCAATCCTCAGATCTTAGCCTCCTGAGTATTTAGGTTACAGGTGTGAGCCACAGACGCCCGGCACAACTATGTTTATTCCTGCATTATTTACAATAGCTAAGCTATGGAACCAACCCAGATGCCCCTCAGTAGATGAATAGGTCAAGAAAAATGTGGTGTATATACACAATGGAATTCTATGCCTCCATCGGAAAAAATGACATTGCCCCATTTGTTAGGAAATGGAAAGACTTGGAAAAAATTATATTAAGTGAAGTAAGCCAAGCCCAAAGAATCATAGGTCCCATGGTTTCCCTTATTTGCAATATCTAGTATATGTATGAATCAAGCAGAAAAGATCAGATAAGGTGATGTTAGGAAAATGAACCCTAAGATATGTATTTAAATGTTTTTTTTCTTTCATGCATTTGTTTCTAACGCATTTATAAGATTATTTCTTTGTTGCTTTTTATTTCCCTCCCCCACAGTATAACCCCTGCTTTCAGTGTATTTGATGTCGGTATAATTTGTGGAGGGGAAGGGGAAAAACAAGTAGTTTAAATAAGGATACAAGTGGACCCGTTGCAACAATGAGAAGTACAAGTTGTCATGTCGAAAACGAACTTTACAACTTTTGTGGGGGGAGAGAGGTTTGGGTGGGGGGCGGGGAAGGCTGAGAAGGGATGGGAAGGGGAAACAAAGGAGGAGGCTGCAATGCTTGATAAGAAATGTACTCATTATCTTGCCCATGTAATTGTAACCCCTCTGTACAGTATTTTCACAATAAAAAAATATATTAAAAAAAGAACTAAAAACAAAAGAAAACAGACACAACAAAGAAGAACAAAGACTTTTAATTCCAAATAAAATTCCTCATAGAAATGACAAAAAAAGAAAAGAATTCCATTATGTATATATACTACATTTTCTTGATCCATTCATCTACTGAGGGGCATCTGGGTTGGTTCCATATCTTAGCTATGGTAAATAAGGCTGCAATAAACATAGTTGTGCTGATAGCTTTAGTATGATCTTGTTTGTGATCATTTGGGTAAATGTTCAAAAGTGGGATTGCTGGGACATAGGGGAGCTCTATGGGGAGTCTTTTGAAGAACCTCCATACTGCTTTCCAAAGTGGCTGAACAAGTTTACACTCCCACCAACAATGCAGTAAGGTTCCCTTCTGTCCACATCCCCTCCAGCATTTGTTGTTATTAGAGTTCTTGATTATAGCCATTCTAACTGGGGTGAGGTGGTATCTCAATGTTGTTTTGATTTGCATTACTTTTATGGCTAGTGAGGTTGAGCATTTCTTCATGTCCCTATTGGTCATTCTTATTTCCTCTTCAGAGAAGTTTCTCTTTAAGTCTTTAGCCCAAATATGGATGTGAATTTGAAATAAATATATATGAGAAATATTCAGGACAAAGTGAGTATGTGGTATTTTTCCAGTGGATTATTGATAGCAGATGGAAAAGATGTATGTTTTGTAGTTGGATAATAGTAGTATGCTATTTTTTTCATTAATGAGCAGAATTCGTCTTATCCTATGTGGATACTTTTATTTCTCAAGTTGTTCAAGTCTTATACTAATGTCTAAATTTAGTAAACTGCTATATTATTTTTTTCTCTCCAAAACAGAGCACCATCAAGCCTTTCCTTTTAATCTGCTAAACTTTGACCTTTTATACAAAACATACAATTACTAAAACCTCTTTTGGAATCACTGTTGTAGCTTTTTCATATTTTTAAATTAAAAGTGACTATCTGAAGTTATCTTTCTATCTGCCCAGAGGCAATTTAATAACCCTGTCACTATTTTTACCTAACATCTTTCACTGTGACTCAAACTCTAACATGAATCATACCAGAAGAACAGCACATTTTATTTCATTCTTTGGCGTTTAAGAAGACTCACAATTTAAACCATCCTAATCCATTCATTTTAAATTCATCACATTTTTGAACGATCACTATGTTTCAGGTACTCTTTTGATTTTAGGAATAAAAAAGTGAATAAAACGAAAATATTCAAGTAGACAAAACAGATTATTATAATACCAAGTATGTTATGCACTAGTAAATGCTTTGGATAGTATGAAAGGAAGGAGATATGAAATTTTGGAGGATTGTATACATTTTATTTAAGAGAGCTAAAGAACTCTAAGGTAAAATATTAATAACTGAACAAAGACCTAAGGAAAGTGCATGTAAATGTGAACAGGGAAGTAGATTTACAAAGCTGCTTATGCATTTTCATATTTTGCTTTCAGAAAATAAGTCCCACAATCTAACTTACACTCTTCCTTCTGAGATTTAAACCAGTTTTATGCTAAACAGAAATAATAATTTAATATTATTCTCATCAGACTACTCTTGTTACTTACTATTCCCACATTTTAACTTTATATAAATTTGAAAAAGTAATTTGAAGTTTTTAAATTATCATTATAATTACTTTTAGATCCATAGGTAAATGGTGCAGAAAGCACAGAGAATTCAAATACACTATATGCCCTGTTCCTATACATATCTGATCCTCCCAATTTTCCACATCCCCAGCAGTATATTTGTAATATTGTATTTGTATCATGTATGTAGCATAGTTGTTACAATTAATGATGCTACACTGATACATCATTATCATTCAGATTCCATGCTTTACATTCATTGTGTGAATTTAGATAAATATTTAATGATGTACATAAGCAATATAATATCATAAAAAGTCATTGCAATAAACATTCTCTCCTCTGCCTTTTTAACATTCCTTCCTGAGTAATCTTTGTCATTACTAAAAGTATTATTTCAATTTCTGTTACTGTAATGAAGTGTTTTGAGCTTGCTTTATGAAGCAGGATTATTTAAATTGTAGTTTTGGAAGATTAAAATTCAAACAGCCTGGGCAGGCTCTGACAAGTGCCTCCTGGGCTGCATCACCACATGTCAGATGGCTTCACAGAAAGTTTAGGAGAGGAAGAATTCTGTATCACTTCTTTTTCTCTGAGTAATTTCTTTTTTAATCTTTTATTTTTATTGTGCAGATGATGTACAGAGGGGTTATAGTAACATAATTCAAATTGGGTAATTTCTTTTAACAGTAATACAAGGTAATTTCACTGGGTACCACCTTCCTTTATTTAAAAAAATTCTTTGAAAAATTCATTATTTCACCATCATTTTTGCAGGATAGAATACAGACTTCTAATTTGGTGGGATTCTGTTCTTAACATTTGAGATATTTCATTCCACTCTCCTCCTCTTTATGCAGTTTATGAAATTAAAGGGAGTTGATTAATTATCTGTACTCTGTGGTAAGGTATTTTTTGTGTTTCGCTTTGGTGTTCTGTTTTTAGTTTATTTCAGGATATTTTCCTTTAAGTTTGATTTTGTATATGTGTCCTTCTTTGAGCTTCTAATATCTTTGACCTTGAAAGAAACCAGCCACCATTGTTGCTTCACCTATAGCTTTCGTTCACTTCTCCTCTTTCTCTGTATTCCTGTCAGATAAATATATCTTTGGGGGTTTAAATACTGAATATTCTGGGTTTTTTCAGTGCCTTTATTTTAAGAATTTGGAAGTTTTTATTGTCTTCTTCTCAAGCCTAGAGTTTCTATTCTCAGCCATGTGCAATGTCTTAATGAGCCCAAGGAAGGATATTTACATTTCTGGTAGTGTTTAATACTTTTAAAATAGCTAAGGTTTCTTTTTATTAACTTTTTAAATTTCTCTTTATTCATTGATTATCTACTTATTCCTCAGTGTTCTTCAACTTTACAATAAAACCTTTGCTATATTAATGATATTTTTTAAAGATCCTAATCAGGTAATTCTAACAATTTTGCTATATATTACTCAATCTGATGCTTGTTCTGACTATTCAATTTGTGTGTTTACCTATTTGCCATCTTTAGAAGTTTTTGGTCGAAAGTTAGATGTGACACATTGAGTAAAAGAAAATGTTGTAAAAATACCTTTAGTAATACAGTGATAACATGTTGGAGGGAAAGGAAACATCCTTTAATAATTTAAGCATCCTAAGAATTTATGATTCGATTTAGTCTTGGATGAACCTGTGTGCTTAAAAGATTAACAGTACTTCTTTTTTTGTTTGTTTGTTTGTTTTTTAAAATTAAGCCAGATTTTTTTTTGTGAACATACTGTACAGAGGGGTTACAATTACATGGGCAAGATAATGAGTACATTTCTTATCAAGCATTGCAGCCTCCTCCTTTGTTTACCCTTCACATCCCTTCCCAGCCTCTCTCCCCCCACCCCTCCACCCAATCCTCCTCCCCACCCCCACCCCCTGCACCAAAGTTGTAAAGTTCATTTTCAACATGACAACTTGTACTTCTCATTGTTGCAGCAGGTCCACCTGTATCCTTAAACGACTTGTTTTTCCCCATCTCCTCCACAAATTACACCGACATCAAATATAGTGAAAGCAGGGGTTATACTGTGGGGGAGGGACATACAAAGCAACAAAGAAATAATCTTATAAATGCGTTAGAAACAAATGCATGAAAGAAAAAAACATTAAAATACATTATCTAAGGGTTCATTTTCCTAACATCACATTATCTGACTTTTCTGCTTGACTCATGCATATACTAGATATTGCAAATAAGGGAAACCATGGGACCTATGTTTCTTTGGGCTTGGCTTACTTCACTTAATATAATTTTTTCCAAGTCTTTCCATTTCCTAACAAATGGGGCAATGTCATTCTTTCTAATGGAGGTGTAGAATTCCATTGTGTATATATACCACATTTTCTTGATCCATTCATCTACTGAGAGGCATCTGGGTTGGTTCCATATCTTAGCTATAGTAAATAATGCTACAATAAACATAGTTGTGCTGGTAGCTTTAGTGTGGTCTTGTTTGTAAACATTTGGGTAAATGCCCAAAAGTGGGATTGCTGGGTCATAGGGGAGCTCTATGTAAAGTCTTTTCAGGAACCTCCATACTGCTTTCCAAAGTGGTTGAACAAGTTTACACTCCCACCAACAATGAAGTAAGGTTCCCTTCTGTCCACATCCCCTCCAGCATCTGTTGTTGTTAGAGTTCTTGATTCTAGCCATTCTAACTGGGGTGAGGTGGTATCTCAATGTTGTTTTGATTTGCATTTCTTTTATGGCTAGGGAGGTTGAGCATTTCTTCATGTGTCTATTGGCCATCCTTCTTTCTTCTTCAGAGAAGTTTCTCTTTAAGTCTTTAGCCCACTTATTTATTGGGCAGTTGTTTCTTTGAGGATTTGTTGTTGGGGGATTTAATTTTTTGATTTCCAAGTATATGTCTCCCTCAATTGGGTCAGGAGAAGGAACATTTGGTTAGTAATTTCCTTCTTTCACATGGAAAGCTAGAGTTGACTACAGTTGAGTATTTCACCTCTCCAGTTAAATTGGGCTTTAATAACCCTCCAGCAGGAAAGATTCTTCTAAAACATTTTCTTCCCAGAGGGAAGGCCTTGAAAAGAACAGAATACTTTAGTTATTTAAAAATAGCTCCTTTCTCCCACTCTCCCGGCTGTAAATGTGTAGAGGTTTCTCTCCAACTTTTATTGTGAAGACCTTGTAGAATTCCTAAAGGTAAAATGCATAAAATCACAAGGTCCTCACTATGATTGGAACACCTTGGAGATTTTAACTCTCAGACTTCCTTACACCAAGCCTCCAATAATTCATTAGTTACAATCAAGATTTTGTATCCAGATGCTGATCTCATAGAGGTTTCTGCAAGTGGATTTCTACTGCAGTAAATTATGTCTGTCTGTATTTGCCTAACTTTTTAATTTTGCGTGGATTAAGTTCACCCCAGTTCTCTACTGGGCTTAAAAAGAGTTACTGCTTTTAATGTTGATTTAGCATTGTATGTGTTCTTAGGAAGGAGGGTTGATTTCTAATCTCCTTACATGCTGGATCACAAACCTGAAATCAACTTAAAATATCATAAATTCAATTTTAAAGGGAAAGTTTTTATAAACAATACAGTTTTGAAAATTTTCCTAATACTTTTAGAATATATAATTGTGCACTGTTGAAACATACTGAAATTATTAAAGAATGTAAAACTCAACAAATTTTGTTCACAATCATATTTATTAGAAAGAATATATTTAACCTCTTAGCTTATTAGCCACATATAAGCCTTTTGCTTATACAGTAATTATTTTACAAATCTCTTCATATAACTAAATTGTACAATAAATTCATATTTAGGACCCAAAGGTAGTAACTAAAATTATCGTAAATTAAAATTAATATTTTGTTTTCTAAGTTTTCATCACAATCTTTATACTAGAGATGATAGTGATTGGTTGAAATTTGCAAAATGCATTAAAAGAATATTAAAGCCCCACATTTTCCCTAGCATTGCCTTTGATGATTATTATTGATATAAATTCTAGAACACTGCAGATACAGACTACAACTCTGCAGTTAAAAATGTTATTATACTATGAGATAGCAGCATAAAAATTTTTCCTATAATAGCCATGGTCATGAGCAGAATGTTTGAAACATTGAGTCATACATTTCTAAATCAAAAGCAAGATAGAACCTAGATTATCTCAATAATATAAACTGAGATTAGAAATTACATACAAATATCTGATGCTATCTCTTTTCATTTATCTTCGAATAGCCTATAAATTTTCTTGGATACAGGTCTTTTAAATTTAGACTTAGAACAATCTTAAGATATGATGGTATTTCCTTTTGTAATCAGTTTCCTAGCTATTTAGACATGAAAAGTAAAAATGTAAGAAATCTTTTAAATTTTAAAATTTAGAATTAGCACATTAATATATAGATTATAATTACTTAAAATGTAAAATATGAAGTTTCAACTTTTGAAAATGTTTTCTATGGTGTCTAGTTTCCTGACACTATAGGTATTTATATAACATAATATAATAATTATATATGCATATATATATATATATGGAGAGAGAGAGAGAGAGAAGGAGAGAAAGAGAGCTGATTTAGAACAATTGACTGTTATGCAATTTGAAATGAATCTTATAGGAAAGAACCAAAGGCTGAAAGTTGAATTCAGAAAAGGGGTTATACTATGCATAATGATCAAGCACTATTAAAATTATAAAGAAAAATACATTTACATATACACTATGGGCTAGTATTAGTAGAGTTCTTTTCTTGCTCAAAAGAATCTACACTGTCAGTGCTTTCAGACTTAAAGAAAAAAATTAAGAAAGAAGAAAAATAAATCCTGCCAATTGTCATTTAAGAAAAAAAGGATATAACTAAAATTCTTAAGATAATGGGCTAGCACAGGTGGGCACAGTGGCTCATGCCTGTAATCCTAGCTACTCGGGAGGCTGAGATCTGAGGATTACAGTTTGAAATCAGCCAGGACAGGAAAGTTGATGAGACCCTTATCTTAAATAAACTACTTAAAAAAACCAGAAGTGGCACTGTGGCTCAAGTGGTAGCACTTTAACCATGAGGAAAAGAAGCTCAGGGACTTAGCCTAAACCCAGTGTTGAAGCCCCAGGAACAAAAAGAAAAAGAAAAATACAGATGATGGGCTGCCATGTTTAGGATACCTATATACCTACATCTAGTTATCTCACTACTGAGTACATAAGAAGGTATAACAAGTTAATCAATTTCAACAACATCAGGAAGCATTCACTTATTGTACCTAATCTCTTCTCCTTTACAAGCTCCACTTATATTTCTATTAAACAATTTGATATATTCTCAGAGCACTGATATAGTATAAAATGATTATTTTTAATAATTTGTTCTGTGCTTTATCAGTTCCTTACTATAATAGCAAGATAACTGAAAACAGAGTTTTATGGGCTTTCTTTCTCAGGCTGTCCTGGAGCAGCCTGAACAGGTAGCTAGGTAACTAGGATTAGAGAATAGGCAAGTAGCTAGGTAGCTAGGATTTGAGCATGACTTATGTAACTGTAACCCCACTCTGCATCACCTTTACAATAACAATATTTTTTTTAAATCATAAGGAAAATTCTGTTACCTTGAAAGATATAAAGTCAAATAATCATAAACATGTCTGAAAAGTGATCTATTCTTGATAACATCTACTTTGAGGGTTATTCTATGTATCTTAAATTCTCAAGGATCTGTAACAAATCTTTAAGAAATGATGTATTTGGGGGCTGGGAATGTAGCTGAGAGGTAGGGTGCTTTCCAAACATGCACGAAGCCCTGGGTTCAATTCCTCAGTAACACATAAACAGAAAAAAATTCAAGTGGTGCTGTGGCTCAAGTGGTAGAGTACTAGCCTTGAGCAAAAGAAGCTCAGAGACAGTGCCTAGGCCCTGTGTTCAAGCCCCACAAAGGAAAGGAAACAATATATTTTAATAAAAGAGGAAAGATAGACTGTATAATCGCCAATTTCACAAATTTTAGATGTGGAGTAGATTGAGAAAATATTTGACTTTATAACAAACCTCAGCTGACATTGAACATTCTAGGTAGTCAAAGTTGGTTTTGATCTCATGATTCATCTACCTCTGACATTACAGAAATGACTGGCATGCCCAGCTTCAGGAAAAATATTAGGATTTTCTAAGCTAGGGAAGCCACCAAAGTGTTTGTCAAGAGATGAATGGATGGAAAAAATGACAGATTCTCTGTCTCTGTCTATGTCTCTGTCTCTGTCTCTCTCTCTCACACACACACACACACTCACACACACACACACACACACACACACACACACACACACACACTAAATTATTATTCATCCTTAGAAAGTCTGAAAATTCTGTATGGCCTAGTTTGTGATCGTTTGGGTAAATGCCCAAACTGGGATTGCTGAGTAATAGCTGAACTCTATGTGTAGTTTTTGAGGAACCTCCATACTACTTTCCAAAGTGGTTAAACAAGTTTACACTTCCACCAACAATGCAGTAGGGTTCCCTTTTGGCCACATCACTTCCAACATCTGTCTTTACTAGATTTCTTGATTATCGCCATTCTAACTGGGGTAAGGTAGAATCTCAATGCTGTTTTGATTTGCATTTCTTTTATGGCTAGAGAAGTTGAGCATTTATTCATGTGTCTATTGTCCATTCTTATTTCCTCTTCAGAGAAGTTTCTCTTTAAGTCTTTAGCCACTTATTAATCAGGAGGTTGTTTCTTTGAGGATTTGTTGTTGGGCAACCATTAACTTTAATGGTTTGAGTTCTAAGTGTATTTTAGATATGTGGCCCTTGTCCATTGTATGGCTAGTGAAGAGCCTCTCCCAATCCATGAGCTTTCTATTGATTTTGCTACCTATGTCCTTTGTCATGCAGAAGCTCTGAAGTTTCATGCAATCCCATTTATCCAACCTTTCTTTGATTTGTTGTGTTTCTGGGTCTCTATAAAGAAAATTTCAGATCCTTGCTGAAATAGCTCAGTTGGGAGAGCATTAGACTGAAGAGCTAAAGAAAATTTTGGCCTGTGCCAAGGAGCCCTAGAGTTTCTCCTATTCCTTCCTGTAATGTTTTCAGGGTGTCTGCTTTGACTTCCAGGTCTTTGATCCATTTGTAGTTGATTCTTGTGCAGGATGATATAAGAATCTAGTTTTAGTTTTCTACAGGTGTATAACTAATTTTTCCAGCACCAGAAAATATCACTGTGTAACAGTGCTCCTAGTCATCTACGAGCTGTGATGTAGATGTACAGTGAGATAGTTTGTGCCTTGTAGCACAACAACAGTTCTTCAGCCCAAGAATAATTTTAATTGTTTTAAACAATATCTTTAATAGTGTTTCTCTTATGGATCTAGAAAAAAAAAGTTAAAAATCTTCTAGAAATTAACTTGCCAAAGAGTATTCATATTTTAAGGACGGAGATGAAAACACTAATTTGAATAAGGTTGATTCCTACCCTAATAGATAACTTTGAGGTGTTTAAGATTTCAGAGGAAGTTAACTGCAGATGTATTGCATAAATGAAAACCTATAAGTAGAAGATCATATTGAGTTTTTTAAATCTCTTGATGAAATTTAGCAGATGAAGAAGTGATTCTTATGAACAGAAAAAATGTTTCTTGTCCTATAATCTATGCTCATAAAGACACTTTTGTTTTGAAACAATAACAAAAATTTCTAATATTACCTTAACTTAGTTGACAAAACAGCAACTGCTTTTGAAGATTGAGTTCAGTTTTAACAGCAAGTCAACTGTTGGTAAAATGCTATCAAATAACATTCAATGCTACAGTAAAAACTTAGGTAACTTTACTGTTCTTCATTTGGGATAACTATTATGATCATCAAAACAACCCTACCACTACTGTGACCAGTTAGCAGCCATCAACAATGAGGCCAACCTATCCACTAGCAGAAAGACTGATTCGCTAAATATTTAGTTGATACTACATTTTAACAATAAAATACATAAAATTGTATGTATGTACTTTTTCCACATAAAGCTGTCACCCTCTTAACATACTACATTACAGTGGAAATATAACTTTTATGTGCACTGGAAAATTCATAACTTTGGGGAACTCACTGTATTGCAATATTTCCTTTATTATGCTATTCTTTGAATTTGTAAGATTCCTGAAGTATGATCATAGTCATTTTTATTATCAAATTAAGGTTATTTAAAATAACTTGATTTATCTACTAAAAAGATTCAAATTTCTCTGTGAGAAAACTAGGCATGATATTGGCACATTTGGTTAGAGAAATTATGTAAATATGTGTCCAAACAGTATTTGATGGATGTATAGTTCTATCATTATCAAAGAGCTGAAAGTTAAATATAGGAGAAAGAATGAATAACTCACAAACATGGATGAAGAAAATATTTTATTAAGCTCAAGACATAAAACATAATTTATGTCAGATCTTGGCATAAATTGTCATGACATAAAATCCCACTGTATAATTAAAACAACCAGAGATGGATGGAAGTCTATGAATGCTTCACCACCCTTGGCCATTCTAGCAAAAAGGAGTGATAACAAATCCAGAGAAAGAGTCAAGACCTTTCCACACAATTTTACACATCATTTGCAGTACTAAGTTGATTCCTCCATTAAATGGATATTTTTCCAATGTCACCAGACAGTAGTTTGAAGTTTAAATTATTTTATAAGTTGACTGAGTTCTTCCATTTAGCTATGGGTATAATTACATGTTTAAATTCATGCCACTTAAACTAGTTAATAAATTTTATTTTGTTAACACCTGCTTCTTTTATTGGCAGATTATAAAAGACATTTAAAATGTGCTAGTTTTCTTTGAATTATCTCTAGTACAGAAACAAGTGAAAATTCTAACTTAAAAATGTTTGTCTCAGAAGTACTCAGGAGATATCCCCAGTCAAGTCCACTTAAAATTCTTGAATTCAATCAGAATGACACATATTGATATTTATTTTATGTCATTAGAACTTTATGTCATTTTTATCTAAATTGTGTCATGGATAATTTGTCATACTTTTTTAGTCAGTCATAGGGCTTGAACTCAGGGCCTGGACACTGTCCCTGAGCTTTTTCATTCAAAGCAAAAGCTCTACAACTTTGAGCCCAGCACCACTTCCAGTTTTCTGATGGTTAATTGAAGATAAGAGTCTCACAGACTTTCCTGCCAGGGCTGACTTTGAACCATGATCCTTAGATCTCAGCCTCCTGAATATCTAGGATTACAAGATGAGCCACTGGTGCCCAGCTGTCAGATTTGTTTAAATGATTTTATTAAATCCAAATCCATATTGATTAAAATGACAGTACAATTTGAAAGCACTGCAACCAATATCAATAACATCAGTAGTTGGTAAACAGACATACCTGCTGTTTTTATATTCTTTATCAAAATTTGAATTATTTTTCCACATAGTTTCATTTCTGTATCTATTCATGTTTTGATAATTATTGGCTTTTTAGTTTAACATGTAGCCATGGGAAATCTTGATATTCAAAAATTTCATATCTTGCCTGGTGATGTTTTAAGTTTATTGGCAATAATATCAATTATTTCTGTTTAAAAATAGAATATAAATGCATTTTTCACATAAGAATTGCTTAGGCAATATTTGTCCTTCTAATCTTACATAAGTAACTTTTTGTTTTTGTTTTTTGGGTCTGGTCTTGGGGCCCGAACTCTGGGCCTGAGTGCTGTCCCTCAGCTCTTCAGCTCAAGGCTAGCACTCTACCACTTGAGCCACAGTGCCACTTCTGGCTTTTTTCTTTTTGCTTATGTGGTGCTGGGGAATCGAACCCAGGACCTCATGCATGCAAGACAAGCACTCTACCACTGAGCCATCTTCCCAGACCAAAGTTAGTATTTTAAAAGATATCTGAATTTAGACTGTTGGTTCTGAGAAGAATTAATTCGAAGAGCAATTTAAGTAACAGATTAAATATCAAAGTGAGTTAAACAATAAGTAATAAAAGGAGAAGTAAATATGGACTACGAGTTATCATGTTTCATGCAATAAAAACTATAGTTTAGGGCTGGGAAAGTGTGCCCAGGCCCAGGGTTCAGGCACCAAAAAAAAAAAAAAAAAAAGCAAAAGCATATCTCTCTGCTGTAAACAGTATACAAAACATAATTTCTCTGTTTTCAGTCTCTGTGCTAGGACACTCTCCATGCTAGAAAATTGGAATATTAGTGTGACTGATGAGCAAGGCAATCCAATATATCTGCAATGTCCATTACATATGTTGCTTAATTTACATTAAATAACTAGTAAAATTGTTTCTTAGGATGGTGAATATTGATGAAAGGGATGTTACTGATCAAGTCAAAAATTGATTTGTCAATTGAAACTTCTTTGTAGAACTACTTAGATAGTAAAAACAAAAAAAAAATAAGAAAAAAAGAACAACAGTGATCATGTTGATAGGCAGAAATAATTAGAAGGAAATACAATCTAGCCTGGGCAATAGAAATTTAGTACGAACCTACTGAAAAACAAAGTAAAGCAAAACTGTTTGAGCACATGTCTAGCAAGTTAACTCTCGATCTAACCCACAGTATCACCAAAATATACAGATAAATTTACTCATATTTTAAGTGGGATTTCATGTATATTAAGAAAGAGAATGGAAACTCATTTAAGCACAAGAATAGGTAACATTTTTCTACAATTGATCTTTGGTTTTCATGTTTTTAGCACATAGGCATTCCATTAGTTTATTTTTAAATAATATTTATTTTCAAATTGTACAACATAAGGGTAAGTTTTATTTCCAAAATACATTGCATCTGTGAATGAAGGTGGCAGAACGAGTGAAAGTTGCTGAAAAATAATAGAGGAGAGTGAGGATGGTCAAAGTGAGAATAGGGCAAAGTGAGAATAAGTCAGGGTTCAGTTAAAGTAAAATTATGTATATGCAGATGTGAAATTCTATCCTGAAAGTCTTTTGAAAAATTAGCATACATTAAAAAATTAATTGAAGGATTGTAAAACAGTTCCTGTCAGGGGTTTGGGATAGTAGTGGAAAAAAGTAGAGAAAATTAAGAGCATGGAGGAGGATAAATATATTCAAAATACTTATGTACATGTATGAAAATGAAGTAATGGAGCTTGTTAAGGTTGTTTTGGGAATGGAGGAAGGGGGAGAAGAGAGAGTGATGCAGTGGATGAGGCTGATCAAGTTTATATTCTATGTATGTGTGTACATGTTACAATGAATGCCTAGTTGTATAGTAATTGGTGCTCCTAAGAAGTTAAGAAAAGTAAATTCTACCTTTTACAAATATTTTGTTATAGTTTTAAGGCATCATTATTTGCATTTAAACTGGTATTGATACAGGCCTGATAGTGCATGCTTAAAGTAAAAACTATATCAGAGGCTGTCCTTGGCAAAAACGGAAAGGGGAGATCTATTTGAAAATATATCAAACAAAGCTGAGAATGTGATTCAAGTGGTATAAGAAGTTGGAGGACTTCAGTTCCAACTCCAGTATGACAAATAAATAATAAATAAACAAAATGGTGAAATAAGATAGAATTTTCCATTTCAATATATTTTCAGTGTTAGTATTTTAATTGCTAGAAATCCCTTTACCCTCTGTATATGATTGTGAGCACATTAATGAATTTGGGGATCTGCTGAAGGTCATATTACAAATTAAATAACTTTCACACACACACACACACACACACACACACACACACACACACACACACACACACACATATAATACCATACAGAGGGGTTACAATTACATGGGCAGGTTAATGAGTACATTCTTATCAAGCATTGTTGCCACCTCCTTTGTTTCCACTCTCCATCCCTTCCCATCTCCCACCCACCCACCACCCCCACGCCCAAAGTTGTAAAGTTCGTTTTTCCACTTGTACATCTCATTGTTGCAATGTGTCCACCTGTATCCCTATTTAAACGATTTGTTTTTTCCCTTCCCCTCCACAAATTATACCAACATCAAATACAATGAAAGCAAGGGTTATACCGTGGGGGAGGGACATACAAAGCAACAAAGAAATCATCTTGTAAATATGTTAGAAACAATCTCAAGAAAGAAAAAAAACATTTGAATACCTATCTTGGGGTTCATTCACTTTTATATTTTTGAGATTAGTTCATATTATATTATCAATGAACTTTATGAATACAAATTAAATGTAAAACATTAAAGTGAATGAAGCATGAAAATGAGACTTAAACTTAATTAAATACTATATATATTTACTCAGTATAAGACTTTCACTGACTCTTAAAGACTTAAAGAATGGAGTTAAAATAATAATTTTATATATTGGCTCTTTAAAACTAATATACACATCTTTATATGCATAGATTTTATGAATTAGTAGAATGCAGATAGAAACATAGCAGTGTAAAAGAAGATATTAAAATATATATATATAAATCCTAAATGCAGTTTTTAGCTACTGAAATATTTAAATATTTACCCTTAGTGTAATACTATATTTTTCAAACAAATTTGTTCATGAATAATATTTATTTTCTCTGTATTCTTCTTTATGTAATTTTTGTAACTGTGAAACAATAAAAATGTATACTTCAATCATAAATTTCTTCTTAGGTATTTATAAAATATGTACACATCTGCATTAAATTGGTGTTTTATATTTGCACATATGTGCATAATGCTTGTATAAGTTTAGTAATCATTTCAGTGAAGCTTCTTGGCAAACTGTTTCCTAGACAACTTGTATAAGCTTACTGTAAATACTCCTTTTGATATTTATAATTGATTTCTTAAACATAGTACTTGTTTTCTGTAAACTATTTTAAGACATCTGGTACAATAAAACAATAGTGTTCTCTATTATTTTACCAAAATAACTGCCAAATGCTATCCCCATTATATGCCTAAATTAAATTTAGAGTAAAACATAGAAAGCATTATCATCTCCTTTGGTAAACAAAGGAAAAAAAGAAATCACTATATTAAGATATCTTCTTTCATTTTTTTTTCTTTTGGTACCATTCTGGAGCTTGAACTCTGGGCCTGGGTTGTTGTTTCTTTTTAATTTTTTTCTCAATGCTTCCACTGCCAGCTTTTTGGTAGTTTATTGGAGATAAGAGTCTTCTAAAGTTACCTGCACAGGATGGCTTCCACCCATAATCCTCAGGTCTCAGCCTCCTGAATAGCTAGGATTACAGTTGTGAGGCACTGATGCCTAGCTGATAATAAGGTATTTTTCAATAAGTCCTATCTCTACAATCTGTCACTAAAAAATACACAGCTGAAAATAGTGTTGTTTCAGAAGTTTTTCCTAGGGAGCTTAAAGTGTTATCCAGTAAATATTGCATATCTAAAGAATCCTCCAGATGGAGTAGTGAAATGTAATTGTAAAAGCTTTATTTTCCAATTTACCAGCTTTAAAAAATAATTAAGCACATTAAACTATAGTTTTGAGTTTTTTTGGATGCGGTCATGGGTCCTGAACTCTGGGCCTGGGCACTGTCCCTCAGCTCTTCAGCTCAAGGCTAGAGCTCTACCACTTGAGCCACAGCTCCACTTTTGGCTTTTTCTGCTTACATGGTGCTGAGGAATCGAACCCAGAGCCTCATGCATGCAAGGCAAGCACTCTGCCACTGAACCACCTTCCCAGCCCATGCTTTTGCTTTTAATGAGACATATCATAAGGTTTTTTCAGTGAATCTGATGGAGAAAAAAGTTCAACTTGTTGCTTTTCTTTTCCTGTGATATTAATTATTGTACTCAGCTTGCAAGATAAGCTCATGGATGCCTTGAAGTTCACCAGAAAGCAAGTCTTCCTTCCCTTATAAATACTTATTTACATGACCACACAAAGCCACCGTAGAAGCCAGAAAATGTACCACTTAATTAGAGAAATTATGTACACAGTCATTTCAAAAGAAGAGAAGAAGCACTTGGTTAAAAAAATTTTAAGAATCACTTGTTAAAGAGAATAGATGTGATTTATATTTAAAAGTATATTCAAGTGAATCTTAAGGTATCTCATTACATTAAACTTTGATATCATAATCATACATAAAGCAAAATGTAGAAATAATTTTTACTTTTTAACTAACTCACTTTTAAAAAGTAATTAAGCACTTCATCCCAAAGAGCTTTTCAAAATAATA
The DNA here is from genome assembly GCF_019054845.1 of Dipodomys spectabilis. Classification (NCBI taxonomy): domain Eukaryota; kingdom Metazoa; phylum Chordata; class Mammalia; order Rodentia; family Heteromyidae; genus Dipodomys; species Dipodomys spectabilis. The sequence goes on from NW_024870859.1 coordinate 1,223,646, forward strand.
TAATAGTTGAGATTCTTGAGTCCAATAAGGTTAGAAAACAGATGTGAAAAGTTCCAAGTAATCCAAGTCATATCAGCTGATTTAAATTTCAACATGTAACAGGGAACCACTTTTGTGCTCCTTTTGATAGATAATCCAATCTCAGTAGTATTTGTTCATTTTTATGCACAATGGAGTTAATACTGTAACAATTATTGTAAATATTAGTTAATTTAAATGATGATTGTTAAATTGCTTTCTAAAATACATAATACAATATGCATGTAAGATTATCTTATTATGATTGCTGTTATAAAACAAAAAAATAACAGAATGCCTAATTAAATTTGAATTCCTGAAATAAAAATTCAATGTTTTAAATATAAGCATTAATGTGTGCATGATTTAATTAGCAGCCTTTGCTTATTCTTGAACTCTGAGAAATGAAATCAATATAAATTTTATTTTTGTTTACCTTATATTTTATAAAGAGTATCTGTCAACTCATTAAAGTTAACTACAAAGAGAGTTCCATATTGATAGTGCATGCATATAATGAGAAAAAAGAAGAACTGAGCCTCAAATAAATTAAGTAATTTGCCCAAGATTTTTTATCTTACAAATAGATTTGATCATTTCATTAACTCTCTAAGCCCCTTCTCCAGTAAAGCCACTTCGATGAAAGAACTGTCATATTAGCTAAACAGTCTTCTCATAATTCATATATATTACTGCTGATAGATAAGCTATGGAACTAAGGCAGTAGGAAATTGCCTACTGTGAAGGAAGAAGGAATTGTTTTTGCTTTTTTATTTGCATTATATCTCTTTGAAAAATGGAGTTTATATATTTAGTTGTAGCAGAGACTAGCTTTAAAAGTCCAGGTCAGCATTTTTTCTGTAAAAAGATAATAAATATTGGTGCAGAGGGAAGGGGATACAGGGGGAGGCGGGGGGCTGGGGGGGGAAGATGGGAAGGGATGAGAAGGGGAAACAAAGGATAAGGCAATGTACTCATTACCTTGATCATGTAATTGTAACCCCTCTGTACGGTATTTTCACAATAAAAATTAATTGAAAAATAATAAATAAAATAAAATAAATATTTTAAGTTGACATTATAGCATATTCTTTTGCTTTGAGACAATACTTGGAAATAATTGATAATAAGCTCAGGCTTCTTTTTCAAATGATGAGAATATTTTTACATGGTGATTGTGATTGTATATGTTCATGAAGAAAAAAATTTGTTTGTACTTTCAATGGTTGTATTTTATGGTATATGAAATTAGCTATCCATAAAACTGTTACATAACAATCTTAAGTATGTTTTTAAATGTGTAGAGTAGCAGGCATCCATGTCTCACACATGTAATCCTAGATACTCAGGAGGCTGAGATATAAGGACCTCAGTTTAAAGCCAGCCAGGGCAAGAATGTCCATGAGAATCTTCTGACTAATTAACCACCAAAAATCCAGAAGCTTACCTGTGGCTCAAGTGGCAGAGTGGAAATCTTGAGCAAAAATGTATCAAGGACAGTGCCTAGGCCTTGCTGTCACAGGACTGGCACAAAAGCCAAAAGGTCGTGCTTGATTAGGCCTGAAAGTCAAATGTGCCAACCCCTGAAGCCTAGTGGTTCTCAAAATGATATATTCTCAATATTAAAATAACAACAAATATAATCAGGAAAGAAAGAAAAGCTTCCAAACAGTCTGAGACAGAAAAAGAAGCAGAGATAAGAGGAAATAAAGTTCTTATTTAGATGCTCAAAGAAGGGATAAAATGAATGATCATACCAAAAAGTTAACATGGGAAAGAGTTTTAGATTCTAAACCAGGTGTGACTTCAGAGGAAAATAAGTCCAAATCCCCTCAGGACAAACCTCATAGGTATAATATGTGTTATCTTGAAGGAGAAATAAAAAAATTATAATTATACATAGTACATTATGACAGTTTGAAAGCCTGTACTCCCTTTTTAATAAAGCTCCAGCTTTTTTCTCTTCTGGTTAATAACCTTGGAGAAAATGAGCAGAATTAAATATCTAACAGAGTCTTCTATGGTATTTGTCTTTTGTTCTGCGCATGAAACAATCAATCATATTTCACTTAGCATAAACACTTCTAGATTTGTTTATGTTGTTAGAAATGGCTAGAGTTGCCAGGTGCTGGTGGCTCATGCCTGTAATCCTAGCTACTCAGGAAGCTAAGATCTGAGGATCAGGGTTCAAAGCCAGCCTGGGCAGGAAAATCCATGAGACTCTTATCTCCAATTAACCACCAGAAGACCGGAAGTGGCTCTATAGCTCAAGTGGTAGAGTGCTTGCCTTGAGCTGAAGAGCGCAGGGACAGCACCCAAGCCGAGTTCAAGCCTCACCACCAACAAAAAAATGGCTAGATTTTCTTTTTAAGCCTAAATAAGCCATTATATATATATATATATACATACATATACATATATACATACATACACATATACATATATGTGTACATATATACACATGTATATGTGTGTGTATATATATATATGTAGCTAGGTAGATAGAAAGATGATAGATAGATAGATGATAGATAGATAGCTAGATAGATAGATAGATGACCACATTTTATCCACTTATCTTTACTGACATGTTTATTTCTTCATCTAGGCTATTGTTAATAATACTGAAATGAATATGAGAGTGCAGTTATCTCTTTGATATCTGATCAACTTTTTTTTTTTTGTTGGTCATGGGGTTTGAACTCTGTGCCTGAGCACTGTCCCTCAGCTCTTCAGCTCAAGGCAAGAGCTCTACCACTTGAGCTACAGTGCCACTTCCGGTTTTCTGATGGTTTATCAGAGACAGAGTTTCACGGACTTTCCTGCCCGGGCTGGCTTTGAACTGTGATCCTCAGATCCCAGCCTCCTCAGTAGCTAGGATTACAGGCATGAGCCACCACCGGCGCCTGGCTCCTGATCAGCTTTTTAAAAAATCTATCTGAAGTCAACACAAGAAATATATTTTTTATGGTGGTGTCTCCAAAGACTCAAATGGAGCTGTGTACATGGAAACAAAGAACTGCCACACTGCCTTGAGTCTGTCTCATAGCATGCCTCCCTCACGTTATTCATTCTGGATCACAGGAAAACAGTTTCTTCTGCAATATATTGAAAGACTGAAGAGGGCTCTAGAGATGTTCCCAGGACATTGTATCATGCCCCCTGACCATGCTAAAGTAATCTCAGCTTTCTTTAATTACTGGATCACACAAATCTTTCCTGACAAAAAACAGTGAATAAAATCAGTATATCTCTTTGAGAAGAGCGATAATTAACACAAAGATGTAAAAGACAGATAGGAAATGGACTGAGAGGTTATTCTATGTACAAAGAAGATTAAGTTCCCAATATTTTCTTTGAAGCTTAAATCCTGAAGAATTTAACACTTTGTTTATTCCTCTGCTTATATATAATGGATACACTGTCTTCTGAATATTTAAATGGGGTATTTAAATTTTTTAATTTAAAATTTAAAAATTTTCACTTATTTTCAATTGTTTGTCTTGAATTACAACAGAAAGCTTGATTTTGTTGATTCTTGTAATATCAGAAGTTGACATTTATTAAATAAACCAGTTTTAAGAATGTTTTAAGAATGTTCTAAGAATGCTTTAATAGAAACCAGGTATTGGTGGTTTATGCTTGTAAATTGAGCTATTCAGCAGGCTAAGATCTGAGGATATCAGTTTGAAGGCAGCCTGGGCAGGAAAGTCCATGAGATTCTTATCTCCAATTAAACATTAAAAATGCTAGAAGTAGAGCTTTGATTCGATTGGTAGAGTGCTAAGTTTGAACAACAACAACAAAAAGATCGGTGACAGTGCCCAGGCCTGAGTTCAAGACACACACACACACACACACACACACACACACATACACACACACACACGATTAGGTATTTAAAAGTGTAGTTTATGTAGTTTGAAAATAGCTAAACTTATTTTTTCTTCTCTAAGAATAATGTCAAGGCATAATGGAAGATGGTGGAGCTCTCACAGGTAGTCCCACTATGTTTCTCTGACCAAACAAAGATCTAGGGTCACAGCCACACTTTACCTCAAGAGACCCACTTCAATAAAACTCTAAATATCTAAAGACTTTTCCTACTACAAGAGGAATATCCAAGCAGGCAAATAAGGAAAGCAAAAAGAGAAACAGTGAACAGGACCCCTGTGGAGCAGCTGCACCCAGCGGCTCCATGCGCAGCACCTGAAATTTATGCAGACTTTTAAGCAGAGAAGCACCCCAAAACTAAAGAAAGCACTCAACACTAGACCCGCAGAAAGTTAGGAGGACATCCTGTGAAGCCCTCCGAGTCAGTGAACGGCCCCCACTCAAACCCACCCCTCCCCCCAGGCGCTATGGAGAAGGAGCTAATCCAACAATCACCACCATTACAACTGCCAGAAATCGGCACCACCAGGTAAGCCCCCAAAGTCATCCCTTGCCTTCAGTGACAGCAGGATCACTGTGGACCCTCACCAACCCAGCAGACAGACCCCAGGAAACCACAGCCACAGCCAATCCCTTGCTCCATGGGCTGACTGCCCTTTTGACTGGGTGTTCGGCTGGGACCTGCTCCCTAACTGCCACCACCAGGCACAGACTCCAGGTTCTCAAAGCCACTGCAGCATTATGATGCTGCAGGCACCGCCACTAACACAGCTTGCAGCCACAGGCAGCTGCCCCCAAAGCTGCCCACAGCCTCCCACCACCTCACTTGCAGACTAGCACAGCTGCCGCTGCCCACTCCAGCCCACCAAACCACGCTCCACCTGGTCCTCCCAGCACCTGGACTCCTCAAGCCACAGAAGAGACCCTTCAGCTGCTGCAGATTCCACCCTCCCACCTGGTCCTGCCAACACCCAGACCCTACTGAGAACCTGCCAATCCCATCCTGGCCGCCACAGCACAGGCTCTGTGGTCCAGAGCACCACCAGCTACAGACATTGTGAATAACCCAATTGGGTCCACTCCCTGGAGGTAGCAACTCTGTGGGATCCCAAAGCCTCTGACCCAAACCCCCTTGCAAAAGAGAGGGATCACATCACAGGAGAACAGAGACATAAGCTCTGTTCTTAAAGCTCTTGTATTATCTGGGAAAGTCTGGGAACACAGCTCCAGGCCTGTAATCACAGTCAATAAACCTAAAATGCACAAACTCCCTGCCATCAGACCTGAGAGTGGGACTTTCCAATATTTTTGAATAAAACTTTTTCTAATCTCAGCAATTCTCCCAAATACAATTATATATATATATAACTTCTTTCCTTATCTTCATCTAGATCTCTAAGCTATTCCTAAATAACATTTCTTCGAATTCTTTTATAACTCTTACATTGGAAACAAGGTCTCTAATCTCTTTCTACTACATATACCTCTCCTCTAAGCTGTTCTTACCCCTCTACTATAATTATACCCAATTTTTCTTCTGAACTTAAACTTATATCTCTCCAAATCTAACCCTTCACTTCTCCATCTTCTCCAGTCCATTGATCACTAACAGTTTATATCTGACCCAACTTACAGTGGTTCTGTTTTGACAGAGTACAAGAGGCCATGTTCTTAAATCTAAGTTGCATACTACTTATCAGCCAAACTCAGATTGTCTCAAGTTACAACTATATGTAATCTCTATCCTGGAGCCACAACATCCCTCTCCAAGAAAAGAAAAAGAGAGCTAAATAGGGAAACACCTACCCATAATTCTGAAACCCTAAGATCTATACAGTTACACAACACAGGGTTGGCTCTGTCCCTAAATGACTGGGGTTCTTGTCTCCAAATGGGTAGAACTAACCAAAGAAACACAAGAAACATGGCCAATCAACTAACCCCAACACCATCTCCACATAAACAAGCAACAGAGTAGTCCCAGAATGACCTAGAGAATAATGCTCAACATATTTTAGAAGCATGGCTGGTAAACGTGCTGAATAAAAAATTAGACACCCTGCATAGGGCTAAAAGAGAATATAACAAGACCAACCAGAAGATAATAGATGACTTCATGGCATCCACAAATAAAAGGATAAAGGAACTCCAACAGAAGGAGAAAGTCTAATGATAAGATAGAAACTCAGATAAAGGAGTGGAAAGAGAAGTCTGAAAACCAACTCCAGGAGGTAAGACAATCTATTCAATCACTTTGGAAAACAGGCTCCTGAAAAGATTCCACATAGAGCTTCCCTATGACCCAGCAATCCCACTTTTGGGCCTTTACTTAAGTGATCACAAAGTCATAGCAAAGCTACCAGCACAACCATGTTTATCACAGCATTATTCACCATACATAAGATGTGGAACCAACCCAGATGCCCCTCAGTAGATGAATGGATCAAGAAAATGTGATATATATATATATATATAGATATATATATATATATAGATATATATATATATATAATGGAATTCTATGCCTTCATCAGAAAGAATGGCATTGCCCCATTTGTTAAGAAATGGAAAGACTTGGAAAAAATTATATTAAGTGAAGTAAGCCAGGCCCAAAGAAACATAGGTCCCATTGTTTCCCTCATTTGCAGAACTAGTACATGTGTAGAACAAGCAGAAAAGGTCAAAAGCTATGTACATATGACCATACAAGATGATGTTAAGTGAAATGAACCTCAAGACTGGGACACAAGTGTTTTTATTTATTGTTTGTTTGTTTCTTGCTATTTTTAATGACCTTATAATGCACTATGTGATTCTTTTGTTTCTTTTGTATGTTCTTCCCCCATGGTATAACCCCATTTTTAACTATATTTGTTTCCTGTGTTTTCTGTGTTTCCTTTGTTTTCTGCATCTTGTATATACTTTTGTTTTATAATTTGGGGTGGGGAATGGATATAACAAAATGCTTAAATAAGGATACTGGTCGACCCATTGTAACAATGAGATGTACAAGACACTATATTGAAAACCAACTTTTCAATTTCAGGGGGGAGAGGGAGAAGTTGGGGGGTGGGGAACAAAGGGATGGTAGTGGATAAACAAAGGAGGAGATAAAAATGCTTGACAGGAAATGTATTCATTACCCTACTCATGTAACTGTAACCCCTATGTACAGTATTACAATAAAATATATATGAAAATAAAATAAAATAAAGTCTGTTTTTTCCTGTTTTATCTTTCTTTTTGTCATGGAAATAGTCAAGCATTTAAAATGTCAATCAGTGTTGGTACGATATTCTTTGAAAACATTGTATCCATATTCTCAATATATCAGAATTAGATTATCATATTATCAGATATATGATCGGAAAATATTCTCTCCCAATTCTGAGGCTTGCTTTTTCATTCTCTTGGTAGTATGCTTTGATATTCTGAAAATTTTAATTCCCGTAAACCCAATTTTTGTTCTATTTTTCTGTGTTTTAGGTGTCTAAGAAATTCCTGCCAAACTTGTATCATATAGATTTATCTTTTGTTTCATCTAAGAATTTTATGGTTTTAATTCTGATATTGTATCATTAGTACATTTCATCAATTTTTGTGTATGGTGTTAGTTATGGGCCCCTTATTCTTTTGCTTGTGAAAGCCCAGTTGCTCAACACCATGGTTAAAGAGACTGTCCCTCCCTTTGTTAACACGGAATATGTCCATGAACTTGTCCATGAACCGAGTACATGTCCATGAACTTGCCTGTCTTTAGGCCTACTTTTGACTTAGGAACAAAGAAATAAAATAGTTGATTTTTTGAGCTGGGCATATCTTCTTCAATATGGTGTTCTCCAGTTTCATCCATTTTCCTACAAATGACATGATTTTATTTTCATTTATGGCTCTGTTTTTATATATACACTTATATGCATATATATGTATATGTGTATTATATCTTTTTCCATTCATCTTGAGTACTTCACCTGCTTCCATTTTTGGCAATTATGAACAGTGCTTAGTAAACATAGGCATGCAATTAAAAAAATCTATATACAATTGTGGCATTGCTAATATATAGTTGTTCCATTATTTTTTTTCTAGTACTGGGGCTCAAACTCTGGGCTAGGACACTGTCCCTGAGCATTTTTTTGATCAAGGCTAGCACTGTACCACTTGAGACACAGCATGACCTCCAGATTTTTCTGTAACTAATTGTAGATAAGAGTCTCACAGACTTTCCTGCCCAGACTGGCTTCAAACCACTATCCTCAGATCTCAGCCTCTTGAGTACCTAAGAGTAGATAAGTGAGCCACCAGCTCTATTTTTATTTTTTCTGGTTCTGGAGTTTGAATTCAAAGCCTGGGTGCTGTCCCTGAGCTGCTATTGCTCAAGGCTAGCACTCTATCTCTTGAGCTATAGCTCTACTTTGGGCTTTTTTGGTAGTTTATTCACAATAAGTATAACATGCACTTTCCTGCCCTGGCTGGCTTTGAATCATAATCCTCAGATATCAGCATCCTGAGTGGCTAGGATTACCAGCACTCAGTCAGAAATTATTTTCTATTCTGTATTCTTTTTCCTTTTTCAGATGTCACATTTAATGTTTTCACCAATGTGCTTCAAATCTACATTGTACAAAGTGACCAGAAATTGTGCCATGGTAATTAAACAGTCTCTGAGATTGTATGTTTTACACCAGTGTCTATTCTAGAACATCTTCAACTGAGATTTTCATTACGGTACAGCCAAGATAGTTTGTAGATCAAGAACATTATTTTTAAATCTAAGAACACTGCATATTCTCTACTTTATTCATCTCTTTTAAAGTTCATTTTATTCTTCTTTTCTAGTTTTCACAGTACACATCTTGCACTTATCTGATTGAGCGCAAAATAGGCAACTATTTTGTTCATATTATGCTTATTAAAATGAGACAGTTACTTTGATTTCCTCACTAGATTACTATTGGTGTCTAGAAATGCAACTTGTTTTCATGCATTGACTTTGCATGCAGTACATTTGCTGCATTTGAATATATGAGTTCTTATTGTAATTTGGTGGGACCAGAAACAATTTATCAAGATATGGTAGCATGCATGTTTTTCTAAAGTGTTCTATGGAGTCTTACTTGTCACTGCATAATTGTTTTTAATAGTCTGCTATATTGCTTCTTATTTTATGAAATTAAGTATAATTTTGTTTCCTTTTCTACTGATTTTTTTGTTACTTGGATCTTCTTAATTTTCTGCGAATCCAAAAAAGTTTTGTTAGTTTCACTAATATTTTCAAAATTCCAACTCTTTATTGATTGATTCTATTTTTAATTTGTATTGCATTTATACTTCTTTATACTTGGTTTGTTCATATTTTTATCCATTTTGTCACTCAGTATAATGAATGATAGGTTAATCCAGGTAAATGTACAATAATTTTTATAGGTTTATGTTAGTTACATTCTGTGTGTGTGTGTGTGTGTGTGTGTGTGTGTGTGTGTTTCTGCATCTCCACTCCTTGAGTTTTTTCAGTCACAGCTGGCATTGCACTACTTGAGCCACATCTCCATTTTCAGAATTTTGATGATTAACTAGAGATAAGATTCATATTTTTTTCTCTGGGCTGGCTTGAAATAGTAATCCTTAGACCTCAGCCTCCAAAATATTTGGGACTACAGGTATGGGCCACTACTGCCCAGAGGCAATTATTTTGTTTTTTAATCTGATTGTTCTTTTGTTTCCCTTTTTCTTTTTTGTTGTATTCATTTGTATAGTGTTGCTTTTTAAAATTTTATTTTCTTGTAAAGAGGCAGTACAGAGAGGTTACAGTTACATCAGTAAGATAATAAGTACATTTCTTGTCGGGCATTGTTAGCCCCTCCTTTGTTGTTCTCTCACTATCTTTTCCCTCCTCTATCTCCCCCCACTTCCCTGCCACAAAGTTATAAGGTGTTGCTTTCTATATTCATTTTCTTTGTTTTCTTGTCTGTTTCTCTTTCTTTTTGTCAGTCATAGGGCTTGAACTCTGGGCCTGGCACTGTCCCTCAGCTCTTCAGCTCAAGGCTAGCAGTCTATCACTTGAGCTACAGCGCAACATCTGTTTTTCTGGTGGTCTATTGGAGATAAGAAGAGTCTCATGGACTTTGCTGCCCAGGCTGGCTTTGAACTATGATCCTCAGATCTCAGCCTCCTGACTATCTAAGATTACAGGCATGAGCCAAAGGTGCCCTGCTCTTGTCTGTGTCTTTTATGACCCTTGTATAATTATTTTGGTGCTTTCCTTAAAATTCATATATGAAATCTTATAATTAAAATGATTTATTTTGACCTAATATAATAGCTTATCTTCAGTTACATCTACTTTATCACTTATACTTCATGTTATTGATATCTCAATGTCCAGATTTTATATCATTTACCCACTAGCAATATTGTTCACATGTATTTATTCTTGATAATTTTTTCATTTAAAATTAAGAATAATTTATCTACAAGTACTACATTATTATATTATTCTCTTTCCTTTTGATATCAAACCCAGGGCCTTCTGTTTTCTGGACAAGTCCTTTCTCACTGTGCTATAATATACCTCCAGAAAATATTTTAATGGTTTTTCAAATTTGATTACATATATACGTTTAATAATTAATATTATGTATTTATATGCTTTTGTTGACTTTTAGCATCACATGACTTAATGTCAAACTCCCTTTATCATTTCTTATAAAATATCTAGTAGTGATTAACTCCATTATATTTTGTTTGTTTCTTAAAGTCTATTTCTTCTTTAGTATTTAAACAAACAAGTTAAACCCAGTTTTGTTGTGTGTAATATTCCTGTTTAATTGGTGTTTTTCCCCTCTCTTTCAATTCATACAATGTAGTTTTCTAGTCCTTCTTAACTTCCAGATTTGTTCTGAGAAATCATCTGGTAAACTTTTCTCTTTCAGCTCTAAAAAAAAAAAAAAAAAAAAAAAAAACCTCCTTTTCCTAAGTGCCAGTAGCTCATGCACGGAATCCTAGCAACTAAAGCGACTGAGATATGAGGATTATAGTTCAAAGCTAGCTCAGAAAAGAAAGCCTTTGAGACTCTTGTCTCCAATTAACTACCAAAAAGCTAGAAGTAGAGCTGTGGCTCAAGTAACAAAGCCCCAGTCCTGAGCCAAAAAGCTATGAGGTAGTGTCCAGGTCCTGAGTTCAAGCCCCAGTACTACCATACACTTAAAAAAATCTCCTTTGTCTTTTAATTTTGACTATTTTTATTTAGAAGAGTAAAGTGAGTATAAATGACAATGTTCATCTGATTTCAATACTGTATGTATATATGGACATGTCAGAATGAAGCTCCCTTGTACAATTAATTGATAACAATGAAAATATGAGGGACAGAAGTAGACTTCCATGATTTCATCTTCCTTAGGATTTTTTTAGTTCAGTACATACTTAGAAATATTTTATCTATTGATACTGTAATAAACTTGCTTTTTTGCCACATTAGTGGTGCATATATTGGTTTGTTTTATGGTATACAATAGTTCTCTGTAGTCTTCTCTTACTATTTTTTATTTTTTTTATTTTTCCTGAATAAAATATTTCAAATTACTTCTCTGAGGTTTCTGGTTTTTCTTCTGCTCCATCAATCAGCAGTTAAAGCTCTATTGAATGGTATAGTTAAGTTAATATGTTTTTAGCTCTGGATATTTTGGTTGGTTCTTAAATTCTTTAAGCTCTTGGTCTATGTATTTATTTTGCCTATATATCACATTTTTTGTTTTATGGGTTTTTTGTTTTCTTGCAACTCACTGGACTTTTAAATATCATTATATTCAATTTTTGCTCTGCTATTCATAAATCTATTTTGATTTAGGTTAGGTAACTGGAAAGATTCTGCTCTTATACTAGTGTTATATTTCCTGATTTTTTTATATGTCTTGTATTTTGGAGTAGAGGTCTGCACATCAAGGTATATTTCCTCCAATACTTATAGACTAGTTTGCCAGTGTAAGATTATTACCAATCAGCTCTTCTAAAAATTCTGAGAGTTCCTTCGTGCATTTCCCTAGATGTGTTCAATTTCCCATTTTCACTCCTTCCTAGAGGTATAATCTGAGAATTATATGCCTTCTAATCCCACAGAGCCATACTAGGTGGTAAGAGATACTTGTACCATTTCCCTAAAGAGGCACACTGAGACAATGGAACATTGCTTATCTTATACCAATTATGCAGAGCCAAGCCACCAGCTGAGAGCTATGATAGTTATGGAAAACCATGCTGTCTGATGTTATGTGCAGCAGCTGCTGAGATCTGCAAAGGCTGCTGAAATTTGAGATTTATGTGCCGTGCTGTGAGCCATGTGACAGATGCTGAGAGCCCTTACCCCGTATCTTTATTTTTAACTTCTCCAAGGCATTCTAACTATGCAGGTTTCCTCAGCACACTGGGTGAGTTGAGAAAGAAACAATTCTCTGGGGAGGTGCCCAGAAAGTCTGGGAAAGTAGATATATACATTTATCTCTCTTCTAGAAGAGCAATTATGGGATGAGAGTTTTCTCTTGAATATCTCTTGTAGCTATGATGTATTGGAGGTGACAGTAAAGTGAATAAAATGAAACATCTCATCTTATCCATTATAATCCAGTTCCTGATTTTTCCATTTTAGAGGATAGGCTGAAACTCCTTTACTGGACTCAGTATATCTTAACAAAGGTATTTAGGTTCCTATATGTATAGTTGCTGCCTTGGCGTTTCTATCGGCACCTAAGGACTGTTACTTCCTATTTAATCATATTGCAGTCAAACTTCTAAATGAATAAATATATGTGTTAATGAGTGAAATTTTTCTAATTGCATTTCCTTTATGTAGTTTTAAAGTATATGTAGTGATTCTCAAATATTTTGGGTTTTGGTGTCCATATGCTTGTGAGAAAGAATTAGTGAAAGCACCTTTTACTTATATAATATATTTGGTCATACCATAATATAAAGTTCATATTATTTAAACTAATATCATACAGCAACGTTTTTAATTCTTATAAATGTAATAAGTTAGATAATGGCATCAAACCTGAGTATGTGAGTTTCAAAAAGGTTTAATAAAGTTCATTTTATTTTATTTATTTTTATTTTTTTATTGTGAAAATACTGTACAGAGGGGTTACAATTACATGGGCAAGATAATGAGTACATTTCTTATCAAGCATTGTAGCCTCCTCCTTTGTTTCCCCTTCCCATCCCTTCCCATCCTCCCCCGAACCCCCTACCCAATCCTCCACGCCCCCCCCACCAAAGTTGTAAAGTTCGTATTCGACATAACGACTTGTACTTCTCATTGTTGCAATGGGTCCACCTGTATCCCTATTTAAACGACTTGATTTTCCCCTTCCCCTCCACAAATTATACCAACATCAAATACAGTGAATGCATGAGTTATACTGTGGAGGAGGGACATACAAAGCAACAAAGAAATAATCTTATAAATGCGTTAGAAACAATCACATGAAAGAAAAAAAACATTTGATGTGACTGAGAATGCAAGTGAAGCAACTAAAGCAGAATTAAAAGTTGTATATATTATATATATACATATATATAAAGAAAAAGATGCATAAATGAGTATAATAATAGTTACCAATGGCAAAACTAAGGTGATTTTATTTTAGTATACTTGAAAATGTCTAATAAATATTTTGAAGGCAATCCTAAATACAAATGTATGAGTGAGAAATTAATGAAAACCTTTCCTCTGCATTTTTGTTTGTATGTATGTGAGTACACAGGTACACACACCTATATTCATAATTATTTCAAAAAATCAAATTTGAATCCTGAATTATAAATGAGGGGTAACTTATACCTCAGTAAATAACTCAGATTAAACATGATAATTTTCTCTAATAGTATTGCATGAAATACAAATGCAACCTCAGGGGCTGGGAAGGTGGCTCAGTGGTAGAATGCTTGCCTTGCATGCATAAGGGAGGTCAGGGTTTGATTCCTCAGCACCACATAAGCAGAAAAAGCTGGAAGTGGCACTGTGACTCAAGTGGTAGAGTGCTACCTTTGAGCTGAAGAGCTGGAAACAGTGCCCAGGTCCAGAGTTCAGGCCCCACAACTGACAAAAAGAAATAAGAATAACAATTAAAAAAAAAAACAAATGCAACCTCAATGATTGGAAATCAAAATCCATTTTACTATCTGTTAAAATACTTTATAATGTAAATTAAAATAGCTGAATAAAAGCAGGATGGATTTTGTAAACTGCTGCTGCTGCAAAATGTAGTTTAGACATCTGTGTTTGGAATACAGTAAATTTTCTTATGCAAGTTGTTACAGGCCATGAGTCTCTGAGATCATGACTGTTTTAACTTTTGTATTATTTTTCTTTCTCTTTAAGATGTAAATTTACAAATCAAAACTAAATCTCATGGTAATCTATTTCCTTGCTACTCTTTCCACCCAGTGTATGCAGATAAAACTTCACATTTAATATGTTTTCAAAATTTCATTTCTCTTTAATCCAGAAAGATAAATGGCTAAATTGCTAGAGTAATTATTTGATCCTATTTTATTTTGTAAACTTCTTCAGAGCAAGAGCTCTGTCTTATCTAGCCCTCATTATTACCCCACACAACAAACATAGTTAAGAGAACATTAGCAAATGATTACCAAGTATTCATTAAGTTTTCTCCATTATTTTTGGCAAGTTAATGTACAAGCAGGAAAAAACAATAAAAATGTAAATTGACCAGGCATCATGGATCATGCCTGTAATCTTAGCTACTAGGAAATTGAAGATAGGAAAGATCATGTTTATAGATCAGCCTGGACAAAATGTTAGCCAGACTACATCTCACCAAATAAGCCATATGTGGTTGTTCATGCCTGCTAGTCAGGAAGCATTTATAGGAGGAATGAAATCTGAAGCAGGCCTTGGCTAAAGGAGGGACCGATCTGAAAAGAATCTAAAGCAAAAGAACCTACAGCATGTCTCAAGCCATAGGGAGTTCTGAATTCAAACTTCAGGACTATCCAAAACAAGTGTAAAACTTGTGGCACCAATATTTACTGCCAATTTGACTCATTTCAGTAGACCTAATATTCCTAGTTTTCAGGATTTCGACAGTAATGACCTTGGAATTTAAAAGCATGGTCATTTGTATAACGTCACAAAATTCAGTGTGTCTCATAAGAAAACATTAGTTAAGCTGGTCTGGTCAGATTTTTGGCTGCATTGTAATTTATGTCATTGGAAAACCTACATTAACGTAGTGAGCTACTGCTAAGTGTTAAGGTCAGTTGTGCATTTCATACTTCACCTGCATAGAAAGGATTTTATTGCTTTTCATAGTCATGCTGCAGTGAAAAGGGTTCTTTATGATGCCACAGACAATTAATTGAAGTACATTACCTAGAAAGTTTAAAAGGTCATATGTGGAACATAATTGACACCTCATAACCTCTATTACTGATTACTAAAATGCAAATTAGTGTATATTTTCCTTTGAGTAGCATAACTCTTCATTAGGTTTGAATTGCATTTTTATTTGCCTAGACTCCTCAAATGTTAGTGCTTAATTTACTCTTTACAAGTAATGTCACTCTAAACGTTAAAAACTGTACTTCAGCATTCATGTAAAATCCTTTTCAGTTGCAATTATATTTGTATAACACATATGAGAAAGTTAAAATCAGGATGATAGCTTATTTGATGAATCTACCAACTTCTTTTGCTTACTTATAACCATGCATTTTGATATGACACAAGGAATGGGAAGTGAAAGACTATTTTTCTGAAATGCATGCAATTAAATAAAGCACAAGAAGTATATACTACAAGAATATTATTTAATACTTGACACAAGTTTATCTTCTGAGAATCATTTACAAGTTGTGGAAATGTCAGAGCAACTATTTTTCAACATATATGAACTTTCTTTTGGAGTGTTTTATGTCTCCATAACAAACAAAGGAAATGGAAGAAGAGTATAGGGGAGACTTTTATCACACCATATCATGTGATGAATCTAGAAATGGCTTTTTTCTCAGTTCCAAAGCTCATTGGTCTGCCTTATGGAATCTTCAAAGACAGACTGAAATCAAATAGATAATTTTCTGCATTAACTTCAACAAAGTAACTTTTGAATGAACCTCCAACTCTGTAGAGCCTAAGAGTGCTCAGCCATGAACTCAAAGCTGATGTGATTAACAGATAGAACAATGCATGTTAACAAGCTCTGGCAGTCTTTTTGCAAAGTGATATACGGAGAAACTTTTTGCTGAAAAATTGGGGAAACTGTTCAAGTACACTCAATGGGTGGATGGAGAAGCTACTTAGCAACCACTTAGAAACTAAAGATTATATTTGTGAATGATAAATTATGTTTCTACTATGAGACAGAAAGTTTGAAATAGTGTTTTACTGTCAAACAACTAAAATCCTCCATGAGTTCAATGTTCCTTAAATTTTAATGTGTTTATGATTCATATGCATCCTGTTAAATTGCAAAATTCTCTTTAGCAAGCCTAGGGCCAGACCTAGGTTTTGCATTTGTAACAAGTCTCCAAGTGATGCTGATGCTTCTGGTTTAAGGACCGCAATTTGATCAGTAAAGATCCAGAAACCAAGTATTGTAATTTCTGCTTATGAATATGAATTATTGCTCAAGACAGTATCTCATGCTATTAGATACCCATAGAGTTACATAAAGAGTATGTGGGGTGGTACATAAAATAGTTGCTCAGGTTCCAATTCAGGCCTCTAGTACAGAACTAGAATTTCTAAGTATCTTCATGTCTACCTTTCATAGAAGCTCTACAAATATTTTGTCTACTCACAAAAATAAGAATCACTTAAACATTCGTTGTTCAAATTCACAGTATTAGCCAATCTAACTGGAATGAGATGCATTCTCAGCGTTATTTTGATTTGCATTTCCTTAATGGTTAGAAATGATGAGCATTTCCTCATGTGTTTCTTTGCCATTCTTACCTCTTCTTCTGAGAAGTCTCTCCTTTGCTCCCTTGTCCATTTAGTGATTGGTTTATTAGGTTTTGGAATGGTTAGTTCATTTCTTTAGCTCCTTGTATATATTGGATATTAGGCCTTTGTCTGTTGGCTGTCCTCTAGTTTAGAAGTCTGGAGGATCTTCAAAAAATTAAACATAGATCTTCCATATGACCCAGATATACTACTCCTGGCCATCTACTCCCTGAACTTCATGAGCCAGGATATGATAAAGACACCTGCACATCAACTCTTATTGCTGCGCTATTTACAATAGCTAAGGTATGGGAAAAGCCCAGATGCCCCACAATAGATGAGTGCATCCAAATAATGAGGTACCTATGCACAATGAAATTTTACACAGCCATTAGAAAGAATAAAATAATGTCATTTACAGGGAAATGGATGGAACTAGACCAAACTCTGTTAAGTCAGGGAAGCCAAGCTCAGAGATCCAAACGGCACATGTACTCTCAGATATGTGAAAATCAGATCTAAAAGACCTTGTGATATGATAAATCATACAGGATTCTAAATACTCACACACTGTGAAATCAAAAGAGGATACTTGGGAGAAACAAAATGGCTCAATTTCCATGTGACTCCTCATATACACATGCACACACACACACACACACATATAATATATAATATATATGTATATATATATATATGAGATAGAGAGAGAGAGAGAGAGAGAGAGAGAGAGAGAGAGAAACTCCAAGATATGGAAACGAGATCTCTCTCTCTCTCTCTCTCTCTCTCTCTCTCTCTCTCTCTCTTTTCATGATTATATCTTTTTTATGTGTGGTGTGGTATATTAAAGTGTGCATCTTTGGAAGGACACAGAACTCAAAGGAAAAAGGATGAAAACATGCAACAGTGGAGCTCATTAGACATGGTGAAAGTGAACTATACAACTCATGGGTCGAGAAAGAATAACATTGCCCCATTCATAAAGAAATGGAAAGACTTGGAAAAACCATATTAAGCGAAGTAAGCTAGATCCAAAGAAACATAGACTCCATGGTTTCCCTCATTTGTAGTCTTTAGTATATGTTTAGGATAGTCCTACAGAGGATCACAATAGCTCAATGTCTATGTATATATGACATATAAAATGATGTTAATCAAAATGAACTCCAAGATATGGAAACAAGATTTTTTATCATTGTTATTGTTTTGTTTTTTTAATGTATTGTGTGAAGTTATTTCTTTTATCTTTTTGTTTTGTTTTTCCCTTTGGATTATCCTGTGTTGTTCTTGTTTTGGAATTTGGTACCCCCCTCCATCTCTTGTATGTATGTTTATCTGATTTGAGGATGGGAAGGGGAAAACAAAATGGTGAGACAAAGGACAAAGGGTGAATCAATGCAACAGCGATACTCACAAGGCACTTTGTAGAAAATGAACTTTACAAGTTAGGGGAAGGAAATTTGGGAATGAGGGAAAGTGAGAGAAAACAAGGGAGGGAGAAACATCGTTTTACAGGAAATGTACTCATTACCTTACATATGTAACTCTAACCCTTCTGTATGTCACCTTTACAATAAGGTAAAATAAAATTAAAAGAACTTTCAGATCCATGACATATTGTTAGAGCAGCATTACCTAAGATTTCTGGTAAGCTGACTTTATTAAGAACTGTGATTCTGTTATAAATTAAAATGTTGGGAGATATTATTCCATTTCCCAAGATAGAATGGGTTGGAATTCAATTTGTAAGATCCCATTATATAAGTAAAATAAAATATAATTAGAGGTCTTAGATATTCAGTAAAACCATAACTGGAACAATGTACATAAAATCAGATAACTGATTCTGTTTAAATTAAACTTAGATTATTGTAAATTATTTTTGAAAATCCATTCCCAATCAAAATTCTTTATTTTTATTGCAAGGTTAATAACTTCAGGACCTTAAAAGCCTTATCATGTAATTATTATTTTAAATATTTTTAGTTAATTTCTATGAATTTCCATGATTTGAGACTTGTTCATAGTCATAAAATGTGAATATGCATGCCTATAAGAGGTACAAACTTTAATTTCATAGTTAGGTATCACGAATACATTTCTCCTAAAGGGTTCATCATTAATATATACAAACATATTTTTAATGTGAATCTACATATACATGTATATTTAGATATACATATTAAACACATATGCTCATAAAACACTATGTTCAGAAGCCCACTGGAAACTAAAAAAGACATTTACTTTAAAATGTTTTGAAATACATAAACATATTCCTATCAAATATTTATTTGATAGCATAAAAAGTTAGTTGAATCATCTTTTCTATATAAGTAGAAGTTTATTCTTAAGTTTATCAGGAATTTGCATAGATGTATAATTTTTTTATTTCTTCTTAATTTTGTCTTGATAAAGGCTGGGAGAATGCATATTTCATTAATAAGTTCTTAAGTACCCTGCCTATAAGTCAAATTAAAATACTTGAAGAAATAAAAGTTACTCTTTAACTTAACAAAGGAAAACCTGATTTTTTTTCACACAATAGTCCCTTTTCACGGATTTCAAAATGATATTCATGCATTTCATTCCACTGCTATCTTATTAACCATCCACAGTGTTTTTATCAGGTTACCACAGACCAATAACACAACAATCATATGAATTTGGGATTGAATGATAACATATTATGAATTTATTCATTTTTCATGGTTTAAATTATAGCAATAAACATATTCTTTGGGGAATCAATTGAAACAAAATTTGTTTAATCTAAACAAAAGGTTAAAGTGAGAAATATTTTCCTTTACAAATCTATGTTATGAAATGTAATTAAGTAACAGTATCTAAAAGTTTAATACGGAGATTTAAAATTGCTTACTGTGAGTTGTTGTTTGTTGAAGAAGGCACTTTTATAATAAGCTCAATGGAAAAAAACATTGAATAGTTATGAAAGAGAATTTGATAGTGGATATAAAAAAATGTTGGGATAGTAATTGAAAAATTGAATCCTTATCAGCACACACTATAAAGAGAGTAAAAGTTGCTATGCATAAAATGAGCTGCTAACTTTTCCTGTAATTTGTCACTCATAGAAAGTCTGTTTTAGTCCATTTCATTTCACTTTAATAGTCCCTCCCTTTTCTCTTCTTTACTCACCCTAATCTTGAAAACACAGACATGCTCCCTTCTCTTTGCCTTATCTTATCCCTCCTTTCTCCCTTCAGTCAAATGCTATATCAGTCCACCTTACTACCATTTTTCATAAAGTAGAAAAAGGTTTATATAACACTATAAAAGTAAGATACACATTTTCCAAAAGGGGATACAAAAAAGAAAGTTATTTCTTGTCATTGTATTCCAAAGGGAGCTAATCATGGCAAATATTTTGTTATGTTTCTCTCTAGACAATTTGATGCACAATTACTTACAGGTAAGATCATGCTTCATATACAGTTTTGATAGCTCATTTGCCATTATATCTTCAGCACTTGCCATCTCATACTTCGCAAAAGAAACATAATAATAGTTGCATGCTATTATGTTCTGCTAGCACCTTCTAATTTATCTGATCAGCCACCAATTAATATTGCTTCCTTTCTTGTATTGTGTAAAATTATATTATATTGTTTCAACTGAAACAAACATAAACCTTTGAGTAAATCTGATTATTTATTTAGAAGTAAGTTCTTAAAGAAAGATTCCTGGGCTTACTGTTAAAAATGGTCTTTGATATTATACAAGGTTATTTTCCAAAAAGGAAGAACTCGTTTACCCTTAGTGAACAAAATGCTTTCCTGACAAACATGATGCAATTATGCTTTTTTTTTACTAACTAAACAGGGTTATGTCATTTTTAAGTTTAAGAATTATATGAATGCCCTTCTTTTTTACCTTACATTTGAGTAGATCAACTCAGCCGCTCCAGTTTTCAAAAAGAAAAATTAAACTCACATGGCCGTGAAGGAGAGCATCCTCTCTTGGGTGTATTTCATTTCAGGGGGTAGTGAAATTTAGCAAATTGCCTGTGAACTCTAAGAGAATTTTCATCTCCTCTCTCTCTTCCATTTTCTTTCCCTCTCTCTCTCTCTTCCTCTCTGTCTCTGTGTCTCTTTCTGTGTATGTGTATCTCTTTCTTTGTCTGGGTATGTTTACTATCAAAGGCCTTGATATCATGCACCAAT
Source organism: Dipodomys spectabilis (assembly GCF_019054845.1). Lineage (NCBI taxonomy): Eukaryota > Metazoa > Chordata > Mammalia > Rodentia > Heteromyidae > Dipodomys > Dipodomys spectabilis. The sequence goes on from NW_024870859.1 coordinate 1,244,706, forward strand.
TAGAATTATATCCATTTTTAAATACATAGCCCAAAATTTGCCTTTTGAAATCAAATTCACTTACCATTTGTCATTTGTAGCCTAATCACATTATTTAACTACATGAAGTTTAATATGTGGATTGAATCTATGTTCACAACTAACAACATTAGAAGTCACAGAAAATGCAGATATAAAAATCATCATTGCATGTGCTCATTTCAAAATATAATTCCAGAAGTATAAGAAATGTTGAAAAATGTTTTCTTAGACTTTTAGGCAATCATACATATAAAGAAGCTTATTTAAGTTATAATTTGAAGATAGAGATATTATTACATTGTTTTGAAACTTGTAAATAGAATTCCATTTACCTCAAAATTCAAGTTAGTAGCTATAATTCGAATCTAGATATTACATTATTACATCGTATACAAAAAGATAAATCACAAAGAGCCATAGCTTTAAAATTGTGTTACTGTGTATTTAATGCATTTTATTTGCTACTCAGGAGGGTGAGAGCTGAGGATTGCAGTTCAAAACCAGCCCAGCAGGAAAATCTGAGGCTTATATCCAAATAACTACCAAAACTTAACTACTGTAAGTGAAGCTGTGGCTCAGGTGGTATAGTGCTAGACTTGAGGAAATCAATCCGCAGAGCTGGGAGCCAGTGGCTCACGCCTGTAATCCTAGCTACTCAGGAGACTGTGATCTGAGAATCACAGTTCAAAGCCAGCCCAAGCAAGGAAAGTCCATGAGACTCTCATCTCCAATTAACCACCAAAAACAACGGAAGTGGTGCTGTGTCTCAAGTGGTAGAGCACTCACCTTGAGCTGAAGAGCTCAGGGACAATGCCCAGGCAAATGACCAAGATTTTCTCCATTTTTATGGTGACCTCCTGGTGAATCTAACCTACTCAAGGTATTTTTTCTTATTAATTTCATTTTTATCTCTTTATCTACCCCTAACAGCATTGCAGTTGTTGTATGTTTTTAAATTTATTTACCTAAGATTGTGAAAGTGTTCATCATTGTGGTTGGTGATCATGAACTTGAAGGTTTTCATTTGTTTGTTTCCTTGCTTGTTTATTTTGTTGTATCTCAGCACATTAGAGTACAAGTTATGGGAAGTCACTAAATTTTTATGAAATAATAGACTAAGTTTCAACTTTGCTTCATAATCTCAATTTCTTTTGTAAATTCAGTAAAACAAGTAAGTAGATGTAAACATTACTCAGAAAAAGGTTTTAGTTTAACAAATCATAATGAATAAAATTTGGTAATCAGTGTTCACAGTATTACTTTGTACAATTCTGAGTTATGTGCAAATTGTCACACTATGTTTAACAATAGAAGGTATACTGGTCCACTTCAAATTGTTACAGTAAAGTATGTGATTCTAGCTAATTTATGCAGTAATCAGGTTCCCTTTCCTAACAGCTTTGTCAGCTTAAATTGTAAGATGCAGTAGTAGCTCCACCAATTCAGCCTCTGGTGAATGCTTCAGAATACTGTGATATGTTTTAAAAAAAAATACTAAGAAGATATCATAAGGCAAGACAGAAAGTCAGAGAATGGAAAAGATCCAGCCTCACACTTTAGTAACAATCCACTCATAACAATGAACTCATACTCTAAGACCATCATTACTCTCCTCTGAGGACATGGCCTACAATAGCATAACTATCACCTATTAGACCCAAGAGATGGGAGAGAATGATGATGGGGATGACATTGATCAAGATTCATTGTACTAATGACCTGACATGTTGAATTTAAATTCCTCTGCACAACTACTTAAGGATTAAAAAGAAAAACTAGGTCACCTAAACACACTAACTCATTACTTTATAATGAGACAAAGTAGCATTTGTACTTTTTAGAAGACATGGATTATGACATTTTATTTTCTTAATACTATGTAAACTGTTGCATGTCAAATATATGACATCACACATTATATTCTAAATCTATTCTTTAATTCTTTAGGAATAAGAAGAGATTAAAAAATTGATTTGAATTATCATTGTTGTGAGTGAGCTGTGTCATAAATATACACAGCATCTTGCAAAGAGTCCAACCCCTTACCACTATATGGGAAAATGTATGCTTCAACAGAAAATTATGCACTGTTTAGAATAAATTTTTTCTGAGCTATTTAAGATTCAGTAGGAGCTAGGAGCAATATTACAAATGTGTGAGTTATAGATTACTGATAAAATGTAACTATTCTCTATACCGATACAAATTCTGAATCATTGATATCCATTAGAATTCCATCGTTCACTGTAAAACTTAGAGTTTCCTCAATTGTTTGTTCACGTCAATACTTTTGATCTTTAAGTTCTCTCCTTTTTAGTTTCTCCTTTGAATTTGTTAGAATATTTTAACAGTTTCTTCATTAAGGGTTCAAATAAAATCCTTCACATGTTCATCCAGATGAGTTATTTTTTTTGTCAATTTTGTAAAAGGCTTTCCTTTAATAAGAGGAATTGATAAAACATCATCTTACTAAATGACAAGTGGAATGGAATGATTTTTAAAAATGGGAATTTAGAGGTATTTAGATGGTGTTTCTGGGTGCACTAGAAAAAAATGCAAAAAGCCAGATGATGGGTATATTTGCATACACAACCCAGGAAACAGGAGATAAGTTGCTGAAATGCGTGGAATCCGTATTGTGTATGATGCCTGAGAGAGGTGTGGTGATATTTTCATTTGCATTAACAAAGATAAGACTAATTATGAACCAATTCATGTGTGAATGAAAGTGTCTGGCAAGATCCTTTATTCTATCTCAAAATTTTTGCATTAAAATAACTTTCACCATCATAGAGTAGAAATCACAGTGAGAACTAAAATATTTTTAATAATTTATATCTAATACACTTATGCTAGGCAATTTTATTTAAATAAATGGATATTTTTATTTGCAGTTAAATGACTCATTGGAATATTGTTTCCATACCACCCTGGGATTTATCCTTGGCAGTAGGAATTAGACTTAAATTTCCCATCTGTTGAATGTTACATTAAATAGAGAAAGACATGTCTTCTGTTTTACAATTAATTTTATTAGAAGGAAGCAACATTACCTTAAATCAGTCAGATTAATTACAAACTTGAGTATTAATATGTGCCACAATCCACACTGAAGGCTGTTGATACCAAATTCCACGCAGTGCTTGCTAATTATTATTATTATTTTTTTTTTTTTGGTCGTGTGGCTTGAACTCTGGGCTTGGGCGCTGTCCTTGTGCTCTTCAGCTCAAGGTGAGCGCTCTACTGCTTGAGCCACGCCACAGCACCACTTCCGGTTTTCTAGCGGTTTATTGGAGATAAGAGTCTCACGAACTTTCCTGCCTGGGCTGGCTTTGAGCCGCGATCCTCAGATCTCAGCCTCCTGAGTAGCTAGGATTACAGGCGTGAGCCACCAGTGCCTGGCTAGTGCTTGCTAATTATTACTGTGAGTCAGGGTTTAAATGAGTTTACATTGAGAGTTACCACAGGGACTGCAAGAGGTCTTGGCATTAAAAGACACTTTACTTGAGTTTAAGCCACAATTTGCTCCCTGGTTCAGTGTGGCAATGAAGAAGTTGCTTTTAAGTGTCTCAGTTCTCTTATTAGAAATTGAGAGGACAAAAACTAGAATACCAAGCTAAATCAAAGGAAGAAATAATCTCATATAAAGACTGATATTCAAAATAACAGGAATTAACTTACCAGATGTGATTTATTTGTGGATGTCCATGTGTACACACGTGCATATGTATAAATGGATTCTATTAAATACCTTCTCTGTGCATGTTTCTTTCTCCTCATTCATTCACTCAATTCTTAGTTTATTCCTCTTAATGTAAGAATCCATCTTGCCGAAAGATAAATAGTACTTCAAAAAAATTGCTGTTTTAGCCCCTTTGGCTTTCACATAATCTAGTATACATACGCATTTAAGAGAGTAAATCCTTTATTTTTTGCCATCTATTGGAATGTATTAGTCTAACAAAGTAACATAGTCACATCCTTGGGAATGCCATGATATCCTTAGCAATTCTTGACTCATCTGATATTTTACAAAATTTATATCTATCTCTCTGCCAAATATTTCCTAATACTTTTTCCATTATGTACTCATTACCAGTTTATTGCTGCTGTCTACTGACAGTTCATTAAAAAATCGCCAGTGGTTTTAATAAATCTAGCAAATATATCTGTATTGCTTAATACTTTTCTTTTGTTTTGTCATTTCTTTTTTGGTACAGTAGATCAAACCCAGGACATTATACTTGACTAAGCAAGTGCTTTGCCACTGAGCTATATCCCAGCCCTCTTAATACTTTTCTCAATTTCTAAAATTAGTAGGTTCATTTTTTTAAAAATCTACTAGTGTTTTATTTTCCTGATAATTTTGAGAATTTTTTGCAAGTCCATGTTTATATCCTTTGCTTATATCTTCTCATTGAAACCTCAAATGGTAAATGTGCCCTAAACTTTTTACCTAGTTCATGTGGTTTATGGTAATTCTTCAATTCCTGAAATTGTTATTTTAGAACCAAGATCCAAAGTACAGGAGATCTGGCCACTTGACCCTATATGCCAAATAAAGAGATATAGTAAATGGTAGAAAAAATGGCAGCCATTTTCAGGGGATAGATATTTTCCTCTGGTTAAACAGAATTAGGAGGGGTTGAGAAATATTTGCATATTTAGAACAATCTCAAGTCACAATTATGGTTTGTATGGTCTTTGTCCTTGGAGGAGATCACAGAAGTCACTTTACAATTGAAACAGAGAAGGAACAAATTACCTAGAAGGTGATCTCCTGAGTTTTTGGTTGCTTTCTTTAAAAAAAATAAGTTTGCTTTCTTTAAGATGATAAGACACGATTACCTGTTTGAGGGAAACGGCTTGCCTTCCATCATGAGATACTTATTAATGAATCCAGCTTTTTCTGAAGCCCAAAGTGATTGTAAATTGACTGCAACAAGGAATGCCTCCAATCAAAGGACACAGATGCAAAGTGGAGAGGTGGGAGGCAATCGTCCAGTTTTTAGTTAATTTACAAAGCTAAGCAAAAATATCCTTTAGGTTGCCTCTTATACTACTGACTCATGCAGAGTACTCCTACATCTGCATATCATGAACTTTTACATGAATTCTCTATTACATAGGACTTATCCTTCTGACTATAACTACTGATATCTCAAACTCAAATTGAAACCAAACCAACCTCCTCATAAAACTTGGCCTTCGTTCTATCTAGAATAATTCTATCATTCTTTCATTTTCTTCTAAATTCCGTGTCTATGTGAGATCTCTTTTTAATTAAATATCTTAAGATTTTTTTCCTTCACTTATTTTCTTCTATTTATTCTAGTACAAATACTTATAAGCTCATATTTAGTTTGCTATAATATTCCCTTAGTGTCTTCCTATTTTCTATCTTACTTTGTACTTTAGCCAAATTGCTTATCTCAAACATCATTTTCATCTTGTCATTCCTGACAGTAATGCATTATTTAAATTTTCTTTCTTCTTTTTTTAAATTGATTTTTTTCTCACATACAACATGAGAATACATTATATGAACGACTGAAGAGCTTAATTATTCAGGTCCTAATTCTTACTTCAAATTATTAATTAAGTACTTAAGATCTTTCATGATTATTTTGGTGCTCAAGATCTTCCCAACACTTTTGTTAGTCATATAATTCAAAGCATTACTAGGAATTGAAATTTTGACTGAAAGATATCACACTCATTCCTGCTTCATTTTCTGAGCTGTGCTCTAGGGACTTAAAAGGTGGCAAATAGCAAAACATTATCTGCTTCTCAGCAGGAGGCGAGAAATAACCATAAGCTCACTGCCATCAGAGAAGTAGGGACTTCAGTGTTCACCAACTGGTAAATAAGTTTTGACATTTGCCTACATATACCCATTTATAAAAGCAGCCCTAGTCTCTCCCAGCACAGTCCTTTCTTCTGTCTAGTACTAGGACACACCACTCCCTTTGTGACAGTATAACCCTGAATATAAGAATTTCAATGACAAAAAGGGTCCATTAGTGTTATATTCAGCAGAATTTAATTTGAATAAATCCAATTGTATCTTAGTAATGAGACCACTAAATTTCAATGTCCTTTTTAATGAGCAGTAAAATACACTGCAAAACAAACTAAACAAGTGTTTTTCCCCCCAGAGGCCTTTAGGGATTAATGCAGTTAATTGACTGATATAAAAAATAAGGCCATTATGCAACTGATCTTCAGGAACATCTGAAGGAAGCTGGATCATGATAACACAAGAGAAAAAGCTTTTTGATCACCTGGGAAAACCAGATGAAATAAAGAAGTCCTTTCTGCAACTGAAACACGTTCAAGATATGCATACTTGTTTGTGAAGCATAAATATCACAGTGCAAACATCTGAGTCTTGTGGGGAGTGCTTATTTGGTGTTCGACCTTAATATAGAATAGATTTCCTGACTTGTCATCAAAACCCAGGATGAATTTCTGTTTCAATTAAATTTCTTTTGCAAAGTAAACTGAAAATAGATTTAGTTGTAAGCTACCTCTTTTGTTTGTTTTGTTTAATTTCTTAATAATATTTTATTTTATTGTAAAGGTGATGTACAGAGTGGTTACATAAGTTACATAAGTAAAGAGTGTATTTATTGTTGAAAAGTGTTACTCCCTCCCTTGTTTTCTCCCACTTTCCCTCCCACTAACTCCCCTCTCACAATGTTGTAAAGTCCCATTCCAACATAGTGTCCTGTGAATATTGCTGTTGCATTGGTTCACCCTTTGTCATTTGTCTCATCATTTTGTTATTCTGTTTCCCTTCCCCAAATCAGATAAACATATATACAAGACATAGGGTACCAAAATCAAAGAAAGACAACAGGGTATATCCCAAAGAAGAAAATTGAAAGAAAAAAAAATAACTTTATTGAGTACATTAAAAAATAAAAACTCTTGTTTCCATATCTTGTAGTGTGTTTCAATTAACTTTACTCACATGTATATAGCTATTGACCTATTTTGATCTGCTAGGACTATCCCAGACATATACTGCTATTACAAATGAGGGAAATCATGGAGCCTATGTTTCTTTGGGTCTGGATTATGTCACTTAATATGATTTTTTCAAGCCTTTCTATTTCCTTACAAATGGGGAATGACATTCTTCCTAATGGAAGCATAGAATTCCATTGTGTATATATACCACATTTTCTTGATCCATCCATCTACTGAGGAGCATTTGGGATGGTTTCATATATTATCTATGTTAAATACAGATCCTGAAACACAACAAATCAAAGAAAGGCTGGATGAATGGGATAACATTAAACTGCAGAGCTTCTGCATGGCAAAGGACATAGCTAGCAAGATAAATTGAAAGCCCGCAGATGAGGGTCTTATATCAAAAATATACTTAGAGCTCCAAAAATTAAAACCACAAGAACCAATCCTCAAAAGACAACCACCCCATTAGTAGTAAGTGGAGTAAAGAATTAAAAAGAGACTTCTCTGAGAGGAAATAAGAATAGCCAATAGACACATGAAATAAAGTTCAACATCACTGGCTCTAAAAGAAATGCAAATCAAAACAATGGTGAGATTCCACCTCACCCCAGTTAGAAGGGCCATTATCAAGAAAACTAATAATAACAGATGCCGGTGGAGATGTGGCCAAAAGGGAACACTACTATACTGTTGGTGGAAGTGTAAACTGGTTCAACCACTCTGGAAAGCAGTATGAAGGTTCCTCAAAAGACTCAACATAATGCTGCCCAATGATCCAGTAATCCCACTCCTGGGAATTTGCCCAAATGATTACAAACAATGTCACACTAAAGCTACTAGCACGAGTATGTTCACTGCAGCATTGCAAGCTACCTCTTTCAGAAAAGAAAAATGGAATGTAATCCTTCTAGTCAAGTTATATATTGACTACTCACAGAGAAATTATATCAAACAAATAAATATAGCATTTTGAGTGTATATTTACTTTTATCATATGTATTATATAATATGAGGCAAAGGGTTGAATTCTTTTATGTAGTAATTTAAATGGGTCCCTGATGGAATGTGGTTCCTCTATATCCAGGCTTTTAACAGCCTTGATTGGGTTAATGAGTTTTTCTGTCTTACTATTACATAACAATGTATAGCATTTTAAGGGAAGTACCTCAAATAAGGTCCTCTGACAAGCATTTCTGTGTTTTCCTTGCTATATAGGTAGCAGTTAATAACTGTGTATAGGTACATTCTATATGACAAAGGAATACTCAAATGATAATACAAAATGATTGATTAGCTATATAAACATGTTTTTTACTCTAAATTGACTATCCCTTTGGATTACATTGAGAGAATAGAAGAGCATTAGGTGCTAAAGCTTATAGATTTTATCTGAAATAGAATTTGAGTGATGATGCTGGGAAGGTGGCTCAGTGGGAGAGCGCTTGCCTTGCATGCCTGAGGCCCTGGGTTCGATTCCCCAGCACCACATAAGCAAAAAAAAAAACAAATGAATTTGAGTGATGAACATATAGAAAACAAATAAAATTATGTCAAATACTTTACATTATTTTCACTTAAAATGCCAATTGAATTATTTAAAATTTGACAAAATTGTTTCTGTATTATATGATATATAAATAATATGTAAAGTAATTAGAATATTATATGGCGATTACTTATCTTCCATAATTAAAAACATCAGTTTCGCTCTTTCCCAGCTCTTTCCTGGCTCTTTCCTAACTCTCGCTTTCCCAGCTCTCTCTCTCTCCTAGTTCTTTCCCAGCTCTCTTTCCCAGCTCTCTCTCTTTCCCAGCTCTCTTTCCCAGCTCTTTCCTAGCTCTCTTTCCCAGTTATCCTTCCCAGCTCTTTCCTAAGTATTTCCCAGCCACATGGAGGGCCAACATGGCCTGGTGCCAGAACAATGAATAAACATAACCCTTACCTGAAAAACAAAAAAAATTTAAAAACATCAGTTTCAGTTACTGTTTTAGTTGCATCTACTAATGTCAATATTTAGATGGTATGTTGTATTTACATGTCAAAATAAGGGAGGAAAATGAATAAATCTATATGAAATTGCTATTTGTTGAATTCCAACCAAAGGCATATATGCAAATCTGATCCTGAAGAAAGCACTATTAGTATAATAGTTTGTTGGAGGAAGTAAGTTCTCAGATGGACCATAAATAATTTGTGGTCAAGTTGCCAGTGCTATGTTTGCTAGTGTAAGCTTGAACAATGGAAACATATAGCACACAGTGATATTAGCTTGAGATTTCCCCATTTACTTGCTTATTTAAATTTCTTTTTTAGGGTGATTTATTTCAGATTACTCTTTGTTTCACACAATCATGAAATGTTTTCTTTCCCAAATCATAAGAAACTTAAGAAATGTCATTGCTCTTTTGATTTGGAGCTTTCTTTAAAGACTAACATCTTTGGATTGTAGTTTTCTTTAGTTCAATTTTCTCATTACCTGTCACACTACATTTCTGATAATAAAAATATTTATATTCCATACTACCTGAATACCAACTACTTGGAACAGATACTGTAAACAAACTGTGATGGGAACAGGTACATTCTAACCGAATAATATTCCCCAATTCTACCACCTACAAGTGTTACATATCTACCCCAATTGTTTTGGTGATGCTGTTGTTGTTGTTGGTATCAATCAAAACTTTCGACTATGGGCCTCATGCTCTCTCAGCTCATCACTTGCTCCTGTTTGATCATGGTGTATGATTTTTTGGATGAATTTTTGAAGTTGATTGGCCAAAATTTTTTTGATAAGTTTACATCAATGTTCATCAATGAAATGGGTCTATAGTTCTCTTTCTTTGATGAGTCCCTGCCTGGTTTGGGGATGAAGGTTATGATTGCTTCATAGAATGAGTTCAGTAGTGAACTTTCTCTTTCAATTTCATTGAAGAGTTGGAAGAGTATTGGTGTGAGTTCTGCTTTGAAAGCCTTGGAAAATTCCACTATAAATACGTCCAGTCCTGGGCTTTTATCAGATGGGAGGTCTCTTATTGCTGTTTCTATTTTCACTGCTTTATATGGGCTGTTAAGTTAGTTTAATTCCTACATGTCGATATTTCCTAGGAAATCGTCCATTTCTTCCAGGTTCTCAAACTTATTAGCATAAAAGTTTGAGAAGTATTCCCTTATAATGTTCTGAATCTTGGTTGTTTCTGTGGTGATGTTTCCATTCTCATCTCTGAGTTTGTTTACTTGGGTATGTTCAGTTCTTTTTCTGATAAGATCTGCTAAGGGTTTGTCAGTTTTGTTAATTTTTTTTTTGTTTTGTTTTTGTTTTTGGGTCCGGTTGTGGGGCCTGAAATCTGGGCCTGGGCGCTGTCCCTCAGCTCTTCAGCTCAAGGTTAGCGCTCTACCACTTGAGCCACAGCGCCACTTCCTGCTTTTTCTCTTTTTTTTTTTTGCTTATGTGGTGCTGAGGAATCGAACCCAGGGCCTCATGCATGCAAGGCAAGCGCTGTACCACTGAGCCACCTTCCCAGGCCCAAGTTTTGTTAATTTTTTTTGAAGAACCAACTCTTTGTTTTGCTGATTCTATGTTTTTTTCGATTCTAACTCTTTTAATAAGGATTTAATTTTAATTATTTCTTTCTGTCTACTTGATTGAGGTTTAGCTTGCTGCTATTTTTCAAGGAGTTTCAGATATCTCATTAAATTGTGTTCATTGTTGTTGCATATCATGAACATTTGAATTTCCATTCTAATGTCTTCCATGACCCACTGGTAATTCAACTTTGTGTTGTTCAGCCTGCATGTGTTACAATACTTTCTTTGGTGGCTTTTGGTGTTGCATTCAATTTTATTCCCTTGTGGTCTTAGAGAATGTATGGCATAACTTCAATGTTTCTGAATTTGGACAGGTTTGCTTTGTGACCTAAAACGTGGTCTATTTTGGAAAATGTTCCTGCTGAGGAAAACGTGTATTCTGATGTTAATGGGTGAAATATTCTGTAGATGTCTGTTAAATCTAGTTTAGATCTAAATTGTTTAGATCTGCGGTTTTTCTGTTGAATTTTTGCCGAGTTTATCTATTTAGTGGGAATAATGGTGTGTTAAAGTCCCCAACAATTAATGTCTGGATCTATGTGAGATTTAAGGGAAAGCAGTGTTTCTTGGATAAATTTGGGAGCTTGGTTGTTTGGTGAATAGATATTTAGAATTGTAATATTCTCCTGAAGGAGAGATTTCTTAATTAGTATGCAGCAGCCTTCTTTATCTCTTCTCACTAATTTTAATTTGAAGTCTATTTAATCTGATACATCCTAATCTAATTAGGATTGCAACTCCTGCCTGTTTATGGGGGCTGTTTGCTTGGTAGATTTTATTCCAGTCTTTCACTTTCAGAATATGCTTGTTTTCATGGGCGAGGTGTGACTCCTGAAGGCAGCAGATAGAAGGGTCTTGCTTTTTAATCCAACTAGGCAATTTATGTCACTTAATTGGAGAATTAAGTGCATTAATGTTGAGAGTCAGGACTGAAAGGTGTTTAGTAGTTCCTGCCATGTTATCCACCTTCTTGGGGGCTGTGACAACTGGGTTCCTCCTATGGTTCTTGGTTTCTCTGTTTGGGTGCAGTTTCTTGCCTTTCATTGTGGTCTTGTTGGTTTTCTATGTGTAGGACATCTTTAAATATCTTTTGTAGGGCTGGTTTGGTGGAAATACATTTTTTCAGTTTTTCTTTGCTATGGAAGGTTTTTATTTGACCTTCAGTTATGAAGGAGAGTTTAGTACAGTATTCTTGGTTGATAGTTATTTGTCGTTAGGGCATGGCATACATCATTCCAGGCTCTTGTTGCTTTAATTGTCTCTGCTGAGAAATCTGAGGTGATTCTAATTGGTTTATAGGTGATTGATCTTTCTGCTTGACAGCTTTAAGGATCCTTCCCTTGGTCTGAATTGATCCTGTGCCGATTAAAATGTGACAGTGTGATGTCCTGTTCTGGTCCGGTATATTTGCGGTTCTAAAAGTTTCTTGTATCTGAACAGGCCTATCTTTTTGCATGTTTGGGAAGTTCTCTGCCAGGATCCTGCTAAATGAATTTCCTAGACTATTAACTTCTGTGTCTAGGTCCTTCTCTACACCCATTATCCTCAGATTAGCCCTTCTGATGGTATTTTCCAAATTTTGAATAGATCTATCATATTTCTTGGATTTGTCTTGGATAGTTTGATGTTCTTTCTCTATAATATCTAGGCTGTCTTCAATCCCCGAAATTCGATCTTCTATATTGTCTAACCTACTGTAAAGGCTGTCTGGTAGGGGTGATTTTTCCTTGGGTGGAGCTGATCTTGGCAGGTCAGGTCAGGTTCCTGTGACCTTCTAAATGGCTCTTTTTGTTCCCTTCCAAGGCCTGGGTTGGAGCTAGCTGCTCAGCTAAGCCTTTGTCAGTATCTCCATGAGAGGGAGTGAGGATGTTAGGGTTCTACTCATGCTAGACTCTTGGTTCTTGGGCCATCCTTGGTCTGCAATCTGCAAGATGATTTTTGCTTCTTGTCAGTTCTTGCTGGTGGTGAGTAGAATCTGCTTGCATGCCGTGTCTGGTGCCTTTGTTCTGGACTCTCTCTGTTGGTATGACGGCGACAGCTGCCACCTCCACTGTTACCGGCAAGTGCTCTGATCTGTCTCCTTGCCTGGATTTTCCCTCTCTGGCAACTCTCTGTACTGTGATGGCACACTTGGTGTGATTCTCTAGCCTAGGGCTGTTCACTGGAACAGGACACTGGATCCTTCATTTTTCCACTGTTTCACAGCGACATGGTTCTATGTATACATTTAGTTTATTTTTACTCTTACTGGGACCCTTATGCATCTGGGCTCAGAACTAGGCACAGGTATGGGGTGGAAGTGATCCTGGGGTGTTGAGGGGTGTCGGCGTTCTATGTGAGAGCTTGTTTAGCCTCCAGCTTCTCCTCCACCATCTTCCTCTGGTCTCCCTCTTAATGAAATATAGAATGAGGACACACAAAGATAGACACACATCGAAAACATTTCATCCCCTTACTTTATTGTTTACTTTGTATTTTAGAAACATCTCTAAACATTCAGGTTAATATGAATAATCCAAAATAGGTATCTTATATAGTAATTTTAAGTGGGTCTAAAGAAGTTTACTCATTAACTGTTAGTTACATTCCAGAAGCTAAATTCTCAGCATCCTCTCACAATGTTAATTTTCAGTTCTCAAAATGTACACGTTGCTACGATATTAACAAAGACAGCCATTTTTTTCTTTTTGGTCAATTGAAATATTTATTCATTATATCACAATATGCTATGATGTCTGCAATTTCCTTTAGCACACATTAGAATAGACATTGTGTAAGGTATAATTGCATTAGTAGCTCATTTCTAAAATCAGGAATTCATATGGGAAATGGTGTCAGAATTTTGTCAGAAAAGTCAGACTCCTGAGACAGGTCCTACAAGCATGTGTTGTGATATAATCTTTATAAATGCAGTCTTAAATAATTAATGCAAATGTAAATAATGAGATTTTTTTCAGACGATAGTGCTTTCCATTGGCAAGAATGTGAGTAGCCTTAAGAAGAGATTGAACATGGATATAAGAATAATTATTACATTGTGAATAGAAATTTTTTGTTATGCACAAATTTTTTGAATAATGATATTTACTTTCTTTTGCTAAATAATATTTTCTAGAATAGCATTCAGGTTTGTGCCTACATTGCAAAAATCCTCCTTTGTTGACAATTTTAGAAAGATTAACTTATTTGTGCCATTTCTTCAGCAGTACTCTGATTATTTAGCAATACCTTCTTAGGAAAAAAACAAAAATAGCAAGAATTAAACAATTAGTTATATATACAAAGGCTGATTCATATCATGGTTGGACATTTACAGTTTTACATACTAAACATAGGAAAATGTACTAAAAGCATTTTTTTTTTTTTTGTCGGTCGTGGGGCTTGAACTCTGGGCCTGGGCGCTGTCCCTCAGCTCTTCAGCTCAAGGTGAGTGCTCTACCACTTGAGCTACAGCGCCACTTCTGGTTTTCTGGTGGTTTATTGGAGATAGGAGTCTCACGGTCTCTCCTGCCCGGGCTGGCTTTGAACCGCGATCCTCAGATCTCAGCCTCCTGAGTAGCTAGGACTACAGGCATGAGACACCAGCGCCCAGCTTAAAAGCATTTTATGAAAATTTATTCCTTTTTTTGTAGGGCTGACTTTCCCTGTGTATTAGTATGTCCCGTTAGATACATTTCACCAGATATATCACATTGCATTTCATCAATCATATTTTATTGCAATACTGATTCAACTAAAATTGTCACCAAGTCTGCCACTTACGAAATTTATGGGTATTTTTTGTTATTCTTGTTTTATGTTACTGTCTTGCTCATATTAGTTTTCACTCTTCATTTCCTGAAAGTTTTCCACAGCAATGTTTTCCTGGGACATCTAAAGGAACTGCTACTTATTTTAATCACACATATACAATGTGTAAATAACTCTCATTAGAACATTCATTAAATGAAGGAATAGAATGCCAAAAAGTTTTAGAATAGTTCAATATTTTGGAAAATATTATGTTTCTACATTTCAATCATCTTTATTTACTAGCATAAGGCCAAATTGACAACATTTACACTGATATATCATAGTCACTTCTCTGTGAAAATTATTATTGTAAAACAGAAACAATTGTGTCTTCACAATGTCAGAAGTTGAATACCAAGTAATTCACTAGATACATCAATTTTGTCAGCATTAATTTATCAAACATTACTTACTGAGATCACTTGATAGTCTAAGCCACAGGCAGCTCAAGTTCTTTATTCCAAACTTAACTATTAATATTGATTCACAAATCAAACATTACAGTTCACAATAACACAGAGATAACAGGATGGCTAAAAACAGGATTAAAAAACTGCTCCAAGATTCAAAGCATGATTTTCCTAAGGCAAGAACAGGAGTGGATAGAGATGCAATCACTGTAAGTGGTCAGATAAGATAGTAGTAATGAACGTAGCCCAGAATGATAGAGGCACACTGGTGTTAAATTCAGGGTCTCTGGGAAGTGCAATCAATGCTTGTTCAAGATGTAGAGCTGATTTCTTGTAGAGTTCAGCCAGGCAAAGAGATCCTTTTAAAGAAATTGAGTATCAAGCCCAGGATCAAAGTCAGGAGGTCTTCAGCTGTTGATCATTGAAGCATATACTAGATGCCTCTGTAACTACAGGTGAAGGGATGTATTATTCTTTAGCCTAGTCTGTTCAATATGTTCACGAGCCTGTTTTTTGGGTTTTTATTTTTTGTTGTTGTTGTTGTTTTTTCCTGATTGGGGACTTATTCATTCACATGTTTGTGATTTAGTCTGAATAGATGTTAATCTTTTGTTTATGTAAATAAATTAAGCATCATTCTACCTCATGAATTTTGCTGAATAGATACTAGTTGTTTACATATATCAAGAAGCTGTAAGGTCATTATGGTTCCATACTGAATACTCAAAGTGGAAAATGGCTTAGACCAAGACTACTTCTTTACAGAATAGAGTGGGTTCAGGCTAGGCATAGCCTTAACGCTTTGTCTCTACACATCCCAGAGTAATTCAGAGCAAGCCCAGTCTACCTTTTTAGTAGTGACACATCAGAAAACCAAGTCTTCTTTCACTTATCTAAATTTTAGTTTGAACTTAAAAATTTCACTAAAAGTGAAATATTTGCCAATAATACCTTATAAGCCATATGTAAAACTCACCTTATAAAAATAATATAGTTCTTCACATTCAGTATTCAATGCCCTGTAATTCATTCATATAATCCAGAATCACAAACCTGAGGAGTCTTCAGTAGCTCTGGCAGAAGTTGCCTGTCCTGAACTACAACACACCAAATAGGCTTGTCTGTTTCGATGCTTTAACTCTAATGGTCTCTGCCAGATGTGGAGCAAAAAGAGTTGTATGGGTTCTGCCAACCAAGAGGAACAGCAGAAAATTCTATGTCAACTTGTTTGTGTTCAAGTTTCACAATTGTATTGCTCTTAATGCTTAGGCCCCGAGGAGTTAGTGGTTATTATCTATATTTACAGAAAAACATCAGGCTAGCATTCTTGAGTTTTTGCCAAATAATCTTCATAACATCTGTGTTTTGAGTGTGACCTCTTCCTTGAATACTTGGATGCATCTGATGCTAAAATACAGAGTAATTGTGTATTTTATAGCACCTAAACCAGAACTACACTAAGTTTTTGTTGTTACTCTGGAGATTTTAAACATTTTAAGGAAATTACAGCTACTGACTGTAAGAATTACATCCTGTGTCTCTAGATAGTGCAAATTGGTGACAAGTTGACAGGGGAAGCATAAGTCCTTTCATATAAGTGTCCAGAGACAGGAACAGAGTGACATTTTTTTCAAGGATTTTAAGTACTTTATTATGCCATGATACTTGAAAAACATACAAATACACAGTTGACTGAAAATGAAGTTTAATAGACATCGGATAGTTAATTCTGTTTTATGTGGGGTTTTTCTTGCAGCTGCTTGACTGCAAAATTAAAAAGGAATCTAATATTTGCTTCAGTTTCCAGAGAAGATTATAAAGATTTGGGACCATTTTGAATAACAAAGCATGTAATATATTGCTGTCAAGCCAAACATCTATGATAAACAGCATACAACCTTAAACTTATAATTTTTTAAGAATATAAGAAATTGGAAAGTTAAGTTAAAGTCATTTAAAGTTCAATGTACTTTTCTCCCCAACAATCACTTTACATTAAGCCAACACTAATTAATAATAATTACAGTTGATACAATTGATCCTTCATCAGCAGTAAGGTTTGATTGTTCTTATTAACATCTTCCTGTTTACAATGATAAGCTTTCTGTTTTATTAGAGGACTTTTCTTTGCAAACAAACTGAACAATTTAATTCTAACCATTTCAAGATCATTCAAAAGAAGCTACAACATATGCCAAATAGAAAAACAGTTTAACTGTCATGGGATTTTATAATAAAAATAAAGCTAGTTTATAGTATATCAGTATATTATTTATCACAGCATATTATTAAAATTAACTAGTTGTTAATCTCTTACTGTGTATAATTCACAAATGAATGTGGAAAAATATAGTACATATAATATTTGGTATTATGTAAAGTGACAAGCATCCAAGTTGACATCTTGGAATATATTACTGAGGATAATAAGGAACTATATAGAAGCTTTAGATTTTCTATCTTATTCCAAAATTATATAGTTGAATAAGACAGGCACACATATAACTGTTTTTTTCCTTCCCCAGATAATATACAAAACTAGTCATTTCTTATATATACGCAATTAATTTCATTATTTTCAACTTCTACATTCTCTCTCTTTTTCCTCTATACAATTATTGCTATAAGATGTTTTCGGTCTATATTACACATATGATAATAAATAATGCTGTTTGTTGTCCTGAACTTCCCTTTTTTGTCTTAACATAATCTCCAGTGTCATTCATTTTGCTGCAATCAACATAATTTTATTTTTGTCTATGGGTTAATAATACTTCATTGTATATATGGATCACAATTTTGTATCCATCAGTTGTACAGGTTCTAGGCTGCTACCATATCTTAGCTATTGAGAGTAATACTTATATAAACATATGTGTGTTCATATTTTTATTGTATTCTAACTTTCATTCCTTTCTGGGTTGTGGAACATCCAGCACAAAAGCCCTAGAAATAATTTGGTGTGGCTCTGCCAATTCAAACACGAATTACTTAAAGTTCAATAAATCTAGGAGTTCTTTTTTCAAAGCTAACTCCAATAAAGCTGGGCCCATAAATAATCTTATAAATGTCCAAAAGGCACTCACTATGCACAATGTTCTACTCCTGCAAATTTGAATAAATATCAAAGGTATAGCAAGTATATATTCTAGTTCTGTCGTAAGATATGAGAATGTGGAGGTGGGAAGGAAGGGATGGTAGGGGAAAAACAAAGGAGGAGGCACCAATGATTGATAAGAAATGTATTCATTACCTTGCTCATGTAACTGTAACCCCTCTGTACAATATTTTCACAATAAAAACTTATCAGAAAAAGGATATGAGAAACCTACATACTGATTTCCACAAGGGTTACACCAGTTTACATTTCCAAGCACAATTATAGAGGCTGTCTCTTCTTTATTCCCAAGAATAAGTCTATCCCAAGAATAATTTCTATCTGCAATAGTTTCAATTAGAACGGCATTTAATAGTAGCATTGATTTCCTAGAAAAATATAGATCTTTTACTCCACAGTCTTCCATTTACAAGTGCGTAGTAGTAGTAGTAGCACTTGTAACAATGAACAGTATCTTTGATCACTTACTATGAGTCAGGCTTTTTTCTGTATTACTTCCATCAAATGAAAAATTTAATATAAATATATAAATAACAATACTATGAGATAGATGTTATCAGTCTTCATGATTTATCAATAAAAATCTGAGGCTTCATAAGATTAGGCCACTAACAAATGCAGGAAAATATTAAGTGGTAGATGCAGAATTTGAATTCAGTTTCTTCTGAATACAGAGATTTCTTAGATTATATTGTTATTAAGGATGTAATTTTCTTTTTTAAATTAAAAATAAATTCTTTAGGTAGCTATACAAAGGAGTTGCCATTCAACAGAGCAGTTTGTAAATGCAGTGCCACTTGATCAATGTCATCCTCCTCAACATTCTCATCAACCCTTCCCAAACTACCCCTTCCTTCATTTTTTTTAATTTTTAGGTTATGTATTGAATTTTTTATATTTTATATTTTCATCTTTAAAAGATGAAAAATAGCTTTCTACACACTCATTCATTCCTTAATGTATTTATTTTCTTTTCTTTTTAAATTTTTATTGTAAAGGTGATATACAGAGGGGTTACAGTTACATGAGTCAGGTAATAAGAACATTATTTATTTTCCAGTTCTAAATAATGCTTTTATTCCTTCCTTAACCAATTTTGTTGGATATATATTATGCGTCAGGCACACAACCTGACTACCTACAACACCAGAAGGAAAACAGAGCACATTGAAAATCGCAGTACATCTAGATTTTTCACCATGTTTCCTGTTTTATAGCTTTGCACTTACATCTGGGTTTATGTTCTATTTTTTTAGCATTTTTGTTATTTTTAAGTAGTTGTACAAAGGAGTTGCCATTCACCAAAACAGTTTATGAATACACTGCATCTTGATCAATGTTACTGTTTAAAACACTCTCGTCTACTCCCTTCCTTTACTGATCTTAATTTCATGTTATGTATTGAATTTTGCAATTGAACAAAGTAGTTTATGTGTACAATGCATCTTGATCGGTTTCAACACTTCAATATCTTCGTCATCTCCCCTTTAATCCACCCCTTCCCCTTTATTTCTCAATTCTGTGGTATATACAATGAGTTTTTCCTGTACTCTCCCCTTTCCACCTTCATTCTTTTACCCTTCTCAGCTTGATCCCCAATCTTCTTATTTAGCAAATATCCATTTCCTGATACTGATTTTGTTGGCCTTTGATTTTTTGAAGTGTGTAAGGCATATGTTTAATTTTTTACATGTACAATTTTATTAGCACTATCATCATTACTATTGATTTATAATAAGTTAAAGGATTTGGGCTGTTCTTCCCCTGTTCTTTCCCCTGTTCTTCCCCTGTGAGGTTTATTCTTAATCTTTTGCTTTGACATACAAACTTTTCAAACACTTATCAATAGCTACACAATAACTTGTAGTGTTTTTAATCAGAACTTCTTTGCATCTATTGATGAAATTTGGCAAAATCTACATGTCAAAAACACTAAGCCTTCCTATTTGTCAACCTGGAATATCTCCATTCATTTATATCTTCTTTGATTTGTCTCATCAAAGTTTTGTAGCAGTCCAAAAATACATCTTATGCATATTTTATTAGAGTTATTCTTTCATAGTTAAATTTTGGCATTAACGTAAGTGGTACTATTTCTTTGTCATTCTAATCTCCAGTATTGGAAAATAGGACACCATTTGACATATTTTAAAATTGTGACTTGCAGTCATTTTATAAACTGCTTTTTAGTTACACAGTTCTTTTTTATTCTTTGGAATTTTCTATGTAGATGATCATGTCTTCATGAGCTAAAAAAGACAATTATTCAATTCTTTATGTATATGTATGTGTTTGTTCATTTTTTGTGTCATTACATTAGCTAAAACTTCCATTTTAACGTTAGATGAGACTAGTAATAGAAAACTTACGTCTCACTCCTGAAATTAGTTTCTCAACCTCCACGTGATGTAACTACTGGTTATTTATTGATATTTTTATAAAGTAGAGGAGTTTCCCTCTAGACATAGCTTGCTGAAATTTATTAATGTGGTCATATTATTTCTTATCTTTAGTATGTTGTTGAAATGTTTGGGGAAAATGGGTGTCCTTCTTGTAATAAACTAATAACAATCTTTTACCATTCTAATTTTATTTTATGTGCTTCTAAAAGGGCTATTATAGTTTGTTAGTATGTGCTCCTCCATTTTCGGTTTGAAAGACTCCATCTTAGGCCCTCGACTCCACCTTATACCCAAAAATAAACATATTTGTAGTCCCCAGCTGCATCAGCAGCATGCTGCCTAACTGTAACTGTTGCAATCTGAAAATCCCGCCTATCTTTAGTGTTCAGCTGCACACACAGGGTAATTTCCACTCCTAATGAAATTTCCTTGCATCTTGTTTCCTGACTGTATAAAAATACACCTGAAAGCGGGGCGTTGGTGGCTCATGCCTGTAAGCCTAGTTACTCAGGAGTCTGAAATCTGAGGATCACGATTTAAAGCCAGCCAGGGCAGGAACATCTGTCAGACTCATCTCCATTTAAATACCAGAAAATCAGAAGTGACACTGTGGCTCAAGTGGCAAAGCACTCGCATTGAACAGAAGAACTCATGGACAGCACTCAGGCCCAGAGTTCAAGACCCAGGACTGACAAAAAAAATGCCCTGAACAAAGAACAGGCACCATTTCTCCCTTTTCTGTGAGAGAATTGGCCTTGTCAGGCCCGGTTGAAAACACTCTTTTTGCTGTATGTGATTATGTGTCCATGTGGTTTTCTGGGTTGAGAATTTCACAGATTCATTTTATAAATTCTACCTCCATAATAATTTTTTTTTATTTGATGGGATATTACTATCATAATTTTCTTTCTTTCATTTTTGTGGAGGGACTATGGATTAAATTTAAGATTTTACATTTGATAGGAAAGCACTCTAATATTGATTTATACCCCTCATGATTTTATTTTCTTGTTTACTTTCCATATAATCTCCCACTTTTACCTCAGACTAGGATCTAGTTTGTGCCTCCTGAGTAGCTGGGCTTGCAGAAATGCAACACGACTGCTTTTGGTTCGTTAGACATGATTTCCTTTAGATATATGAGCCTAAGTCCAGTGTCTGTGGTTCTTTAGGAAAAGTCTCTATTACTACTTCTACCTAGCTATAGATAATTTGTATTTCTTCAAATTTCTCATAATTGTTAAACAATGGAAATTCTGAATAATATAATGTGGTGATTCTGAAAATAACATTCTCCCTTCTTCCTGGAGTCTGTTGTTCCTGCTACTTTTGTATTATCTGTTTAGTGATGTTCTGAACTAACACTTTCAATTATCTATTCTTTTTCACTTAGAACCACTACTGATCCTATTTAATTGGTTTAATATTCACCTAATATTCTGAAGTGCTTGGAACAAATAAATCTGTAAGACTTAGTAAGGGTTCTGTGTATGTTTTGGGGCCAGATAGTGAGTTGACCTTAGTTTTCATTCCCTACTTGCTCAGATCTGTATAGATCATCCAGAGATCAATGAGGTCCTTTTCTGATCCTGCCTTATGTGAACATAGCCTTTGACATATACATGGTTTCTGCAATTCACAGAAATATTTGGAGTTTTAAAAGTTCTGCTGAATGTCTAACTTATCAGATTTTCAGTTTAAAATTTTTTGTTAGTTTCTTGTATTATTATTTTTTGAGGTTATATAGTTAAAACACTTTGTTGCTGTTTTTGACAAGAACTTGTCAGGAAGATGTTTTAGCAGGAAGGAGAGCTGTCAGTTGGTAACAGAAAGATAAACATTTCTGGTAAAATTTTTTCATTGAACAAAAGAACAAATAGACTCGACAATAACAATGATTGAGGCTAAGAATTCTCTCCCTATCCTGAACATTTGTGTGTCTAGAATAGGGATTTTATTTCTTAAGGTTGCCACTGAGCTGGAAATTCAGGCAGGGGGTGTGCAGTTTACTGCAAGCCTATAATTAACTTTCAGGATTCTGAAATTTATTTTCCAGGTTGTTTTTCATTGCTTTAAATAGAGGCACACATTTTTAAAATCTTTATTCTGTCACTTTGCAAGACATTTCATAGTGTCCTTTTTAATGCTGATCATAGGGCTTAAACTCAGAGCCTCAGTGCTGTCTCTGAACTTTTTTCCTCAAGGTTAGTGCTCTACCACTTGAGCCATACCTCCACTTCTGGCTTTTGGGTAGTTAATTGGAGAAAAGAGTCTCAGGGACTTTCTTGTTTAGGCTAGCTTAGAACTACAATCCTCAGATCTCAGCCTCCTGAACAGTTAGGATTAGAGGCCTGAGCCAGTGGCCATAGTGTCATTTGAAGAGAGTAAATAATTGTTCCAACAGCATTATAAAACTCACTTAAACATATAAGCAAATCATTATCATTAAGATCTAAAATATTGGTTGGAAATATATTCTCTAAAGCTTACTTGCAAGAATGAATTTCCAAAAATACTGACATAACACATTAAAATCTGAAATTCTTACTGCATTTGATACAGTTTTAAATTTAAGGTTTATTTCACGTGATTCTCTCACACACGTTCTATAATTTTTAATGTTTTTATTATCTTTAAGTAGTTGTACGTAGGAATTACCTTTCACCAAAACAGTTTATGAATACAGGACATCTTGGTAAATGTCACCCCTTTCAACATTCTCACCCAGCCCTCCCAACATCCCCCTTCCTTTACTTATCTTAATTTTAGGTGTGTATTGAAGTTTTTGCCATATAAGAAAGCAATTTATGTGTACAATATATCTTGATCCGTATCATCCCTCCAACATCTTCACCCCCCTTTCATATTCCTTCCCTTATATTTCTCAATTCTGTCTGTGGCATATACAATGAATTCTTGCCTGCATTCTCCCTCCTCCCCTTCATTCTGCTACCCCTCTGCCTTTGACCACACCCTCCCCTGTTGCAAGTATTCATGTCATGCTACTTATTTTGTTGGACTTCAATTTAGCCTTTTAAAAGAATTACACTATTTGCACACTCCATATTTCCTATTACACTTCAGATAATTCACTTGTAACCCCTTGCTTACTACCCAGTACATGTGCTTGCAGATTTCTAGGTGCAATCTAGCTACCATAGATGAGGGAAGCCATGCAAGTTATATTTCTCTGGGTCTGGCTTAATTCACTTAATCTAGTGGTCCAATTCCATTCTTTCTAGTAGATGAGTAGAATTCTGTTAGGTAAATATACACATTTTCTTGATCCATTCATCCGTTGAGGGGAATCTGGGATGACCCATATCTTAGCTATGGTAAATAATGCTACAGGAACATGGTTGTGCTAGTAGCTTTTATGTAGCCTTGTTTGTGTTCTATTGGATAAATACTCAGGAGTGGACATTCTATAAATTTTAATAGTAAAAGTTACAGGAAAATGTATGAGGCAAGAGAGATGGAAGATAAAGAAATTAGGCACCAGGAGCTGGTGGCCCATGCCTGTATTCTTAGCTACTCAGGAGGCTGAGATCTGATTTGAAGCTAGTCCTGGCAGGAAAGTCTGTGAGACTCTTATCTACAATTAATTACAGAAAAAGCTGAATGTGACACTGTAGCGCAAGTGGTAGAGTGCTAGCTTTGAGAATTAGGAGGTCAGTGACAGCTCACAGAGTTTGACCCCAGAAAAGGGAAAAGAAAAAAAAGAAAAAAGAAATTACACATCATAGTTATGCCACAGGAAAATAATATTTCATTGGTTTTCAGTCCTCTTTCACTATCTTCTGGGTTGGAGCACATTCCATACTTTTAAATGATTTATTTTTAAATACATTTTGTATTGTAAAAATACTGTACAGATGGATTACAGTTACATGACCAAGGTAATGAGTACATTTCCTATCAAGCACTGTTACTTCTTCCTTTGTTTTGCCCCTACCCACCCTTTCCAAGTAAAAATTATTGATTCAGCATTGTAGTATAGCGAAAATGTAATTGCTACATGAATTAGTAAACTTGTCTGAAGAACTTATTAACAAGGACAGTATCACGTCAATGATTGTCATGAAAAAGATAGCCCTCATTCTTGTGTGCTCATTTAGGTGTGTCAGGCTAGTAAAATTATAAAAATAAAACAAGTATATACAAGGTTTCCATGTACACAAGTTAAGTAAATCACAGAAAATAAAGATTACCTTGAAAGGGCACATTGAGTAAGTGCAAGGCTGGGAAGAGATTTGCTGGTTCAGATATTTTATCAAACTAGATTGAAAGTAAAACTCTAGAAAGGTTAAACACTATCTCCCAAAGTCATTCTTTGAAAATATTGGTCTTTGGAAATAAAGGATAATTCATAATAAAATAATTACTGTTTTATGAGGAAATATTCTCCCTCTAGCACAAAGAAATGGCATTGCTTCTATTTTGAAATTTGAGTTTAAATGTATGTAGCTATTAATAAATTGATGAGTGCATTCATACTTACAAATAACATTTACAAAACCATTTACAATTTTCCTTTACTTATGGTCATTTAATACAACAATTCTGCTAAGGTAAGTAGATTTTTGTCTGGTTTTATTGTGAGTGAACATTAGTTTGAAAAAACATTAGTTTCTACTCTAGACACTGTACTAATTAGTAGCAGACTGAAAATGTCAGCACTAGATTATCTGACTGAAAACCTTAGAACATCTATTGTCAATTTCTCAGAGACAATATAATAGATACTTCTTTGAGATCAAATCATAGGGAACATACATCTAGAGAATAAGAATTTTTCATCTTCTGGAAGAGCTATAGCAATTCAGGCACAGTGAGTTTGCTAGTATCATGAGTTTGTGAACCAATTCCCTATCGGTCTGATTTTCTTTGCATGTATTGTAAACTATGGCAATGACATCTTTTTAAAGATATATGAATAGTAAACAGTCTCAGAAGACACACACTTCATTTTCTCTGGAGTAGAGAGCTTATTTGTTTGCTTTCTAGAATAAAGAAGATATCTTTCTCCAGGAAAAAAGTTGAATAGATTTTTTTTTCTGCAAAGCCCTTATAAGACTGAGGAATTCGTAAGCTCAGGGTTTTCAGCTCTGACATTAGTTTACTATGGGCTTAGAATCCCCTGGGCCCAACACATCTTTCCTCCCTTGAGGGAGGAAAATCCTCCAAAGAGGATTTATGTGAACATCAAGTAGTGCTACAAGTAACAAAGGCATTTTGTATATGCCATGGAAGCTTGTTCATAATTTTTTTGCAATCTAATTTGTCAAATTTCAGATTCTTCACAGTTCAGAACAGTAGTCAAAGTGGCAAATGTATAAGCACCTTGTTAAACATGATATCAAATGTGAAAGAATACTGAAGAAAGTCAAACTTACTCTTGTTAATTAAGATTTGCTAGGAAGGAACCAGTTAAATTTGCAGATTAAAAGAACTGTACATGTGAATAGCCACACTAGGATATCTGTAACTTAGGAGTTCCATTTACAAAAGAATTGAGGAACTTTACTAAATAATGGGATAAAACTGACATGAAAATATTTGAAACTAATGCTTCAATATATAGAACAGTGATGTGACAACTTTAATATGAAATCTGGCAAAGTCAGTGGTCATCTACTTGAGAGCACAAACTAGTCTTGTGGCTCTTGAAGGACCAATGACAAAGATTCAATCTGAAATTGTTTAGCTAGCTAAGTAGCTAGCTAGCTAGCTCCAGTGAAGCCCCAGGAATTAACTACAAACCTTATGAAACATAGTGTCAGTAAATAAAATGCAATTACATTAAATTTTGAATAATTTTATTAGAAAAAAAATTTAGGTGTATTTTGCATTATTACACAAGAAAAATAAGTAAGGTAAATCTTAAATAGAAGAGGGTGTGGTTGGTTGGCAACATTGTGTTAAACTTAGCACTGAACATAAATGTGTGTGGGTTGTGTGCATGCACATATACCAGTCCAGGGAATTGAACTCAAAGCCTGAGCACTGTTCCTAAATTTCTTTTGGTCAAGGCTAGTGCCACCACTTGATCCTTAACTCTACTTCCACTATTTTTGGTAGTTTATTGGAGATAAGAGTCTCATGTACTTTCCTGCCCAGGCTGATTTCAACCTACAGTCATGAGATCTCAGCCTCCGGAGTAGCTAGAATTACAGGCATGACTCACTGATGCCCAGCTAATTTTATAGCCTAGAAATTTTGTTAACTATTATTGCACTTTAGAATTTTAGATGGATTTTGTCCTTTTTGAAATATAATATAAATGTAGCTCCTTAGGTATTGATCAGTATAATTATTGTGAGTATATATATGCTTACTTTTGTGTAATTTGCTTTTTAGTTTCATTTATAGTTTTAATGCTATTAACTTTTCAAATCATAATGTAGTTTGTCACTCTTGTTTATTATTCCTACTTTTGCTGGCTTTACTTTCAGATTAGACTAATGTTCAGCTTAGTTGTTTCTATTTGTTGTTTTATTGTAGAGGTAATGTACAGAAGGATTACAGTTACATGAGTAAGGTAATGAGTACAATTCTTTTCTAACAGTGTTATACCCTACCTCATTTTCTCCTGCTTTCCTTCTCCCTGATTTCCCTCCCCACCAAGTTGCAAAGTTCATGAGCAATGTAGTATCTAGTGAGAATTACTGATGCATTGGATCACGTTTTGTCCCACTCTTTCTGTGATTCCCACTCCATGCCCAAATCAGATAAGCTTATATACCAAACAAACATACTGCCATCATAAACAGTGACCAGAGGCAATAAAACTAACGGAAAAATAATCTAAGAAAAAGAAATAGCTAGAAACTGTACACACACACACACACACACACACACACACACACACACACACACACACACACACCTCTTTGTTTCAATATCTTGGAGTTCATTTCAATTAACATCATTTTATATAGTCATATGTACATAGCTGTTGAACTATGGATCAAAAAAATGTGGTGTGCATAGACAAATTCTATGCCTCTATCAGAAAGAGTGGCAGCATGCCATTTGTAAGGAAATATAAATACCTGGGAAAAATCAAATTAAGTGAAGTAATCCAGACCAAAAGAAACAGGCTCCATGGTTTCCCTCAGTTGTATTAATTAATATACACTAAAATAGTCCTAACAGAGGATCACAACAGCTTAGTTATTTTATATTTTCATTTTTTATGCCTATCTCTTAAGGTCTGATCTTGACATTCACATGAACTAATACTACAACTTTTCATCTTAAGTAATTAAAATAAGCAAAAGTAATAGATAAGTATGAACAACAATTAAGGGAAACAGGTCAGAAAAGTCAATAAAATTGAAAGGAATTTTTCCTACTTATAAGCTATGTTCATTTTGAGAACAACCTTGATTATTAAAGAAATAAACTCTGTATTAATAATTTCTTTTCCTTACTCATTATCTTACTCATGTAACTGTAACTCCTCTGTACAGTATCTTTAAAATTAAAATACATATTGAAAAATCACAAGTTCTTTAAACAAAATAGTACTTCAATAACACTATTTACTTTCAATTTGCACTACTCTATTGCTTACTAGATATTGGAAAATTACAAGCAAATTGGTAGTTCCCAATTACTGGATTGTTGAAAAGCCAAAAGGAATTTTCAGGCATTTTTCTTCAGAATTACAGAATAATTTTAGAGCCTAAAACAATTTTAGGATTCTATTATATTTTGTTAGCCAATGAAAGCCCATAGGTTTTATTTAGTGTGTCAAGAGTTCAAAAATACCTCATATTAATGGGATTAGAACAATCCTTGCATTTTTTAGATCAAAGTACATCAATGCTAAAATTCAAACCATTTCAGGGCCATTGTTCCCATACCAGTAAAGAATAGCAGATAATACTTGAATAGAGTATGGCAAGATGGCCATGACCTTCCACAAAATCATTTAAGATGTTCTTGTATTATATTTTTCTACACTTTCAAATCAGCCACCAATCCATCATCATTAACATTTACCTTATTTGCACCAAAAGTTATACAATATTCCACATTAACTCTTAATAAGATATTTTAACAAGAAGTTCTTATTTAATGGGAAAATATTGTGTTATGAAAGAACTATTTTTCTGCCTTGTATATGTTATGTTCATAACTCTTCTAGTTTAAAAGGTAAAACACTTAGATAGATGATAATTTTCTTAATATTAAATGACTCTTTTGTTAATTTCTATTATTGTAACCGTATTTCTGGTGCTTGAAGATTTATTTGCAATTACAGCATCAGAGTATAATCTTCGTAGCAGCATGCTCAGTCATTTTTGCTGAAATATTGATGATAATGTACTCTGCAAATATCCAATAAAATTATTATTTGGATTTTTCTATTTGCTTTATCTGAATTTCTCTTAATGAAAAAACAATAATCTTATCCATTTCTCTGATACTAGCTAGAGAATATGTCTCTTAGGTTTAGCTATTAGTATGTACTAATTGGTATTTGATTTGCATTTCTTTATATTGAGTGAAAATTGTCATAGTACACAATGAATGTCATAAAATATTTTCAGTTCTAAAAAATATTGGATAATAAATATTGGAAAATGTACCACATGTGCATCTTTCATCTGCAAAATATAGATGTTTAAAATGAAGGACAGGAATAAAAAATAGATTCTGTTTGAGAGTGGATACAAGCAAAGAAATAAGGGTGGAAGCAGAGAGTATAATGTTAAATATAGTCAAAAAAATTTATACACATACATGAAAACAGAGCAGTGAACCTTGCTAATGTTACAAGAATGGGAAGCAGGAATGTAGAGAGGATGGGTTTGATAGAGATACAGTGTATGCATTCATGGAAACATCAAAGTGAAACAAACATGGACAACTAATATAGGCTAAAAATTGGAAAAGAGAATAAAATTAGTCAAAAGAGTAAAGGTATATATTCTGCAAACTATAACTTATTGACCACACACACACATACACATACACACACACATATATATACATATATCTGTATATATGTGTGTGTGTGTGTGTATATATATACATGTGTGTATATATGAATGTGTGTGTGTTCCTGAACTTCTTTTGCCCAAGGCTAGCTCCAGTTTTTAACTATATGATCATTATATATATATAGTATGTGTATATATTATGCATAATATATTACATATTTTATATATCATGCATTATGTATGATCATTACAAATACTATTATGATCATATATATGATACATATAGTGATCATATATATATAAAATAAGGATCATACAGTAAAAACTGTCAATAGCAATGTTCTGTCTGTTATGTGAGTAATAAGAGAGAAGGCATTGTAAATATGTGCATACATAACAATAGAAAAATGGATTTTCTGTGTTTGGCTTCGGAAGATGGGAAGGGAATGAGGGAGAAAGATGGAGTGAGTATGTTTGAACAAACTATATTGTATACATATGTTGACATATTAAAATCCAACTCTCTTGTACAAATAATGGATACAAATAAAAATTGTAGAAATGAAATTAGGTGAGATCAACTATTGCAAGAATTGAACAATTGAACTCAATAGTCCCATCTCTTTTCCATATCAGTCTATCAGTCACTGGACATATGTGAATTCATAACTAATCATAAACTATGGCTAAGTAATAACACATTCCTGAACTAGTGACCTAAGTATAAATTGAAAATATATATCTGATGCACAATGATGAATCTTTGTTTGGCCTTTAGTGAGAGTTGTATTTCCAAAGTGTAGTCTTCCCATAGGAACTGAAGGTTGATTCTCTTCAAGGTTTAGTATACCTTGAAGATTCAAGTATTGGGAAACATTCAGACGCAGATATATTTAGAGAATGTTACTTTAATGTTACTTTCCATTTGTCAATATAGTAACATTCAGATTGGAAATGCAATCAGTGGTGAGGCAAATTCACTTCCAAATGCATAGTTACTTGTGTGAGACTATTGATGAATGGCGCATTTGCAGAAATAAGACTAATAATAGTGAGCTTGTCACTGGTAATATAAGCACATTATATGATTCCAAGTTAATTTTTTCCAATTAGTAATAATCATGGAACTTTGACCAAAGAATAGTCTTTCCTGAAACAGGAAAAATTAGAAATTTTAGTTTCCATTTCTTCTATTTGGTCTGCCTGCAAATATACCTGCAAAAAAGACTTACAGGGAAGAAATACTGCTATCTAGAGTCAAATCTTCTGTCTCTAGACTTTATGCTAATTTTTCCATACTCATGCTAATTGCAAGCTGTATTGGTTTTTTTTCTAGATAGATTTTAAGTAAAATAAATTTAGTCAACCCAGTAAAAAACAAGCTATCTAGGATGTAAATGAACAGATAATGCATTAATGACTTTTCTATTGTTGTGACCAAAATACCTCACAGAAACAATTTAAGGAAAGAAAGATTTCTTTTGGCTCATGGTTTCAGAAGCATCAGTGCTTCAAACAATAAAGATGTGGTAGAGAAGAGCTTATTCACAGAGCAACAATCACGACAAAGAGAAAAAGTGGAAGGGTGCAGAAACAAGATAAACCTAAGGACCTGAGGCAGGCTAAATTAGAGACATTGAAGCATGAACACAAAAGCAACTTTAAATCCAGGTAATGGCATTCATAAGGAAATGGGAATACTTGAAAAAAAAATTATAGTAAGCAAAGTAAGCCAGACCTAAAAAAATAGAGACTGCATGGTTTCCCTCATTTGGGTAACTAGAATGTGTCTATAAGTCTACAAGTAAACACATTAGATAGTAACAGATAAAAAATATACTGAGACATGATAAATTATACAAGTTTTGACACAGTGAGACCAAAGGAGTATATTCTTAGGAGAGGATCAAAATGGCTCAAATACCTATGTGTATATGATCATACAAAATAACGTTTTTAGAAAAGAACTCCAAGAAATAGAAAAAAGAGTTATTCTTTGGGGCTGGGAAGGTGGCTTAGTGGTAGAGCACTTGTCTTGCATGCATGAGGCCCTGGGTTCGATTCCTCAGCACCACATAAGCAGAAAAAGAGCCAGAAGTGGCGCTGTGGCTCAAGTGGTAGAGTGCTAGCCTTGAGCTGAAGAGCTGAGGGACAGCCCCCAGGCCCAAAGTTCAGGCCCACAACCGGACCCCCCCAAAAAAAGAGTTATTCTTGTTCTTGTTTGTGTTTTCTTTACCTTTTGTCTTGTTTGTAAGTTTATCTGTTTTTTGTGAGAGGGGACACAGAAAGGGTAGGACAAATGGTGAACTAATGCAGCAGTGATACTCTCTAGACACTATGGTGAAAATGAATTATTCAACTTGTAGGTGGGGACAGGAGGGAAAAACTGGGAGAGAGCAAAGGAAGAGGTAACATTTTTCCAAAAGGTATGTACTCATTACCTGATTTATTTAACTATAACCCCTTTGTACATAACTTTATATTAGCGGTAATATATATGTATATTAAATCCAGGTAATGAAAAATATGAAAAACATGCTGAGAGCAAGGAGTTAAGAATCCGTAGTTTGTTAACAGATAACTTCAAATCTAACCATATTTTTAACCTTGCATTAATAATTTGCTCTACATAAGCACAACCTGAGTAAATATTTCAAAAAATATCTCACCTTTGGACTAACAAGATACCTCATTAAAAAATAATAGATATTTTCTAAGGATAGGATTTTCAGCCATAAATAAACAGAAAAAGCATGGTAGCTTGTCAAAAATAAGATAGAATTACAGACAGGTAGTTAATATGACAAAATTTAACACCTTAAATAAAGAAAATCATACATTTATTTCTTGGCACTTCTGAATTTGCCAATTGGAATATATGCTAGAGATAGTTTCTCTGACCTCACTCCATATGAGTGATGTACTCAAAAATTTTAAATGCTTGTCATTTAGTCAAAAGTGTGCCAATAAAAGTTATGTGGATCAGGTACATATGACATAAAGTCCCTTTAATTCCTGAGATCACCTCAGATTCACAGTTTCTATGAGTAGGTGGTAAAGTCAAAATGTATAACAGCAAAATAATTCGAGTAGTTCCAGGTGCAGTCAATAAAGAATCCTGACTTAAGCCTCATAAATATGCTTCACATAAAGGACTCAATGTGTATCCCATGTGCTCACAGCCCAAGACTTTGAATGTGTTTTAATGTTTTCACTTTTTACTTGACTTTCTCCATTTTTATTTTGTTAAATAAACTTCTATAGACTTCTCATCTAATTAAATTTTTCTGTAATTCTCTTCAATGATGATGTAGGAAATTTGTCATTGGTGCCATGAACATAAGATTCTATATCACTAGCTCAGATCTCTGCTCAGACTGCATGTGGAACAGTCCAGATTCCTGTGACATTTGAATGGCAACCCTACTGACATGTTTAAATGGTGTTCTGGGAACATACCCACTCCAATGACCTAATTTTTCCAGCTAGGTCCAAACTCCTGAAGACTCTACAGTCTCCAAAAATATTATCACCATCAGGAGACTAAGACTTCATGAGCCTCTGAATATTTCAGGCTTAAGCAACAGCAGACAGATCAACAGAAAGATAGATAGGTAGATAGATAGATAGATAGATAGATAGATAGATAGATAGATAGATAGATAGATAGATAGGCAGGAATCTCCATAGAATAAGAAATTCAGTTGCTGGTTCATTTTGTATAACATGTTATTTCTTTTTTCTTAGTGTATGTGTGTGTGTGTGTGTGTGTGTGTGTGTGTGTGTGTGTGGTTTAGCTTGGTTTTGGTTTGGTTTTAGGAGTACTTAGGTCTGAACTCAGGGCCTGTGGCTTGCTACTCAGCCACTCTCTCAGATATATCCTAACACTTTTGCTTTATTTTTCAGATAGAGTCTCTCTTTTTGCCCAGGGCCAGCCTTGATCTGTGACCCTATTATGTGTACCTCGCACATAGGGGAGATTACAAATCTGTGTTAACACAGTAGGCTTATTGGTCAAGACAAGGTCTCACTTTTTGTTAGAGCAAGCCTCCAATCACAATTCTCCCAATCTTTACCTCTTAAGTAGCCTGATTTAAACTTTATTTAATACTAGAATAAAATTTTTCATAGTTAATTTGCTTATTTAGGAAAGAATTTTTGTGTCTTAAAATGATAGTCTAAGTTTGAAATAAATATTAAACTGTTTATATAACAATCCATAACAAACACCTTACAGACTTACTAAAATCTTTTAGTTCATTTCTTAATAATTACATTAGCATGAAAATCTTTATTTTCTTTCTCTTTAAGAAGTATTTTTAAAACTCAGGCCAGGAGCCGATGGCTCTTGCCTATAATCCTAGCTACTCTGGAGGCTGAGATCTGAGAAACACGGTTCAAAGCCACCACTTGGCAGGAAAGTCTGTGATACTCTAATCCCTAATTAACCACCTAAAAACACTAAGTGATACTGTGGTTCAAAGTGGTAGAGCACTAGCCTTGAACAGAAAAGTTCAGGGACAGCCCCCAGGCTCAGAGTTCAAACCCCATGACCAATAGGGGGAAAAATAAGATTTAGAAAGAAAGAATATCAACATGGGATCATAACTACCACTAGCTTTTCATATGTCATATGTCATGGGGACATTCAGTACGGATGACTCTAAAAAGACACAGTATTCTAAGATTTTCTAAGGATTATTATGAGTACCTACAATGATGATCCTGAATGACTATTTTAATTTGTTCTCTCCTCTTAGAATGTAAGCCTTAGGAGGGCAGAGACCATATACTTTCCATAACTGCTATATGCTCAATATTCGTAACAATGTCTAATATTGAATAGACACTTAATAGATAGCTGCTGAGCAATTTAACATGAAAACAACAAAACTGGTTTCCCAGGAAGCAGAAATTTGTTTTAAAAATTATTATTATTATAAAGGTGATGTACAGAAGGGTTACCTTTTCATAAGACAGGTAATGAGCACATTCCTTTTAGGATAATGTCACCCTTTCTTTTGTTCTCTCCCAGTTTTTCCCTCCCATCCCCACTCAAGTTGTATAGTCTATTTTCATCATAGTTTCTACTGAGTATCATTGGTTGACCAGTAAGCAAGACATGAAGAGACAAATATATACTATAAATATTAAGAAAAGTCTAGTTATGAGAAGAGAAATAATAAAATTTAGTAAGAAATTTTATACCATCTGGTGATAAAATCAGGAAACTAATTGGCAATTTCCACACACCACTCCCTTCCTAGCACTGCACAGTATCAAGGGAGAGTTTCATCATCATCCTTTTTAAGCTCTACAGAATCCGGGCAAAAATTTTGTTCTGCCTTTGTAGATTCCTGAAAAGTTTTGGAGAAATTGCAGAAATATAAGCAAAACAGTTGATTCTGACAGATTTTGGCAGGTTTTTTTCCTATTGATTTTTTTATTGTGAAAATACCATAAAGAGGGGTTACAATTACATGGACAAGATAATGAGTACATTTCTTATCAAGCATTTTTGCCTCCTCCTCTTTTGTTTCCCCTTCCCACCCCTTCCCATCTCCCCTGATTTTAAGGAACGTATGCCTCTTGAAACTACATGATCCTACTTCTTTAAGGTTTCTCTATACATTGATCTTTAACAATGGTGTCAAGTATATTCAATGGAAGAGGATACTTTATTCAACACATGGTAGTGATAGATTTCAAAGTTAAGAATAACAAGAACTGACTTTAGACTTTTACCACACATAAAAAAATTACATTATAAATTTAAAGGTAAAAGTTAAATCTGTAAAACTTCTGGATTAAAATACAAGAATATTTTTACAAACTGTTATAGAAAAAGATCTTTTAGAAAGAGCACAGAACACAATAAATGTAATAGATAAATTTGATTTTCATATACACATTTTAAAATATGCCACAGTGTAGAAGACCTAGTAAAATAATGAAAATTTAGTCTGAAAAAATGCAATATGTATGTCTGATGAGTGAGTTCTGTCTAAAATATATAAATAGTTCTTAAAAATAGAATAAAAAGGTCTGGGAAGGTGGCTCAGTGGTAGTGTGATTGCCTTTCATGCATGAGGCCCTGGGTTTGAA
Source organism: Dipodomys spectabilis (assembly GCF_019054845.1). Lineage (NCBI taxonomy): Eukaryota > Metazoa > Chordata > Mammalia > Rodentia > Heteromyidae > Dipodomys > Dipodomys spectabilis. The sequence continues at coordinate 1,280,080 of NW_024870859.1, forward strand.
CCCTTAGTACCACATAAGTAGAAAAGGCCACAAGTGGTGCTGTGGCTCAAGTGGTAGAGCATTAGCCTTGAGCTGAAGAGCTGAGAGACAGTGCCCAAGCACAGATTTCAGGCCTCAAGACCGACCCCCAAAAATATATATAGAATAATAATAAAATTCAATAAAAGATAACCAAAAATCTATTTGAAAAAGTCAGTTTGAAATTTTCATTATGAACATGAAAATGTACACAGACAGATAAGTAAAATAAAATCAGCTAGATTTCATCACACATCTTCCAAAAAATATACAATTTAAAGAAAATACAAAATGTAATAAATATACTCCTAACTGCTGGTTTGATTGGAAAATTTCAGTCACTTGGGGGAAAAATTTGGCTGGTCTTTGTAATGTTAAACATATATATACCCTAGACCTAGCAATAGAACATACAAGGAATTAATGCTATGCAAAACAAGAGTGATCAAAATATATTTACTAAGGAATCAGTAAATGTAAATGTTATGAAAAAAAAGCAAGATGCAAAACCATATTTGTTGTGATTCTACTTTTAGAGTTTGGAAACAGGGAAACTTATTGCTGTTATTAGAAATCAGAATAGTAAACCTGGAAAGAAATGTGTCAAGTGCAATAAACCAGGGAAAGACATAAAGGCCATATGCTTTCTCTTATATGTGGAAATTAGATGTAAATTATAAGCATACATACATGTATTAAAATAGATATAGGGTCATAAGATACACAAACAAATTGATTGAAGTATAGTATACACAGGGGAAGAGTCCAATAATGTAACTCATTTGAACAACAAACTTATAGTTTAACAAAATGAATACCAGGAAGTTAAAATATGTGTTGTCTGGAGGGGAAGTGGGGGGTGAGGGCAAATGAATGGAGAGAGAAAGTATTGACAAATACAGTCATAATATTCAACATACACATGTAAAAATAGAACCAGGTACTTGAGAGAATGAGTGGGATTATGAAAGATGGGGAAAGCAAGGTAAGCAGTGACATTGACTGATCAAGATGCCCTGTACATATAAATTGACATGTTGAATTAAAACCACTTTGTACAAATTTTTTTAATGGAAAACAACAAAAATAATATTTACCCAATTTCAAAGCAGGCATATGGAAGCTTTCCAGAGTAATGGTGATGTTGTATATACCTTTGGGGAAAATATAAAACATTTCTCAGAAGCTGCAAACATATTTAATCTCCATTTTAATAATATTTTCTTCTTATGTTAAGTTTACTCATAAAATTCTGTACATTGTTTTCTTCTAGTAAAATAGAGGACTACTGTCAGAAATGTGTTCTCATTTAGTTTATCACATAGTTGGTTTGGGAAATTTTTGAAGTATTTTTGCTCTGAACTATTAAAATGTATTTTTTAAAAGCATAACCTGCATAATTTTGAACTGAAATGTATATAGGGCCCCTTTAGTGTACAGTTAAAATTTCTTTAATCCCTTAACAATACAAGTGAAAACTCTGAACTTACCTAGACTGTCAAACATTCTTAGAACAAAATCTGAGTCTTCTGGAAGATTTCCTTTCTCTTGGGTCATATCCCAGGTTAATAGGAACATTTCGATGAAGATATCCTTTAGAGATACAATTTAACACAGTAATTTCCCATATGACTCAATGTGTACACCTTTTTCTCTAGATAAAAATACTCAATTTCTAAGAAAAGAGTAGACAATATTAGAGGTAGAAAAATATCATTGACATTTTAGGCTTTATTCTTTCATGAGGTAAAATCATATTGCTCTATAGAAACTGCATCTTCCTCAAAATGGAATAGTTGGCAATAGCACCAAATAGGTATCGACAGTAGGCAAGAAAAAAAAAACAACTGAAAATTGTAGTCAGGTAACAAGTTCATCATGGCTATAGTCATTCATTTTTGAAGAAGAAGGAAACTTTTTCTCACTTCAATGTTCCTTTCATATATTCTTTGGAGAATCTATTTTATTTAATCACATTGAAGAGAACCTCTAGCTATTGATAAATTTTTGAGCATCTTCTAGCTATAAGAAGGCCTTGTTTCCTGATGCAGTGTAATATTCAGGCAAACTAGTAGTTTTCCACATGGAAAGAAATTTCTTTCGTTACTGTCAGTTCCCTTAGTAAATCAAATTCAATAGCTTTGTTAAAGCAATTTCATTCCATTATAGCCAGACTTATCTGCTCAGGCACTTACATAGCTGTAGATTCTTAACACTATGGCTGTATATTGTTATGATTGTCCATCTTCTTTTTGTTGGATTTATGAAGTTGTTCTGAAGAACTTCAAGGTCCTCATATGAGAAGACTACATAATATGATACTCAGGGATAAAAGTTGTAAGTAGAAAGAGAAATACTTTCAAAATCATTCTCATACCATTTTCTCATTAAGAGAAGCCAAATGGTCTCAAATAATTTCTTTGGGATCTTTTGAAATTTATGTTTTTGTTCAAAAAGTTTAACAAATTGTAAAATTGCCATTTTTGATTTACATACATTTCTCCTCATCTCTAATTTTTCTACTGTCATCTAAACTGTCATCTGCATCTCAAAGACAGCTATGTTCATTCACCAAAAGAAATATGATATGCAGGTCTAATAGTCTGAGTATTTCCAAAATCATTTCCAAATATATGAATGTATATTGTTAGAATAATGTGCTTTTAAACTAGCATTGAAAGCTCACCTTTACCTCAATATGAAGAAATGACACAGAATAATCTAAAATACCTTTCATTCTCATTGCTTAAAATGATTTCTTTCATCAATTTTCTGTTTTGTCATGCTTTTCTGTGACAATTCAGTTCAATCAAAACAACAAACAACAAATAAAAAACAGACTCCCTAATTAAACATTTTCCCTTAGTGTTGAAATGCATGATTTCTATTTACATAATACACTTAACAGATGCCTAAATAGAATATATAAAAATTTATAAATTTCTATTTACATAATACACTTAACAGATGCTTAAACAGAATATATAAAAAATTTATAATACTAGCAATGATAGGAGAATATTATGATCACAGTTTACATTTATTGAGAATTCACTCGGGAACTTTATTGGGAACCTCATTAGTTATGGATATGGGGGAAATATAATTAGGCCCTAATGTTATACAAATAAAAACATTCAAACTCAGGCTTATATATTTCAGATACTTGTGTATTTAGGTGCAGATAATAGTGTTTAAGCCTGGTAGTGGTAGCTCACACCTGTAATCCTAGCTACTCAAGAGGCTGAAATCTGGGGATTGCAGTTTAAAGCCAGTCGAGGCATCCAAGTCCCTGTGAGACTGTTCTCTCCAATTAACAACCAGAAAAGTGGAAGTGGAACTGTGTATCAAAGTGGTAGTCTGCTAGTCTTGAGCAAATTTGCTCAGGGACAGCTCCCAGGCCCTGAGTTCATGCCCCACAACTGGCAAAAAAAGCTCAGGATTTGTTTTATTCACTCTTTTATCTCATAATTCTCAGGGATAAGACTTATCTAGGCCAGGGACAGGAAGAGGTATGGCCACATTGGATCTGGATGTGACCTCAAGGTCTGGGACCTTCCTAAGGTCAGATGGGAGGCATGTGACCAGAGGTGGCCCAGGATGTGTCCTAGCAGGAGGAAAAAATGACTGCTTCCAGGTCTGCCAGTTACCTAGGTAACAGATACTGGGTGGAGGTAAGGAGGTGTCCCTGTGCAGACTTTACAATTATTTTAAATTATTTCAGAATATTAGGGTTAAAATAAAGAATATCTATGCAGAGGACTTAACTTGAATAGTCTTTGTTGCATAATATTTCTTGTAATTTCCTTTAGGTTAAAATAAAATGGAAAAAATATCACCTGTGAAGGTGAAGATATTTCCTAAACAATAATCTATAGGAATGAGGGATAAAGGAGAATGATGGAAAAAGAACTCTGAAGCACTGACCACATAGATGGACTTGTTAAATTATAATCCCTTTCTCCAAACATTTGAAGATTTTTAAAAATAGCAAAATGTTTAATCTATAGGAAATGTTTGTACATTTTTCTAAAGTTAGATGTATATCATTGTCATTGATACTTTAATAGATTTTGTTTTATGACCAGATTTTAGCAATGAAAGTTAAAATAAAATGAATGAGAAAGGTAAAATTCGCATAAAAAGCAAGACAATGATGAAAACTTCAACATATAATAACCTATAACAACAAATTGTGGTAAAATATAAAATTTTCTAGAAAATTTTAGGACCTATGGGAGATTTATAAATGAAGTGTCAGAAAAAATTCCTTCAAACACTCACCAGGAAAAATCCAGTTTTAGCAATACACAGGTATACAGTAAAGGATAATAAAAAAAACTGACTCTAGTAAAATACAATGCTAAAATACTTAGCAACCAGTATTGCAAGTAACTGAAATGCTGATTACAGAATGTGTGTTGTCAACCAATTAATACTGAGGTTCACTACTCAGGTCTACATGTATGATTCAGATAAATGTTAATCACAGTTTTAGGGTTCGTGAGAGTTACTTCAAAATTGGGAAGATCAATCCCAACAAAGCATCTCCTTGGAAAATTTGGAGCAGAGTTTGTTCAGATTAGAGAATGATGGAGAGCTCCAGGAGTTCTTACAAGTCAACAAGCAGAGCACATGCTATAGTAAATAATTTGATAGTGCATCTGTAGACACCAGGAAAATTGTGGGAGGGGAAAAAGTGTCAAAAATATAAGTAAAAAATAAAAACTGTTAATGAATACAAGTAATGGTAAGATATAGTCAGTGACTAATATTTGCATAGTAATGATTACTTGCACATGGAAAGAAAGAAGGAGTGAAACAGAGCTAATTATTATTATAGGAGATCAATAAAGTCTATATGAAATGTTGAAAACTAATGAACCCTAAATAGGTTATATATAATATGGAATTACATAATATATATTTACAAGTATGTATATATTAGAAATATAGACATAATTATCAAATGAAGCAACTACAGCAATGGAAAGAATCTTTATTTAGATCAGAGTCAGGGAAGGTTGGAGCAAGGCACTATATTAATTAACATTAAAATTACATTCACAATTTAACTTGGAATGTTGAATATTACATTAAAAGTCAATGGAGAAAAGCAAACCTAAATGAACAAAGCAAAAGTTAGGAAAACACAAAATGAAGAAGCTTGTAAAGGAGTAAATATTTCCATTTCCCTGAAAAACAGTGCTCTTTGGAAACTCCAATGACCAGTTGAGATTCTTTTCCATTTGCCATCGAGCCCCACTAACCACATACATAGAGAGAAAGACTAGTAGAACTGAGTTCTCTGTAAGAGAAAACATATGGGTGGAAAGAGTGACATTTTCTTCCAGTTGGGTAGAAGCCAAGGAAAATGTCCACAATATAAAAACTGACATTATTAAACTTTGCCTGGATTGCTCTTCCTGGGGGAAATTACAGCTAAAACTTCCACCTTTTGTACTGCAGGAAATGGCATATTCTGAAGAATGACCCTTCCCCATATAACTTAGATAATATTCTATTGTTTATCTATGACTGTGTTAAGACAACGACAATATGCTGTTTCCTCTTCTTCACAGATATCATATTGCAATAGTTGTCCCCTTCCTAGGCAATAATCCTTTTGGATAATGTGTCTCCCTTTGGGAAGATTAGGTTTGTTTTAATTTGACAAAATATCGGAAACTTATTGTTCAGAAAAAAATATAGAACTCTCTATATAAACTATTTAACATATAGTAAAACAAATACTATCATAATTTTATTAGGTCAAAAATACTTTGGAACACAAGCGCACACACTCACTCACACACACACACACACACACACACACACACACACACACACACACACACTTGATTTAAATAAAACTGTGGCATTTGATGTAGGAACCATGCAATGGTTCAGACTTCTACAAATATAAGGCTAAGTTGATATTTTGTTTCTTTTCAACCCATGGTTTATTCTTTAATAAGTGCTAAATAAGGAAAAATGGTCTTCTCTTTATGCTGTGTGTATATGTGTACTTGTACCTATGGATTATTTATTGGTGTAGTTTACTAAGGGATAATTCTCTGTAAAAGTAGCTATTATATTAAATACCAAGATAAGATCTAATGCTGGAAAACAGGTAAAAAATTAATGAGTAAGTAAAAAAATAATTAGACTAAATAAAGAAAAAAATTCATCTAGCACAGAATTAACATAAGTCTTCTGATAACTACATGGAAAGTAATCTTTGGGAGTGCCTGAGGAAAATGGTGGAGAAACTGGGGGCTAAACAAGCTCTCAGGTAGAAACCAGTTTTATTGTTCCAGTGAAAAATCCAAGGCTAGAGAGTCACACCAAGTGTGCCATCATAGTACAGAGAGTTTAGCCAGAGAGGAAAAATTCAGGCAGCTTAGTCAAGGAGACAGATTCAGATATTCATGGGTGTACACGGTGATGGTGGCGATTGCAGCAGCTGCTGCCACAGCCACCATCAAAAGAGAGAGCCCAAGACAAAGGCGCCAGAGGTGGTGTGCAAGTGGATTCTACTCATCTTCATCAAGGACTGACACAGAGTGGAAATCTTTACCCTGCTAATCACAGACAGTTACAGACCATGGATGGCCCAGAAAGGAAAGGTGTATGAGTTACCCCACAGACGTCCTCACTCCTTCTCACGGAACAGTGGTGGGAAGGTAACCCCTCTCACACTACTGTAGAAGAACTCCATATTCTATACTGACAAAAACCAGGCCACAGCAGCTAGCCCATAACTCAGGCCTTGGAAAAGACAATAGGAGCCATTCAACAGGTCTAAGGAACCTGACATGTGGGGCTCAGCTCCACCCCTGGGGAAAGATAGTCCTCCAAAGTAGGACAGGGCAACTGTCCTCAGTGAGCAAACAGAGACAGAGGTTTCCCCAACCCTCTGCAGCACTGGTCAGCAAATCCAGCTGCTGGAGGGGAAAAGAAAAATAATTGGAAACTTCAGAAACATAAATCCTGAGAATGGCTCCAGGTTGGGCTGCTTATCTCTCAGAACCTAGCTCATCAGGGTAAAGCTACTGATTGCTGACAGGCCACAACACTACCTACAACCTAACTCCCTCACAGCAACTCCAAGATAGGGGAAACAGCGATCTTCCTCTTTTATAATACTCAAAGCAGATTGCCCTCCCACTGCACTACCCTGGTAGGAGGGGCATATAGTACCTGGGAAGGCACAGCTCTGTTCTGCCTGCTTAAACAAACCGATTTAAGAAACCAACTAAGCCACAGGAAAACCAAACACCACAAGCAAACCAGAGACTTCAACAAGGGACTGGATATGGCCTCAGAGGAGAAACAAGATCCCTGAGCGTGATAGGGAAATACATGAGCATGATTAATCAAAACAAAGATTTTAATACAGGAATTTTGTGAGCCTGAGGAGGCTAATCAAAGATTAACAGAGGAATCACATGAGTGGAATGAGAATAAACAGAGATGAATAGAGGCATTCATGGAATCCACAAACAGAAACATTGAGGAATTCATGGAGACCACAAAGGGAATGCTGACTGAAGCCCAATAGAAGGAAGGGGAGCCCAATGCAACAATAAACAATCAACAAAGGGATTTGAGAATGAACACTAAAAACTAAATCAAGGACATAAAGAAGTCCATACAAGATCTAAAACAAAGGTCCAAAAAAGAATTTGAAGCCATCAAATCTGACCAATTAGAAGGAAATAAAAAAAAAAAAAAAGGTAGAAAGTCTTCATAGTATGCTAGATCATGCAGAAAATCGAATCTCTGGGATTGAAGACAGCCTAGCTATTATAGATAAAGAATAGACAAGCATTCAAGACAAATTCAAGAAATATGATAGATCTATTTAAAATTTAGAAGACACCATCAGAAGGCCTAATTTAAGGCTAATGGGTGTAGAAGAGGGCCTAGAGATAGAAGTTAATATCTAGGAAATTTATTCAACAGGTTGCTAGCAGAAAACTTCTGAAACATGCAAAATGATAGACCCATTCAGATACAACAAACCTTTAAAACACCAAATAGACCAGACCAGAAAATTACATTGCACCATCATATTGTAATCCACACAGAATCAATTGAGACCAAGGATTGGAGCCTTAAAGAAGTCAGGGAGAGAAGATCAATCACCATAGAAACTGCAATAAGAGACCTTCCATGAAAGAAAAGCACAAGAACAGATGGATTCAATGACGAATTCTACAAGGCCGTCAAACAGAACTCACACAGTACTCCTCCAACTCTTCAATTAAAAGGAAAACTCACTACCAAACTTTTTCTATGAATTCATCGTAACTCTCATCCCAAAACCAGGAAATGGATCATCAAGGATAGAGAACCATAGTCCTATTTCTTTGATAAACATGGATGTAAAACTTCTCAACAAAATTTGGCCAATTGACTTCAACACATCATCAAAAAATCATACACCATGATCAAACAGGATTCATTTCAGGGATGCAAAGCTGTTTCAATGTATGCAAATCAATTAATATAATTCATCACATCAACAAGATAAGGATAAGGACCACATGATTATTTTAATAGATGCAGAAAACACATTTGACAAGGTCTAACACCCCTTTATTATGAAAGTTCTGGAAAAACCAGGAATCCATGGAAAGTTCCTCACTATAATAAAGGCTGTGTATGACAAAACTACTGCCTGCATTATACTTAATTGCAAAAAGCTAAAGCCATTTCCTCTAAATTCAGGGACAATACAAGGAACACTCTCTCCACTTCTTTTCAATTTAGTATTAGAATACCTAGCTAGAGAAATACAACAAGATGCAAACATAAAGGGGATCCAAATAAGGAAAGATGAAGTAAAAGTCTCCCTCATTGCAGATGACAAGATCTTGTTTATAAAGAACCCCATGGACTCCACTCCCAAGTTACTCCAGCTGATCTTAAACTTTGGCAAAGTAGCAGGGTATAAAATTAAGCCTCAGAAATCAATGGCTTTTCTGTATGCCACTAATGAGAAGAGCACAGCTGAAATCAGGAAAGCAACTACTTTTGTAATAGCCCCACAAAAAATAAAATACCTAGGATTTAACTTAACTAAAGAAATGAAGGCTGTCTATTATGAAAAATTTAGAAACCTGAAAAAGGAAATTAAACAGAAATAAGGAAGTGGAAAAACTTCCCATGCTCCTAGCTAGGGAGGATTAACATCATGAAAATAGATAGCCAAAGGCTATCTAAAAATTCAATGGGATACCTATCAATATCCCAACATCATTCTTCAATGAAACAGAAGAAGCAGCCCAAAAATTCATATGGAACAGTAAAAGACCCCCCCCATAGCAAAAACAATCCTTAGCAGCAAGAACAGTGCTGGAGCAATAGCAATACCAAATGTCAAACTCTACTAAAGCCATAGTAATAAAAACAGCTTAGTACTGGCACAAAAACAGATCTGAGGACCAATGGAATAGGACTGAAGACCCAGAAATGAACTCACAGACCCATAGCCACCTAATCTTTGATAAGGGAACTAAAAAAATAGAATGGAAGAAAGACATCCTCTTCAGTAAATGGGGCTGGAAAAATTGGTTTAATAATTGTAGAAAACTAAAACTAGATATTTATATCTCATCCTGCACCAGAATCAACTACAAATTGATCAAATACCTCAGAGTCAAAGAAGACACCCTGAAAACATTAGAGGAAAGAATAGGAGAAAACCTCGGGCTCCATGACACATGCCAAAATTTTCTTAATAAAGACCCAGAATCACAATAAATCAAAGAAAGTTCGGACAAATGGGAATTCAGGAAACTGTAGAGCTTCTGCATGTCAAAGGGCATAGCTAGCAAGATCAACAGAAATCCCACAGATTGGAAGATCTTCACTAGACATACAATGAACAAGAGTATCATATCTAAAATATACTTAGAACTCAAAAAATTAAATCCCCAACAACAAATCCTCAAAGAAACAACTGCCCAATTAATAAGTGTGCTAAACACTTCAAGGGAGACTTCTCTGAAGAGGAAATAAGAATGGCCAATAGACAAATGAAGAAATGCCCAACATCTCTAGCCATAAAATAAATTAATCAAACAAATCAAAACAACATTGAGATTCTACCTCACCCCAGTTAGACTGGCTATAATCAAGAAATCTAATAACAGCAGATGCTGGAGGGAATGTGGCCAGAAGGGAACCCTACTGCATTGTTGGTGGGAGTGTAAACTTGTTCAGCCACTTTGGAAAGCAGTATGGAGATTCCTCAAAAGAATACACATAGACCTCCCCAATGACCCAGCAATCCCACTTTTGGGCATCTACCCAAAGGATCACAAACAAGGCCGTACTAAAGCTATCAACACAACTGTATTTATTGCAGCATTATTCACCATAGCAAACATATGGAACTAACCCAAATGCCCCTCAGTAGATGAATAGATTAAAAAAAAATGTGGTGTATATATACAATGGAATTCTATGCCTCCATCAGAAAGAATGACACATCCCACCCATTTGTTAGGAAATAGAGACTTGGAAAATACTATATTAAGTGAAGTAAGCCAGGCCCAAAGGAACATAGGTTCCCATGGTTTCCCTTATCTTCAATAACTATTTTATGTTTGAACAAGCAGAAAGTTCAAAAGCTATGCACATATGACCATATAAGATGATGCTAAGAGAAATCAACCCCATGAGATACACAAATGGTTTTATCTTTCTTGCTGTTGTTTTTAGTGTATTTATAAAATACCATGCGATTTTTTTGTTTCTTTTATATGTTCTTCTCCCATGGTATAACCCCTGTTTTCACTGTATTTGATTCCTGTGCCCTGCATCTTATATATACATTTTCTAATTGGGGGAGGGGAAGGAAAATAACAAAATGTGAAAAAAATTATATAAGATGACCCATTGTAACAATAAGATGTACAAGACAGTATGTTGAAAACAAACTTTACAACTTTGCGTGGGCAGGGGGAGGGAGGGAAAATTGAGGAGGTGGGGAGAGAAGAGATGGTAGGGGAAAAATAAAGGAGGAGGTAACAATGCTCCATAGGAAATGTACTTATTACCTTACTCGTGTAACTATAACCCCTCTGTACGGTATTTTTACCATTAAAAATATATACAAAAAAATGATACTAAGTGAAATGTACCCCAGGATAGGGGCACAAGAGGTTTTATCTTCTTTGCTGTTGTTTTTAGTGTACTTATAATGTACTATGTAATTTTTTTTATTTCACTTGTATGTTCTTCCCCCATGGTATAACCCCTGTTGTCACTGTATTTGATTCCGGTGCCCTGCATCTTGTACATACATTTTTCTAATTTAGGGTGGGGAAGGGACATAACAAAAAGCTGAAATAAGTATCCAGGTTGACCCATTGTAACAATGAGATGTATAAGACACTATGTTTAAAATGAACTTTACAACTTTGTTGGGGAAGGGAGGAGTTGGGAAGTTGAGGAGGGAAGGGACAGTAGGGGAGAAACGAAGGAGTGAGTAACAAGGCTCGATAGGAAATGTACTCATTACCTTACTCATGTAACTGTAACCCCTCTATACAGTATCTTTACAATAACAAATATATATATATAGTGTGTGAATTTTGAATTTTTGTATGTTTTTTATTGTAAAAATACTGTACAAAGGGGTTAGAGTTACATGAGAAGGTAATGAGTACATTTCCTATTGAGCATTGTTGCCTCCTCCTTTGTTTTCTCTATACCATCCCTTCCCTCCCACTTCCACAAGTACCCCCCCCCCCCCACTGCCGAAGTTGTAAAGTTCGTTTTCAACATAGTGTTTTGTACATCTCATTGTTACAATGGGTCAACCTGTATCTAAGCATTTTGTTTTTTTCCTTCCCCTCCCTGAATTAGAGAAGATGCAGGGCACTGACATCAAATATAGTGAAAATAGGGATTATACCATGGGAAAGGAATATACAAAGAAACAAAAAATCACATGGTACAAGAAACTAATCTTCGAAAATTGAGTCTTTCTTGGATTAAATCAAAGAAAATTATAATTATACAACTGCAGAGTTTAAAATAAAAATATTCAACATTTAATGATTGCTCACAGTAAACAATTTATTTTTTTATGTATTTCTTCTGTCATTAACCTCTTCTCAACATATAAGCCAAATGAAGGACAAAGAGTTTTAGTATGTGCTAAAAGCACATAGTAAGAAATTCATAAAGACAATATTAATAAAGGCAGTCTTAACTCCATAGCTCAAGAACTTAAAACTTTAGTATAATACTAAGATTGTCATAATATTTTTGAATGCACATTTTGTATGCCTACATAAGGCTTATTATACTCCAAAGTAGGTAATTTTATTTGAAATTAGAATTGAATGAATAATATAATTTAGGAAAATGTCCAAAGTATGTATGTGTGTATATATAATATTAGTCAGTGTTTCAGTAATAGATGTCTTCTTTCTTGTTTGCATTCTGAATTTTTTTTATAATGAAATACTTTTACAAGAAGAAACCCTGCTGAAGTGACTGGTTATGTGAAAATAGCTACCTGTGTTACAATGAGTAATCTTTTGCATATGCTAATTGTTGAAGTGGCTAGATTTCCCTGGTGCAAAGCCCACAGTGCTTTAGCTTCTTTGAACTTAGTAGTTGCACTATCACAGAAATTTGATCAAAGAACTCAAAAATGTTTTCAAATTTTCATGTGAAATAATTATAATAGATCAGATTCGTGTCTGCCACAGATGAGTAACATCCTTTTGTCAAGATGTATTTTTTGTTGTTGTTGTTGGTCGTGGGGCTTGAACTCTGGGCTTGGATGTGGTCCCTGCGCTCTGAAGCTCAAGGCAAGTGTTCTACCACTTGGGCCACAGTGCCGCTTTCGGTTTTCTAGTGGTGTTATTGGAGATAAGAGTCTCATGGACTTTCCTGCACAGGCTGGCTTTGAGCCATGATCCTCAGATCTCAGCCTCCTGAGTAGCTAGGATTACAGGCATGAGCCACTGGCACCCAGCATAGTCTATATTTTTGAAAGAGGAATCCCTAGTAATTTTGATGAAGGTGCTCAGTGTGCACTGAGAAATATGATGAGAGGTATCATGAGAAGTATAATATATAATCCAACAGTAGCACTTCACAGAGCAAGAAAAGAGTGCTGCAGTAATTCAAATTATGCAATTTAAACTTTTATGTATTAAATGAAAATTACCTGAGAGACTATTCTCAAAAGTGAAGTTATTTTTTTAAAAAATAGTATATACTGATATGGGGAGGGGAGATGGGAATGGATAGGAAGGGGAAACAAATGAGTAGGCAACAATGTTTGATAAGAAATGTATTCATTATCTTGTAACTCCTCTGTATGGTATTTTCATAATAAAAATAGCATATAGTCACTCTACATTAACCCAATATATTTTTGAAATATAGTAATTTGCCTGAACATTAACAATAGTAAGCAAAAGTTATTCTTTGTCCATTTTATGTACATTCACTGAATTCTTTGCTACAACTGTCTGCTACTGTTTTTAATACATAGTATTTTGGGAAAATACAGCAAAGAAACAGATTATCTTGTTTTTAATACATTTAAAAATATCACCTTATTGATTTTAAAAAATTTTTTCTCTGAAATAATTTTTGAAGCTGCATTTGATATTTGGTGAACTTGAATCATATTTTTACTATGGTAGTTTTAGTTGAGAAAGTATTTTATCTCTGAATCTTGAAGTTTCTGAACAACTCACAAAAAATTCAGGTAATGGAATACATTCCCAGATTTATTATTTGCAATAAAAATAAATATGTGCCTTAGTATAAATATTGTTCTTAACTTTTCAGAATATGTCTCTTCAACAAAATTTTTACCAAATATAATTACTGAGGGACATTTTTTTTTGAAGCTTTTGAAATTTTTTTGGTAAATTTACACGTGGTAAATTCAGTTTTCAACTTTATACAATTAGTTAGTGAATAGAAATTCAACTACTTAAGATTATTACTTTATATTAACAAATCTTGTCAGTATACTCCAAAATAGAATTTTGGGTTATAATTACCATAGATTAATCTTTATTCAAGGCTTTCATTTCTTCTCTTTTTTCTTTGAAGTTCTAGAATTGAATTTAGGGTCTCATACATGTAACCAACCACTCTACCCTGAGCTACAACACAAGATCTTTCTAATTTTATTTTGAGACAGAATTTCTCTAAGTTGCTCAATTCTCCCTAAACTTACCATCTTTCTGCCTCATCTTCCAAAGTACTTTGGATTACAGTTGTACATCACTACTCCTGTCTTCTCCTTTTCTTCTTCAATGTGTTTTACTTTATTTTCAAGCTTTGTGTTCAATAATTGTGATTCACTCAAAGACAAAAACAATTTTTGTTCCGTTCATTGTACATTAAAGATTTCCAATGTATTGATTAAAAGTGCAAGCCAAAATTTAAAGAATTAAAATATAAAGAATAATTCATAACAATTGTAGGATACTATCACTGAGAAATAATTCCTCAGAAGCTCAGTTCTTTGAAACTATCTAAACATTTCTAAATACAAACTAAAGATTGACAGCAAAGGAAAGAAAGGAGATATTTACATTCCTAACTTTCTATAAAGCTATTATTACTGTTACTATTCTTTATATTTATCTATATTCTTTATCTATATAAGTATTTGTAAATGTTGTCAATAGTTTTTTTTTTTATTCTGGATAGTAGAATATCACAGTTGTAACATGTGTATACCACAAACAATTTCAACTTCATTTCTCCATGTTCCTTACTGTAAAAAAAGATGTTTTATTATGATGTGTGAACCTACTAATATTTGTATTTGTATATTATTCTAAAATAATTTCATGTTCTAATAAAATTGTGAAACTGAATTGAAACTATCATCTATAATAATCTCAAAAGTTTCCTTTTCACAATCTGCTCAAAATTTTAAGTTCACTCCCTAAGTTTCATAAAATATTTGATAAAAATAAATTTGCATTTGAAGTATTTGATGTCATCAATTCAAAATTGTCATCCTACAACTGGGAAGCTATTCTGAGAAGGCAATCACCTCACAAAGTTATCCCTTCAGTTGTTTTAAGTACACAAAAACCTAAAACAAAGTGAGTTAATTCAGAATGAATCATTTTGTTTATTTATGTAATATATTTTGTATAAGTCACACATTTATAGTACACATCTTGAGAAAGTTGTGTACCTTAATTTTCACTAAGCCCATGTTTTTTTAAAGAAAATTTATTATCTTTAAACAGTTGTATGAAGGATGTGCCATTTAACAATGAACACAATACATCTTGATCAGTGTCACTCCTCCAACATTCTCACACACCCCTTCCCTTAGTTTTCTTAATTTTGTGATATATACAATGAATTATTTACTACATTCTCTCCTTTTCCCCTTTCTTTCTTCTACCTTGATTAACAAATGTGATTGTTGCAAAATAACAGAAGTGCTAAGAAGAAATGAAATTGTTTTATAACATATAAAAAGTGACAAAGCTATTGTATCAAAATATGTTACAACAAAATACAGAAGAGAGGTCTATGATGCAACTCACTCCTCAGCCTTGTCCTGCACATATGTAATGACTACCTAATCCCTATTTCTCATATCACCCATTCCTACCAACATTCTCTCCCAACAACTGGCAGTCAGCTAAGATTTGCACATTGGCAGGTTTGAGTAACACTATTTAAAGCCATGTTGAAGCAACCCCTAGATGCTTGTGTTTAACTCACTTTGTTTTCTCAGTAGGAATTATTCCTGCTGTCCTTAAAGAGATGTCTTAACATTGCTGTATTTGGAAGAGTCTTTCAGACTTAGCAGCTTATTAAATAAAACTGTTTACAGCTCATGCCTCATAAAGAGAAAGAGACAAAATAATGGCAGGAACTGGAAGGAAATGTTGGAAGTTAGACAAATATCCCAGCTTATTTTAATGTAAACAATAGTATTACAAACACGACTGCAGTGATGTATTAAAATTTAAAAGAGAGGGAAAATAAAGTCAAATTGACAGTCTTCACAGACTAATCACTTTTTAAGAAACATTACTCTAGGACTCATGTTAAGGAAATATTTCCTTAGGTGAAGTGAGAGTTCTTATTGCCTTTTCCTACTACCACTCAATAAAATTCCAGATTCTGGAGCCTATTTAGGGTCTCAAAAATCATTTCAACCAACTTGACAGTAGAGAAACAAAAGCAATGAAACTCTCTTTTCATCTGTATTTCCTGAAATGATTACATGAAGCTTTTTAGTCACAAAACTTGTGTTTGCTCTCTTAATTTGACTTTTATGCTCAGAAAATAGCCATAGAGCATCTGTCATTATAAACAAATTTCTTGTCAAAGGGACATTTGGCCACAGTTCAGATTCTCAGACATTAGGGCAACTTCTAGGTTAAAGCAGCTGTGAAAGGCACACAGTAATATTCACAACTATTTTTTAAACCCACGAGCATGGGGAAGAGTTCATAGACACTCATCAGGACAGACTTGAAAAACACATTATGGGAGAAAATACAACAGCTAGACTGCTAAGGTTTTTCTAGAAGCTGATGACACTGTGCGTCTTTCCCAAAATGACTAGTCATCTACTTTGCCTGGCAAGTAGCAACAATAATTGGAGGCTCGTGTATGTGGGTTTCTCCTCTAGGAAAATGAAGATAGGTTTCTTTCCCAGATTTCAAAAGACTTCAGCAATAGCATCTGTACCTTCAGCAAACTTCAACTTCAGTGTCCATTACTTCTTAGCAAGGATGTTATACAGTTGCTTTGGATACCAGAAGTAACAAGCAATTGCAAGTGAGAGAATCCAGAAGACTTAGTGTAGAAAACTTGCTTTCTACTTCCACAAAGGGCATCCAGTATGCATTTTAAAAGATGTTAATGGACCACAGTATTGTTACAGATCAAATTTTCTTAGTTTTGTATGATGACATTTTTCAATGGCTAGTACTTTGTTATGTGGGAATATTGTGTGCAGTTAGAGATTGCGTGGCATTCCTGATCTCTACTTACCAAATATTACTTCTACTTATCAGCTAGGACAACTGAAACTGACTGTAGATACAGTCAAATAGCCCCTGGCTGGGAAAATATTTCTTAGATAAGAAATACTGGTGTAGCATGGGCAGAGTCAGAAATCCTGATTTATAATGTTAGTGTAATCTAAGTGTTCTCTCAACGAAGAGAAGCATGAGAAATATGCACAAATGAAGATATACCTAGTCTTTTTCATATGTGCTAAAACTGTTCATCTGTAGCAGTCAGGATTTTCCAGAAAACCATAAGTGGTGATTTAAGATATTGGCTTTTGTGGGTGTGAACTTTCTAAGGTAGACTGGCAGCCTAGAACTCTCAAGAAGACCTTGTTGCCATTTTAAAGCAAAGTTTTGTTTTTTCTTACAGAAAACTCAATTTTCTCTTAAGGCCTTTAAGATAATTGACTGAGGGCTATCAATATTAGCAAAGCAATCTTTTTACATGATTCAACTGATTTTAAGTGGTACCCACATCTATAAAATGCCTCCTCAGCATCACGTTTGAATAATGGGTATCAAGCTGATACCTAGAACATTCACACCACCTAAATTTTTTAATTTCACAAGCTATTTTTAATAAACACATAGTAAGTAGATGTGTGTTACAAAATGGAATTGTTCTTAATGGTATTGGTTAAGAAATGTATAGAGCTGTAGAGTTTACTTAGAGCATAATACACATGAGCTCAAAGCTGACATGAGTGCTATGGTAAAAACAAAACAAAACAAAACAGGATGGCTGCAGAAACTCAAACCTAAATGTAACACTAAAGCCAGGTCCTACTCTTTAGTAAGCTTTGGACAAATCACTATGCTCTCACAGCTCTGGTTCCTCAATCTTTGAAAATTAATATAATAAGCCCGGTTCTGATGGCTCACACCTGTAATCCTAGCTGTTCAGGAGGCTAAAATCCGCAAATTGCAGGTTGAAATCAGCCCACTCATGAAAGCCTGTGAGACTTTTATCTCCAATTAATCACCAAAAGGCTGAAAAGAAGAGTTGAGGCTCAAGTGGTAGAGTGCTAGCCTTAAAAAAAATAAACCTAAGGGACCACACCTAGGCCCTGATTTCAAGCGCCAGGACTCACACCAAAAAAACTGGCATGATAATAATTCCAGTAGCTCTTATGAAGTTAATATAATGTGATGCATTGACTAAATGTAGAAAAGGACTGAATTTATAAAAATTTTTAATATATATTGGCTGCTTTCCATATAGTCAGTGCTATTATAAACTCTTCAAAATATCTCTTCAGCTGGGCTTGATGGCTCAAAGCTGTAAACTTAGTTACTTGAGAAGTAAAGAATGGGGAATTACATTGAATTGGAGGCTAGCTGTGACACAATGTTTCCTGAGATTCTTTCTAAAGTCTGGGCACAGTGGTGTGCACTTACAGTCCCCAACATCCACAGGGAAGCACAAGTAGGAGAAACACAGGTCAGGACTCCAAAAGCATAAAGTAAGATCCTACCTCAACAAAACAAATCAAAACCAACAGGCAGGAGATGTGGCATAAATAATAGAGAGCCTGCCAAGCAAGCGTAAGGCCTTGATTTTAATCCTGAACTGCTAAAAAAAAATTAAACAAAAAGAAAAGAAGAAATAAAATTAAATGATGTGTAATTAGCACAGTGATTTTAAGAGATCTCTACTATTATTTACATTTATTTATTTATTTTTATTGTAAGGGAAATGTACAGAGGGGTTACAGTTACATAAGTAAGGTAATTAGTACTTTTCTTGCTGAACATTATTATCCTACAGATAAAGAAACTAAGGCTTATAAAGGATTTTAAGAGCCAGCATTTGTTCTCAGACTGTCAGACATCAGAATCTAGGCCTTCAAGTAACAAGACTTCAGTTTGAACAAACACAGGAACATAAATCAGGGATTATCAAACGATAGCCTACAGGCAATAGGCCAATTCTGGTCTGCTATCTGTTTTGTGTGAACCACAGCTAAAAATGTTACATTTTTAGGTTATTGAAAGACAACCCAAAAAAAATCATATCTGGGGTGTGTAAAAGTTACTTGAAATTTAAATGTCAATACACATAACCAACATTTTGGGCTTTTTTACTGGAACATACCCACAAATCATTCATATACTATCTAGGGTTGTTTTCATATGCATACAGCAAGATCACAAAGCTGTTAAAGCGATTCTATGGTGATAAAACCAATATATTGCCTACATAGGTTTTCTGTTGGTGGTGTTGGTGGTCGTCATCGTAGGCTTGAACTCAGGGCCTGAACACTGTGTCTGTGCTTCTTTGCTCAAGGCTAACACGCTACCACTTTGAGCCACACCACCACTTCCTGTTTTCTGGTGGTTAATTGGAGATATGAATCTCATGGACTTTCCACCCAGGCTGACTTTGATCTGTGATCCTCAGATCTCAGCCTCCTGAGTAGCTAGGATTACAGGTGTCAGTCTTAGATGCCCTGCTGACTCAAGATTTTGACAGAAAATAATTGCCATCCATGAGCTGTTATCTGGTTTTCTAACCTGATCCTTGTGAAAGAGTGAGACAATATGGAGAAACACAATTACCACCTTTTTTTTTTTTTGATACTGAGACCAAACTATTCATATGAGTGAAATATGGGGAAAATGGTTATATACCACCATCTACTGAGAAATTCTGAGATTACAGAAAATATGACCAAACCAGTTTCTCAACTTCTGTATGCATGGACATTACCTAGATTTTTCATATGAAATACAGACTTCTGCATCACAGAATTTGCTGCAAAACAAAGCCCTGAGAAAGTCACCACATACAACTATTTATTGTCTCCTCACATTTAGTGCATTCGTTCCTACAGGACAAGGTTGCTGTGTCTTGAGCAACAAATGCACTTGGTAGAGAAATTCTCCATTGATGTGATGGAAATCAATGAAGCCTCAATGTTTCATTGCAAGCATACTAAGTTACTGTGACTGAGAACATTATGTACAAGGTCTGTGCAGAAAAACAGGTGCTTTCTGTCAGCTGTGGTAAGACACAAAGCACAATATAGGCCAGAAAATTTAGATGAGAAAGGCAGGACGGTTCGGTGGGTTAGAAGAGGGAATCTGATAAATTTCCCAACTAGGCCTTCGCCTAATCCTACCAGATTTACTAGATCTTCTTACTGGGAGTTTATATTGGATTCTTTGATTCTTGAATTCTTACCACAGGCAAGACGTCAAACCTAGTAAAAACAATAGAAAAGTTTATTAAAAACATAATTTATTAAGAGAGGGCTTCTCTCCTAATAATAAACTACAAACAAGGCTTGTTGGAGGCATCGACTTGCGTGACCCCATCTGAGTTCTTGTGTGCTGTGAGGTTGCATGCTGGCATGCATTCCCTCTGAGGGAGGAAGGGGGACATCCCTTCTTCCAATCAGGACAAAGGTCCTGCTCCTGGCACCAGACTCAGATGATGGTTTGCACCAGTCTCAGGTGATGGTTTGCAACAAGTGCCATTTGTGCTCCTCCTAGTTAATCATGTAGAACAATGCCTCAAGATTCCTTTGGTGGTTTTTAATGGAGCCCCGCCTGCACCTTGCTTCTTCTTTTATTATCTTGAACAACTCTTCCTGCTCACTGATGAAAGGTTGCTAATTGTCCACATTCCCCCAAAATTGTTTAAGGTCAACTTTCTGTCCTGTGATTGTCCCGTGAATGTCCTGGGACTGTCCCGTGACTACAGACTTGCCTTCTGTGCCCCTATGCTGTATATAAGTGTATGATGCTTTAATAAACTTTGTCCATACCCGCATGGTATGGTCCCTTTCTGCCTACCAGACACTGAGTTCCCGGGTCTCACTGTGTGAACAGCAACAAAGGCACATAAGCATATACGTGCCTATAAATTCATCACAGAGCTGGCTTAGTGATAGAGAGCATGCATGAAGCCCTGGGTTTGATTCCTCATTACCACATAAACAGAAAAGACAAGAAGTGGTGCTGTGCTGTGGCTCAAGTGGTAAAGCACTAGCCTTGAGCACAGAGAGGCTAAGAGACAAAGCTCTGGCCCTGAGTTCAAGCCCCAGAACCGGCAAACTAAAAAACAAAAACAAAAACCTCACAGAAATTGTTCCTATTTATTGATCTGTAGTTCTTAATAGTATGAATTATATATATATATGAATCAGTGTGTACATGTATTTATGAGTATATTCCTTGATTAATAGTATGCACACCATAGCTGTGTTATCAAGCTAACTTCCATGATTATTTCCATCCCTCTGGTGAGGAAGTGGGTTTTTAGAAGTTAGGTGATTTTCTCAAGATTATTCAGCTAGTATGTGCATAGTCCAGATTCAAACTCAGTCTAGTTTGACTGCAAATCTTTCAGCTGTGTTAAAATCCATTTGTGAGTTGATACAGTTCACTGACATCACCAACTTCTTTCCCAAATATCTTAGCACATCTTAAACAAAAGAGAAAGTTATTCTGATTAAGATACAATATATGCTTGAAATGCTGTGGTGAAACCCTTTATAGAATTAATATACACTAGAAATTTAAATTAATAATAGGATAGTAAAATAGGTTCTTATAAGAGAGATGGGTATTAGTGGCCCGAGGAAGAAGAATAGAGGAAGAATATAAGTGAAGTGGTTTATTTGCATATATGAAAATAAAATGATGAAATTGCTTTTGAGTGAGGAAGAGAGAATTAATTTGATCAGAGTGTATTATATGCATGTGAGCAACGATCATCACAAGGTGCCCTTGTGCAACAAGCATATGATAGTAAAATTATTTTAAAAATCAGTCATTGTTTACAGTAAATCCATTCAAGAGACACTACACCTAGATGGAAAAAATTAGTTGAATTCTTGAAAACTAGTTTACAGTGTGGGTGATATATCCCTCCCAAGCAATAACTCCTTTCACACTGATTATTAATTTAGCTTTCCAAGAAACTTGGTTAGGAAAGTGTTACCTTAGCCAACATAGGTGAGTATTCCAACTTGATACTAAATAAATCACATCTGATATATTAACTTGTGATATTGGTCTGCCTAACTCAGTTTTCTATATGGGCCAAAACTGATAGCAAACCAGCCCTCAAGACCTTCTAATCTAAAGAGCAAATTGTGGATTGAGATGTCCCTAAAAAACAGAATCTTTCCTTTACTCAGTACT
Organism: Dipodomys spectabilis; assembly: GCF_019054845.1. Classification (NCBI taxonomy): domain Eukaryota; kingdom Metazoa; phylum Chordata; class Mammalia; order Rodentia; family Heteromyidae; genus Dipodomys; species Dipodomys spectabilis. The sequence goes on from NW_024870859.1 coordinate 1,302,303, forward strand.
GGGAATTGAAGATTGAATATAGGACCCTATACCTGTTAGGCAAGCACTTTAACATTTGAAACATACCCATAGTCCTGCTTTAAAAAAATTATATCATGTGGATTAATGTGATTTACTGTGACCTTTACATATAAGCAAACATTGCTAGAATGACCAGGTCCATCCACCTTTCTTCTACTTTTGCTTCCTCTGACCTGCACTGTTTCCTATAAACCCTCTGCTACCTTCATATCTTTTAAATTACTGGGTTTTTTTCATTTCCACGTATGAGTAAGAACATGTAATACTTTCTTTTTTTATTGTGAAAATACCGAGAACATGTAATATTTTCTGTATCTGGCTTATCTTGTTCAATATGAGGTACTCTCTTTCTATCCAGTACATGGCAAATTATAGGATTTCATTCTCTATGGATGAATATGTGGTTTATATAAGCCACATTTTATTTTATTTCATTTATTTACTTATTTATTTTGTCAATCATGGAACTTGAACTCTGGGCTTAGGCACTGTCCCTGAGCTTTTCAGCTCAAGGCAAGCGCTCTACCACTTGAGCTGCAGCACCACTTCAAGTTTTCAAGTGGTTAACTGGACATAAGAGTCTCACGGACTTTTCTGCCCGGGTTAGCTTTGAACCACGATCCTCAGATCTCAGACTCCTGAATAGCTAGAATTACAGGCATGAGCCACCGAAGCCCAGTACCCTGCACCATATTTTATTTTTTAATTAATGTATGTTCATTATACAAAACACTGGGTCTTATCCTATTTCCATACATATATCTGAAGTACCTTGATCATATTCACATTCCTATAACACTTATGCTCCTCCCACTCTCTTTAGGACACTTATTAATCCCTAGAGGTCTCCCCTCTACTTTCATATCTTTTAATCCAACATTTCACATATGAGAGACTCATGGTATATTTGTCTTTCTGAATCTGGTATAACCTATTTAAATCACGTGATCACTGGTTTCATCCATTTTTTTTCCTGCCGATAAGGTGATTTAATTCTTGTTTATGGTTGAATTATATTGTACTGTGTATGCATATTACATTTTCTTTATCCATTAATTGATTCATCACCTGATTCCATAGCTTGCTATAGTGAATAGTGTTGTAATCAATATGAATAAACCTGTATCTTGACTGTATATTGACTTAATTCCTCCAGAAATAGGATCAGGAGTTGTCTAGCAGGATCACATGGTAGTTCTATTTTTATTACTTCGAGGAGCCTCCATACTGATTTCCACATTGATTACACTGCTTTATAGTCCCATAAATTATGCAAGAATTTCCTTTTCTCTGAATCACCTGAATTTTATTTTTATATACACCTACAAACTTTCATAGTGCAAAGTTGACAGATCAAATCTGACTGCAGTTGTAACTCGTTTGACTTTGAAAATGGAATTGGATAATTGGATAACATCCAAAGAGTTTGTACTCTGTGTGTGTGTGTGTGTGTGTGTGTGTGTGTGTGTGTGTGTGTGTGTGTATGTGTGTTTTGCTTAACGTTTTTTGCTCATGGTTGTCTACCACTTGGGCCATACCTCTTTTATTCAGTTCTTTGCTAGTTAATTGGAAAGAAGAGTCTCTAGGATTTGCCTGTATTTCTTGGCTTTGCTTTGACCCTTGATCTGCTTAATTAATTCTCCTGAATTGCCAATATTATAGCCATGAGCCACTAGTGCCTGCCTGAGTTTATATTCTTAATCCCCAAGTACCAATGATGTCATTATGTTCATTTGTATAGTGAAGAGATGATATATATGTATATATATGTATGTGTATACACCTATACATACACACACAACCTAATAAATCTAGCAAACATTATTTGTAAAAAAAATTAGATAAAGGGATGAAAGAAATGTAAATATAATGGAGGGAATAAATCTGTTCAGAATACACTGTGTGCATATGTAGAAATATTAAAATGAATATTACAAATGTGTTAGTTTTAAAATAATATAACAATAAATAATATGTTGGAGTTTTCATTGCTGAAAGCTAGTTTGGTCTCCAGTAAACAAAATTTAGGTTCAAGTCCTTTAACTGCCAATCCTGAGTTATTGATGTCTCCTAATTAGTCCTAAGGAAACAGCAATGACAGCAAACATTGCAGGTAGCAACACACACTTAACCATCTCAATTTCTTTATGCATAAAGTTTGTCCTATAATTCCTACTTCAATTCTGTGGCAGAGGCTCAGTAATGCCACAAATGTCAAGTGATTTTAAAGGGTAGAACAAATGGAATTTTTTGTTTAGACTATTCTTTTGACACCTTGAAAAAAGGCTTCAATGTATGTGTAGTTATTATTAGACCACATTATTCCTCTATGGACCTTTAGATCAGTGAAAGTATATTTTATAAATAGAGGCAGGAAATGCTTGCAGGTTAACTTTTTAGGAAAGCAATATCATGCTATCATTTCCCCAACTTCTTTTCAGTGTCTCCCAAAATCTGGGAGAAAAAAATGGAGACCTAAAATATAATACCTGTGCAGCCGTTTTTCTTTTTCTTTGGGGTGTTCCTGATAACTACGAAATTAAATATGGAAATGTGTACATAATCTTCCTAAATCATTTATTTCCTCTACCACTAGATAGTTTTAAGATCACAGTGCAGTAGAAATAAATGACATTTCTTACTGGACAGGAAAACTGTGAGAGAGCTGATTCTCTTAGCTTTATCTTTTTTATTTTCTTGTAAAGATGCTGTACAAAGAGGTTACAGTTACATCCATAAGGTAATGAGTACATTTCTTGTTGAAGCATTGATAACCCCTCCTTTGTTCTTCTCACTATCCCTTCCCTGAGTTTTATCTTAATACCTGATGGAGGAGCAAAATTGGGAAAAATTCTCTTAAAATAAATATTATAAAATATATCATCAACATTATATATCATAAATAGGTACATAATAGAAATATTATACAATATATTTTAAATGTCAAATATGTAGTCACAAAGTCATTATTTTATGCTTTAAAAGCCACCATTACTATGACTATTACTATTACATATTCCAAGCTTGCCATTGCAATCTAAATGAGTTAATGTATCTCAGTACCCAAGAGACCAAATGAAAAAATGCCAGCAATGAAAACTGGTAGAAAGATGGGATGAAAAAGCTACTTCTATAAGAGAAACACATGTCATTCATGTACCTTTGAAAGGGGCTCATTTTGGTAAATGACTTATGTGGCATTCCAAAGCTTTAGATGTCTACGGATGACCAATTTATAATATTCTATGTAACATTTAGATTTCTGACTACTAATTAGGTGCCAAAGTCAATGTTCCTTTTTCTTTAATTTATTTCATAACTGAAGTGTCTCTTGAAATTTGCTGATTAAGAATAACTTTTTGATCCTCATTACTCTATGACTGAGAAACGTGAAATGTTTCATCCATCGCTGGGAATGATGAGCAATAAAATAATGAGATTCACCCAAGAGTGACTCATTTGTCCCAAAAATGAGAACAATAAAAGTATGAAATTTTTTTCAAAACTTGAACAAAATCTTCCTTTAAATAAGTTTGTAGAAGTGGGACAACTATTGCAAATCATGATCTCTTATTTACCTGTTTAAACTTAGGTCCTTCCTCTTGCTAGAGAAGTGTTCTGCTTCTTGAACCATCACTCAAGCCCTTTTACCTTTAATGCTTTAGCTATTTTTCGAATAGAGTTTCACTTTTATTTCCTAGGGCTAGCCTAGAATTGTTACCCTTCAAAGATATTCCTTCTGCATAGCTGAGATTACAGCTCTGAACCACTCCATCTGACTTATTTGTCTTACTCAACATTTTTTGCTGTTGTTGGAGCTGGCCTCATACGATGATCTTTTTGGTCTCTGCCTCTGTAGTTGCTGGGATTACAGGCACATGCCACCATACCAAGCTCTCTATATGTCATTGAGAAAATATATTGTTGAGTAACAGCTCATAACTAGGAAAGCACAGACATCCATTCATTGGCTGTTTAGGTTTTTTTTTTTTTTTTGGGGGGGGGTCCGGTCATGGGGCCTGAACTCTGGGCCTGGGCGCTGTCCCTCAGCTCTTCAGCTCAAGGCTAGCACTCTACCACTTGAGCCACAGCACCACTTCCAGCTTTTTTCTTTTTGCTTATGTGGTGCTGAGGAATTGAACCCAGGGCCTCGAGCATGCAAGGCAAGTGCTCTACCACTGAGCCACCTTCCCAGCCCCTGGCTGTTTAGGTTTAATGACAGAGTTAATCCTAGAACAAACATTCTGGTTTCAGTTTTGCCTCTTTATTTTGGCCAATCCTGGAGTTTTTGTACTTGCTAGGCATTCAACCACTGGAGCTATGTTCTCAGCACATTTTATGTTAATTAATTAATGCCTCTTGGGTCTCAATCCTTCTACAAAGGAGGTGGGGTGACAGAGATGCACTAGTACACACATTTTGATTGGTTGAGAGGGAAGCTCTAACTCTTTGCTTTGGTTAATCGTGTACTGCAATTCTCTGAATTTTCACCTTTCAAGAAGCTGGGATTACAGACTTAAGCCATCATGCCTGGATGCAGTCTTATCTGGATGCTGTCTCCTGGAATTTGGAATATGGGTCATCAGGTATCCTTGTCTCTAAACTTGTTCTGCTGGTCTTCCAGATCTTGGGAGAGAAAAATCCTAAGTTCAGTACAATGTAAATTTTAATTTCCATATAGATAATGCTTGTGCCAGAAACAATAAGCCAAGGAGACCAGTGTCAATATGAACTGCAAGTTTCAATTATGTTCTCCATTATTATTATAAGGTCAGAAAATGAAGAATTTTCCATAGGAGAGAAGTGGAATGATAGCATGAATGTGGATGAAGCTGAGAATATGATGGAGGGACAATGATTATGCACCTGCCCTCTAGGCCTCAAGTAATAGTTGCTTACACAATAAAGTGTGAATTTCACTAGGTACTAGTCTGTAATATTAGGTAATCAGGAACCTGAGATTTGGGGATCATGGTTCAAAGGTAGCCCATGCAGGAAAGTCCATGAGACTCTTATCTCCAAATAACCACCAGAAAACTAGAAGTGGTGCTGTGGCTCAAAGTGTTAGAGCACCAGCCTTGAGCAAAAGAGCTCTGAGACTGTGCCCAGGACCTGAGTTCAAGCCCCACAACTAACAACAACAAAAACCGATGATTGAGTCCCAAATTCTATAGGAACTCACTTGTACCAAAACATTATAGTGAGTGTGTTTATGTGTGCGTTTCTATCTGTGAAATTAAATTTTACAATGTGTGCAAGTCCCACTTGTATCTTTTGTTCTGAAATTTCCATAATAGCTAATTATGTTCTTCTGGTCCTGGAACTTGAACTCAGAGCCTGAGTACTTTCACTGATTTTTTTCTCAAGGCTAACCACTTGAGCCACAGCTCAACTTCCAGCATTTTTTGTGCTTAATTGAAGATAAGAATCTCACAGAATTTCCTGCCTGGCCTGGCTTTGAATCCTAGATCTCAGCCTTCTGAGCCACCACTGCCCAGCCTGTGATAGAACTAACTTTATGTGCCAATTTTGCCACTTTTTAGGGTGCCCAAATATTTGGCTAAATATTATTTCAGTGTAGCTTGAATCCATTTCTGAATGAGATTGGGGTTTTTATTCCACTGGGCTCAATAAAATATTTTCCACCCCCCCAAGGTGGGCAGATATCATTTACCATTTCTACCTATCTGCTACATCTGGTACATTGATTTTCTCCTACCTTAAATTGATATTTACATGAATAATACATTGGGTTCTGAGCACTACAATTTAGACTGAAGCTACATCTTTGCCTTTCCTGGACTGAAGCTTGCAGAAGAAAGGAAGGCAATTGGAAATATCAGCGATCTGCCAATTGATAGTTCTATATACCTATTGTGATCTGTCACATATTTATTATCTATCTATCTAGCATATATATCATATGTCTAGTATATATTTATCATCTATCAGTTAACTATCCTGAATATACCATCTATCTTGTATATATCATATATCTAGTAAAGATCTCTCACCTATTGTAAGAACTCAGTTTTCCATTTCTTGTCAACCCCCATGCCCAGTCATGACTCTCTAGCCTACAGCTGTCCACCTGTCCTGAAAACAGCTGAAGAATATCCCTGCCTCTAATGATCTTTGAGCTTCAGTAAATCATTTTGCTTGCTTGATTTCTAAACTACCACCTGGATGTGTTCTGTCCTGCCCCATTGGAGGCCACTGCTGCTTTTAGTTCTGAGGTAGTCCAGGACAAGGCAGTTGCCAGCCCAGCTAATAAAAACTCCTTTGTCAGCTTTTACTGTGCCTCTATGAATTTCTCTATTCTGAGTTTCTCTATTCTGGAAATGTAGGACTCACTTTGTAGCACTGAACTGCACAAAAGAGAGAAGCAGAGAGGAGAAGGGGGACCAAGATAGTGACAGGATAGTGGGGAAACACCACAGCTCTCCCAACCAAAAAGAGAGTTTGATTTCCAATGCTTAATTTCCCCAAGAAACCAACAACAACAAAAGATGAATACCCAGAGAAAAACAGGAGGCAGAAAAAAACAAAAAAGAAAGAAAGAAAGGGAAGAATTTCAGAACAGAGAAGTGTGAAGACCCCTCACCCAACCTTTACTGGCTTTGTGGCAATGCACCAACCCGTGGTCAGCCCGGCCCGGTGGGTGCTGCCAGAGTCCCCAGAGACACAGGGGGTCATCTGCAGATCACCCATGCAGAAGTTGCCTGAGGTGCCACTGTCAGACCAGCTGATCGCGATGAACAGAGAAACCTCGGACCCGGGAGCCTGCACAAAGATCCCACCCCCATCCCTCACTCTCTGAGCAGAGGGGCTCCATCCCACCAAAGCCACTCGGCCCCACAGCGGGAACCCCAGAACTACATGGGTTACCCACAGAACTCCAGAGCAGAAAATCTGCAAGGTACTGGTGCTGATCCAGAAAGCGCTCAGAACCTGCATGGAGACCCTTCTCCCACCCCTCAGCCTGCTCTCCAGGAACGGCCCATCCTGCAGCACCGACCCAAACAGCATCAAGAGAGGCATGGACAGAGCAGAAACATGAAGAGTTACCACAGCCCAGACCAGCCCACAAACATCTCAACTGAACTCTGATTGAAGCAGCAACCAGCAACCTACATAGCACAGAAACAACAACTAGCTTCAGGGTGAGTACCCCGCAGGGGTCAGTGTATCCCTCCTCAAGAGAGACCAGAGCTGGTAGGAATCCCCAGATCTTGACCCAAACCCCTACCCCAACACCTGGACTACAAGACCCAGTAAAACTAGAAACTATTCTAGAGCTCCACCAGCCCGTGGACCACATCCAGCCAGCCAGACTAGATCAAGAGCATCCCTGGAAGGGAGCTTAAACACCCAAGCCAGGAACAGTGTCCCTGGGTCACAACAGCCAACAGTGGAAGAAACTTGAACTGTGTACTCCAGGCTGCATAACCCAGGTGGAATACACAGCAGCACAGTTCCAACTGGCATGCCCCAAGGCTGGGGACTGAGAGCCAGGATCAGGCCTGGGGATCCTGTGCCTGAGCAACACAACCAACTCCTCGTGATTGAAGTCAGAAACAGCATACGCCTCAGCAGAAGGGGGAAACAGGGAACTGCACCCCTTGGGAATCACGCCCATGACAACAAAAGACCTGGATGTCCAGGGCAAGAGAACCAGAAGCCCAAACCCCACCAGAACCTGATCCATATATCCCAGGCCGGGAATTCCACAACTCAGGCCTCAAGCACCTGATAATAGTCAGGAGCTCAGGCTGGTAAGGTGGCTCAGTGGTAGAGTGCTTGTCTTGTGTGTATGAGGCCCTGGATCTGATTCCTCAGCACCACATGAGCAGAAAGGGCCAGAAATGGTGTGTGGCTCAAATGGTAGGGTGCCAACCTTGAGCTGAAGAGCTGAGGGACAGTGCCCAGGCCCAGAGTTCAGGGCCACAACTGATCAAAAAAAACAAAAAAGGAACCCATAGCAGACTCCAGCAACTAGGAGAGTACATCCAACACATTCAGTCTTGCTAAGAGCACTTGTAGGAGTAAACAGGAGTAGTCTAGGCCACTCAGTCCTTCTAAAGGCAGGAACTGCCAGTGATCCACAGTAGAGAGCCAAGAGCCCTATGTGGGTCAGACCAGCAGCTGGAGGTCAGCCCCAACAGAACCGAGACCAGGTACAGACTCTCTCCAGCAACCCTGAAACAGCAACCAAGCAAAGACAGACACCTATTGACTAAAATAAAATTTCAGATTAGTCTCCAATAATTGCTGAATGCCCACACGAAAATCGCAGAGAAAAATTACAAGGTTTATCAACACCCAGGATAGCAAGCTCCCCACTCCCCCCCAAAGCCAGCAACCACCCAGGGGAGAGCCCCAGTGGGAGCAAAGCAGGAATAGAAAGCAAAATCTACATCCAACAGATGCTGGAAGCAATGACTCAAGAATTAAAGAAATACACCAGAAAGTTAAAGAACACAGGGATGAATTATCAAAAGAAATGCAGGAACTCAAACAGGAAGTGCACACAAAAATAGAGGCAGTACACACCTCACGAAGAGGTGGGATTAGTACTTTGAGAACCAACATCGAATCCATAAGTCCATTTCCTCCATGCAAACCACAATGGAAGCCATAGTTAACAGAGTGAATGAAATGGAATTTGGAGTGTCAGATACAGAAGACAGAATGCACCAACTGGACCAAAAAGTCATAGATATGGAAAAATCACTTAAATGATGCCAAAGGGAAATCCAAGAGCAAGCAGATAGTGCCAAGAAATTTAACCTTCATATAATTGGAGTGGACGAAGGTGAGGAATATCAAAGCAAAGGAATGCAACACCTATTCAACAAGATTATCAATGAAAATTTCCTCCATCTTAAAAAAGAACATCTTACCTACATAACCTAAGCATATAGAAAACTAACAAGCAGGATCCCAGGAGAAACACTTTTAGACACATTATAGTGAAAATGATAGACCTTAATAATAAGAAAACAATCTTGTATACAGCAAAAACAAAGAAGGAGCTATATTACAATGGGGAAAAAATAGAATCTCTGCAGATCTCTCCACACAGACACTGAATGCAAGAAAGGCCTGGGAAAGTACTATCCGAGCACTGGGAACCAGTAACTGCCAGCACAGACTAGGATTCATATTCGATGGAGAAATGAAAATTTTTAATAGTAAAGAAAAACTAAATGAATTCATAAAGAACAAGCTAGCCTTACAAAGAATATTAAGAGGAAGTACACAACCTGAAGAAAACAACCAGGCACAGGGACCCGCACCAGACACGTATTAATAGAAGTCTAACTTAGTAAACACAGGAGGAAAAGAAAGAAGAAAAACTTAGGAAAACAGGGAATGACAAGAATCACAATGCATCTTTCTATAATTACCTTAATTATTAAAGGACTTAATTCACCAATCAACAGAAAAAGAACTGCAGATTGGATCAGAAAACATGACCCATCTATTTGTTGCCTTCAGGAGACACACCTCTCAGCCAAACATACAAATAAACTCAGAGTGAAGGACTGTAAAAGGATCTACCAATCAAATGCCCCCAGTAAGAAAGTAGGAGTAGCTATCCTGATATCTGACAAAATAAACTTTTCACTAAAATCAATACAAAAAGACAAGGAAGGACAGTACATATTAATAAAGGGAACAATCCAAGAGGAGGATGTTACCATTATCAACTTATACTCCCCAAACATTGGAGCACCAAATATGTTAAGCAAATACTCTCAAATTTACAGATTAGAATAGATCCAAATATGATAATACACCCCATTCTCACCAAAGGACAGGCCTACCAACCAGAGGATTGGCAAAGAAGCTACGGAATTAAGTGAGGCCATACTTCAAGTGGAACTAACTGACATCTACTGAGTATTTCACCCTAAAACAGTACATGTTCTTCTCAGCAGCTCATGGAACTTTCTCCAAAATAGACCATATCCTAGTTCCTGCAAGAAACTTAAGCAAATACAAGGGTATTGACATAATTCCCTGTATCCTACCTGACCACAGTGGAATCAAGCTAGTTCTCAATAACAAAACATACCACAGAAATTACTCAAATACATGGAAATTGAACAGCATATTTCTAAGCAACATCTGAGTAACAGAAGTAATTAGAGAAGAAATAAAAAAGTTCCTACAATTCAATGAAAATGAAGAACCATCACAAAGAAACTTGTGGGACACAGCAAAAGCAGTCCTGAGGGGCAAATTTATCACCCTCAGTGCCCACATCAAGAAAATAGAGACAAAGTAAAAAATCTTATGTTGCAATTAAAACAGCTAGAAAAATATGAAAAAATGGAACTTAAAGTTAATAGATGGAGCCAGATAATCAAATTAAGAGTGGAAATTAATGAGATACAAAATAGGAAAACTATAAATAAAATTAATAAAATAAAAAGCTGGTTCTTTGAAAAAATTAAAATTGATGGACCATTGGCAAGATTAATTAAGAAGAGAGGAAACCCAAATTAAAAAGATCAGGGATACCACGGGAAAAATCACAACATGTACCCAAGACATCTAAACAATTATAAAGAACTATTTTCAAAAGTTATACTCTGTAAAGAAACAAAACCTAGCAGAAATGGATGCATTTTTAGAGAAATGTAAGTTGCCCACACTGAGCAAAGAATAAATAAATCAATTAAATAAGCCAGTATCTTACAACGAGATACAGGAAGAAATCAGAAATCTTCCAACAAGGAAAAGCACAGGACCAGATGGATTCACAGCAGAATTCTATAAGACTTTTAAAGAAGAACTAATACTCATACTCCTCAAGATCTTCAGAGAAGTAGGAAAGGAGGGAGCTATCCAAAACTCATTCTATGATGCCAATATCACACATCCCCAAACCAGGCAAAGACCCAACCAAAAAAGAGAACTACAGATCAATCTACTTGATGAACAGAGATGCAAATATCCTTATCAAAATTCTAGCTAACAGAATCCAGAAACACATTAAAAAAATCATACACTATGACCAGGTAGGCTTCATCCCAGAGATGTAGGGATGGTTTAACATACGTAAATCAATAAATGTAATCCAACACATCAACAGGTCCAAGGTCAAGGACCACATGATTATCTCCACTGATGCTGAAAATGTTTTTGATAAGATACAAAGCTCTGGAGAAAATAGGAATAGAAGGAACATTCCTTAAAACAACAAAAGCCATATACAAGAGACCAATAGCCAATATTATACTTAATGGGGAAAAACTACAACAAATTCTCTTAAAATGAGAAACAAAGCAAGGATGCCCACTCTCTCCACTCCTCTTCAATATAGTCCTGGAATCCTTAGCCAGGGCAATAAGGCAAGAAAAAGATATTAAAGGGTCTTCATAGGGAAGAAAGAAGTTAAACTATATTTTTTTGCAGATGACATGATACTATACCTTCATGATCCCAAAAACTCCATTCCCAAACTCTTAGAAATTATAAACCACTTCAGCAAAGTAGCAGGATACAAAATCAACCCACAAAAATCAGTCACCTTCCTGTACACTGACAATGTACAAGCAGAGAGGGAAATAAAGGAAGCAACCCCATTCACAATAAGCCCCCCAAAAATAAAATATTTAGGAATTAGCCTAACCGAAGATGTAAAAGAACTATTTAATGAAAACTATAAAAACTTAAAGAAAGAAATTACAGAAGACTCTAGGAAATGGAAAGACCTTCCACGCTCTTGGATAGGCAGACTTAACATAGTGAAAACGGCAATACTGCCAAAATTAATATACAAATTCAATGCAATTACTATTAAAATCCCAATGATGTACATTTCTGGAATACAGAAAACAGTCCAAAAATTCATATGAAACAACAAAAGACCTAGAATAGCTAAAACAATTCTAGGCAAAAAAGATGACATGGGAAGGATCTCGATGCGGGTCTTCAAACTCTACTATAGAGACACAATAACAAAGACAGTACGGTATTGGCACAAAAACATTCCCGAAGACCAATGGAATAGAATAGAAGATCCAGAAATAAAACCACATGCCTACATTAAGCTAATATTTGACAAAGGAGCCAAAGACATACAGTGGAAGAAACACAGCCTTTTCAACTACTGGTGCTGGGAAAACTGGGAGGCCACATGCAGAAAACTAAAAGAGGACCCCAGCCTATCACCCTGCACCAACATCAACTCAAAATGGATTAAAGACCTTAACATCAAACTTGAATCTCTAAAACTACTGCAGGACAGAGTAGGAGAGACACTTGAACTTATAGGCACAGGCAGGAACTTCCTGAACAGAGTCCCAGGGTCACAACAAATTGGAAAGAGACTCGACAAATGGGACTACCTTAAAATGAAAACTTTCTGCACAGCTAAAGCTATAGCAACCAAGTTAGAAAGACAACCAACTAACTGGGAAAAATATTTACCAGCAATATATCAGACAAGGAGTTACTATCCAGTACATACAGGGAACTCAAGAAACTAATCCCTAACAAACCAATTACTAAATGGGCAAGGGAGACTTCTCAGAAGAAGAGATAAAAATGGCAAAGAAACACATGAGGAAATGTTCACCATCCCTGGTTGTGAAGGAAAAGCAAATAAAGACAACCCTGAGATACCACCTTACCCCAGTCAGAATGGCCCACATCCTAAAGTCAGCCAAGGACAAATGCTGGAGGTGATGGAGAGAAAGGGGAACCCTATTACACTGCTGGTGGGAATGTATACTTATACAACCACTTTGGAAAGCAGTCTGGAGGGTCCTCAGAAAGCTAAATATTGACCTCCCTTATGACCCAGTCATACCACTTCTAGGCATCTATCCTAAACAACAGGAACCACTATACAAGGACACATGCACCTCCATGTTTATTGCAGCACTGTTCACAATAGCCAGGATATGGAAACAACCCAGATGTCCCACCACAGATGAATGAATCCAAAAATTATGATATATGTATATATGGAATATTATGCAGCCATTAGAAAGGACAAAATAATGGCATTTGCAGGGAAATGGATGGAGCTAGATGAAATCATGTTGAGCAAGGTAAGCCAAGAGCAAAGAGACACATGGCACATGGTCTCCCTGATAAATGTATGTTAAGTCCAAAACGTAAGGTGATGCAACAAAATGAACAAAGCTTAATCCCTGCGCTGGTGGCTCACGCCTGTAATCCTAGCTACTGAGAACGCTGAGATCTGAGGATCACAGTTCAAAGCCAGCCAGGGCAGAAAAGTCCGTGAGACTCTTATCTCCAATAAACAACTAGAGAACCGGAAGTGGTGCTGTGGCTCAAGCGGTAGAGTGCTCACTTTGAGCTGAAGAGCTCAAGGACAGCGTCCAAGCCCAGAATTCAAGCCCCACAACTGACAAAAAAAAAAAAAAAAGAACAGGACTTAAGAAACAAAGTACTTCCACTCATCTGGTTGAATCACTACTAAATAGCCCCATGGTGCTGATCACATATTTGGTATATATGTACACACCGGAGGGAAACCAGGAGGATGACAGAGAACTAGAGGGAATCAGGGAAAAACATTCAATAGCTGGACCCATCAGCTGCACTGGACATTGATCAAAATGAACTAAGAAACTCAATGGCAGTGATCAGAGGGAGGGAACGAGTGGGAAAGAGTGAACAGGTAATGCTATGCAAAACAAAGGAAATCTACATTTGACCCAATGTGGAAGAAATAACTGCATTGCAAAGCTCATAGAACTCATAAATGTTATAGACTACAATAGACAATTTGCCCCATGAAATTTACAATGTCTTTGTGACTTTAAGTATCGCTAGCCCACAACACTGTGAAATTTGGAGAATTATGTAATCACTTAATCACAATAAAGAATTTGAAAAAATAAGTTAGAGATTAAAAATAAGAGAGAGAAGCAGAAATTTCTTTTATCAAATATTTATTACATGAAAGATTAAATCAGTAGCTTATTAGGTTGTGCTTTAGGGTGGCAGAAAGTCTCTGGTGGCTGTTGTCACAGTACATTGGACATCTGTTCCTCATTCTCTGTGCCTTTACCTCTTTACACCTGCTGTTTGCTATGCCCTACCTCACTCTCCCCATGCACTTCAGCACTTGGACTTTTGAGCAAGATTTCTTACCGTGAATAAAAACTTTTAAAATTCTGGACTGAAGAATCAGTATTATTTTACCCATTTGCCTATCTTTTGGATTTACAAAAGCATCTTCTCATTCTTAACCCCAAAATAGTGATCATGCTTATATAGGCATAACGGCAAATCCCACATTCTGGAGTCTGAACCCAGGACCTCATTCTTTCTAGGCTGTTGCTCTACCACTTGAGCTATGTCACTAGTACTTTTTCCTGCTCATTATTTTTCATATTTGTAGCACATTTTCATATTTCTAACTCATCTTAGTTGAGATACTAGGAATGCACCATTAGTACCTAGCTCATGAAGAAGTGTAGAGCTCTTCAGCCCTGAGTGAAGGACAAAAGTGTTATTCATGTGGAGACTTCTCTGAGTAGAAAAGCCAGGCAAACCATGAATTTTACAGATTGTCACAGAAGACTGAAATTATTTTGTTATTTAACCAGTAATTGCATTCTGTGACTAATATCACTAGAACTCGAGTTCTGCTGAATCAAGTTAATGTAGAGAGGAGCTGGCAGCCTGTCTGACCAGCTTTCATCCTGCTACCTGTTAGCACCATAGGCAGCACTTGAGCCCTCCATGTCCATTTGTACAATGGAGCTGACTTTGCAGAAATTTGGAAGCTATAATCAACTTGAACAAACCACTGGTGGTAGCTTATTGTCTAAACTTCACATCTGGACTCATGTTCACTTTGTAGTTACTAAAGGAAGTCTTTCTATAAGAGACTATAATTCAGTTCATCTCACTGAATACCTGCTATATTGATTAAGCTATTTCCAAAAGTCATTATAAACAGGTTATCAGGGACATGCCAGCCTAACTTTATGTCACTTTATATAAATAAATACTATAGTAGAGATACTACTACAACTTATAGTTTAAAAAAAAACAAAAAGATGTTTTCCATAAGAGTAATGTTTCTTCAAAGCATATAATTTTTAGGTGATCAGCATAGCACTTTTTACTGCCCTCCCTACTTGAAATCATAGCTAGGGAAAAATGTGGAACTCTCAAATAAGCAGTATTGGATACATTGTGTGTCTTCTGTTTTTATTTATATAATTTTTAACTATCTTTACTAGTTGTATAACAGGCCTCAACTCAAATATCATTTTGTGAGTACACTGCATCTTAGTCACTTTCACATTTTTAATCATCCTGTCCCACCCCTTCAAACTGAACCCATCCTCTCAAGTCATCTGGTTACATTTTCACATGTGTACAATTGATGGTTATGACTGCATTTTCCTCTACCTGACAACATTCCAGCTTTCTGGTATTCATTTTGTTCTTCCTGTTTTTTCATACTGCCACATCTTATAGACAATTTACTACTGAACTGCTGAGATAGTAGTAGGATTAGAAGCAGTGGAGCTTTCTGGGTCTCCTTCAGGTCATTGCCTTTCCTACCTGCATCACATTGGGCAGTTTCTAGGGCTTAGATCCTCACTAATTCACCAAGTGGATATATATGCTTTTGTAACATTAACCTCCCTATCCCTGATATGCACAGAGAGGAATGAGGGAATGAGTGTGGAAACCTCAGTGTTACAGAATGAGAGTGAAAAAGTCACTGCAGATGCTGAAATGTCTTCTATCATTCATGCCAAAGAAATATTTCCCTTAAATTACCTGTAAAAGTACAAGGTAAGAATTACTTGGAGAAGTAATCTGACCAAACAAACTGTAGTGTCTCTAACTTTACAAGTTGTACCTTGCTCATTTCTTTGACTTAGGTAATGTCATTCTCACCATGCTAGCAACCAAGAATAGAATTCATGCTGTCATAAGCATGAATCCCATTATCTTTTTTTAATTTATTTTTTATTGTGAACATACTGTACAGAGGGGTTACAATTACATGAGCAAGATAATGAGTACATTTCTTATCAAGCATTGTAACCTCCTCCTTTGTTTCCTCTTCCCCTCCCTTCCCAGCCTCCCTCCACTCCCCCACCCAATCCTCCCCCCCCCCCCCAAAGTTGTAAAGTTCGTTTTCGACACGACAATGTGTACTTCTCATTGTTGCCACAGGTCCACCTGTATCCTTATTTAAACGACTTGTTTTCTCCCTTCCCCTCCGGAAATTATACCGACATCAAATACAACTAAAGCAGGGGTTATACTGTGGGGGAGGGACATACAAAGCAACTAAGAAATAATCTTATAAATACGTTAGAAACAAATGCATGAAAGAAAAAAACATTTAAATACCTAGCTTAGGGTTCATTTCCCTAACATCACCTTATCTGACCTTTTCTGCTTGACTCATACATATACTAGATATTGCAAATAAGGGAAACCATGGGACCTATGTTTCTTTGGACTTGGCTTACTTCACTTAATATAATTTTTTCCAAGTCTTTCCATTTCCTAACAAATGGGGCAATGCCTCCCATTATATTTCTAAGAATCACTTGCCAGGTTGTTGTATATTTCACAAAAGTTATGATGATAAAAGAAGATAACATGGAGATATCAGCAAGGTGTAGAAGAGGTCTTCCTACTACTTATGCTGGAACTGAAACATCACTTTGAGTTACTGTCTATGCATGAAAATATATTCAAAAGATCTAAGAAATTCATATGAGATTATAACACTTGAGTATAAACGCAGAAATAAGAAAAGATATATTAACAATGCTCTGAAAAATAATTTCATATTACTCATGGCACCAATGAATCCAGCTTGCACCAAACTCTTGGCCACTCCAAATGGCATTCGTCCCCTGTAGCTTCAGGGTCCAAAACACATGACACTGATTGCTTCAGAAACCCAGTTTCGAAGACAGCCCACTAATCCAGGATCCAGATCTACCTAAGCAGTCTCAGGCTTGTAGTTTTCCCTAGCATTGGATTGTCCCATAGGAGCCCAGGCTTTATCTGGGCCCAGGACCTAAGCCTAACCACCTACTTGGCCAGGTTTTAGGCTAGATAGAATACATAAGGACATGAATATAAAGTTTGTTCATGAAGGCCATCAGATCCCTGCTTCATTCTGGCTTTCCATTCCAAAGCCTCCTCCACACCTTGCTGAGGTCTCCATGTCATATTTACTTTTTTATTACCAATATAAGTCCACAAGGACCACCAATAATCAAAAA
Source organism: Dipodomys spectabilis (assembly GCF_019054845.1). NCBI lineage: Eukaryota > Metazoa > Chordata > Mammalia > Rodentia > Heteromyidae > Dipodomys > Dipodomys spectabilis. The sequence continues at coordinate 1,319,588 of NW_024870859.1, forward strand.
CTCATCACCCTATATAGGAAAAAGTAAAATGAGAGTAACTAATCCAATAGGCTGAATACTTGACAACAATTCCAATTAATTGTCTTACAGAAACTTATTGGCAAGAGAACAATGAGGAAAAAATTAGGCAACAAATATAGGGGAAAACATGAAAATAAGAAATTCAATGAGGAGACATACTACAAAAACACAAAATAGAAATTCTGGAGATAATGAGCAAAACTGAAGTAGCAGGTAGCTTCAACAACAACTTGATCAAGTACATGGAAGATGAATTGGAGTCATTTGAAATCAGCTGAGTTTGAGTTGTCCCAGATACAAAACAGGACAAAGAGCTATATTTAATACTATGAATAAAATGAAGCATGCATGGAGATTGGTTAACTTGCTTTATTCACCTGACAACTATTTAAAGACCTTATCTTCCGTCAACTTTTTCTTGATACAACATAACCAACAAAAATAAAATAAAATAAAATAAACAACACATTCCCGAATGTGGTTCATTAACTTTAAGATTATCTCCATTACTACTAGGGTTTACTATTCTAAATTTCCACTCAATCCCTGGCAACTAAAGACTTGATTTTACACCTTGAGTTTAGCAATAAACCTAAAATATTGTTTTGTCTTGCATTTTTATTAAACAAACAAAATCTCCAATCTCATTTTTAAAAATCTATGAATTTATTATTTTCCAAAACTATTTTTTGTCTCTCATGGGGCTTGAACTCTAGGCCTAGGTGCTATCCCTGAGCTCTTCAGCTCACGGCAAGTGTTCTATCACTTGAGCCACAGTGCCACTTCTGGTTTTCTGGTCGTTAATTGGAAATGAGTCTCACGGACTTTCCTGCCCCGGCTGGCTTTAAACCATAGTCATCATATCTCAGCCTTCTGAGTAGCTAGGATTACAAGTGTGAGCCACCAGTGCCCGGCTCCAAAACTATGTATTGAACACTAATTTTACACTAAAATCGACACAGGCATTAGCAATAAATTGAATAAAACTTTAAGCCACCAGAAAGATAAATTAGTGGAAAAGCATGGTCTATATCCACTCATTCAGAACTTCCCTCATTTTGCCACATTAAAATTCATTAGCCTGGCAAGGATTGCTCTAATAAAATCAGATGGACTATTCAAGCCTGACTTCCCCAGCTTCATCTCATTAGTGCAGAAATGACAAAACTGAATCCATCTAATAGATTCATGATTTGCAAAGGTATCCATCTGATTTTATCTTTCTAGGCCTATTTTAAAATATGAAGAGACATGCTCTGATGATTGTATCAACATTGTAAAATATAACTCGTTCCAAGTCAGGTGGGATGGTTTAATCACAGTGACATGCACTGAATATAGCACATGGAAAGGGGCTGTTTGATGACATTAGATAAAATGGATACTTGGCAAGTTCAGCTGGACTTTGCAGAGGCCAATAATTTCTGATTATCATTTGGAATATTTTATGTGTTTTATAGGTCTGGGTTTAGTATAAATTCCATACATTTAGGCTAATTTATATATATAGTCTGCAGGACATAAAACACTAAATTCATATATATATCAAGATACTATTTTAAAAGAATATGAATGTTTATTTTGCTTCATGGTTCATGTATGCTGTTTTGTACACAGATGCATGCATGTTAAGGGAGATAATTAGAACTATAATAGGAATACAAAAATGGTGTCAATATTTATTTTTTTCAAGATCATTTTTTTATTTTTATTGTGAAAATACTGAACAGAGGAGTTACAATTACATGAGTACATTTCTTATCAAGCATTGTAGCCTCCTCCTTTGTTTCCCCTTCCCATCCCTTCCTATCCTCCCCACCCCCCACCCAATTCTTCCCTCCCCCACACCAAAGTTGTAAAGTTTGTTTTCAACATAACGACTTGTACATCTCATTGTTGCAATGGTGGGAGTGTAAACTTGTTCAATATTTATTTTAACACTTAGTTTAGGATTCTTTTTCCTTGTCTGTAACAACCATACTGCAAAACAAGTATTGCCAAGGGAGAAAAGGCTTAAATTTTTTTTTAATGGGCTAGAAGTGCTGCTTAGTAGCAGAGCATTTCTTTGGCAAACACAAGGCCTTGTGTTCAAAACACAACACCAAAAAAGTACTTTGATTAATTTGATTAATATTTCCTTGGGATTTTGGAGTTTGAACTCAGATTCTTGTGAATGCTAGATTGATGTCAGACTATTTAAGCCATGCTTCCAATACTGCTTTTTGCTGGCTACCTTAGAGATAGAGTTGGCCAAAATTTTTACCTAGAATGTCTAAAGCTGCGACTTTCTAGATCTCTAGAATCAGAGGTGTGAGCCACCAATGTGTGGTTTATGATGGTGATGATGATGATGATGATGATGCAGGGACCAAGGATTGAACTCTGTGCCTTATTCTCTCAAATCAGCTTTCTTACTCAAAGCTGGGAGATGGTGGTGGTTCTTGAGCCATGCCTCCACTTTGGCATTTTGCTGATTAATTGGTGATGGAGTTGTACACACATTTATGCCTGGGCTGACAGAAGATCAAATTATGATCCCTTCAGATTTCAGCTTACTAGATGCCTATGATTACAGGGGTGAGCCACTAATGCCTAGAGTGACTTATTTTTTATTGAAAATAATTACTTTATCAGGAGTAATGTGATGTTTTGGGACATATATACCATGTGGAGTGATGCAATTTATCTGTATGTCTTCCAGCATTCATGAAAATCTAAATACCTTCTAAACCTGATGGTGGCTGCACAGTCTTTATAACTACAGGAAAAAAGATTTTTATTTAAATTCAATTTGTCAAAGTACAAATATCTTTCTACAACGTATGCTGTCCCTTTGTAAACTGACTACAGAGTAGTACGTTTATAAGTATCACTCTGGATTTTACTTTTTGGTTTAACAGTCTACAATATAAAGTTAATTTAATAGAACATGTTATAGAAATTCTGAAATTGAACATTGATTTGAAAAGCTACTTTCATAAAGAGTATCACATCAATATTTTGCCTTACAATTTTGTAACTACGTGGACTAAATGGAAATAAGAATTTAAAGTTAAAATATGACTGAAATAGGTTTTGTTACTTTTCTACTTAAAAGGTGTATTTTTTGCAGAACATATGTCCTTAAGAGTCTAGTGATGTTATAAATATAACATTAACATAAAGTCATGTGTTAGTACATAAAACCTAACTATAGCATGGACCATATATATGAAATATTTTGGTATTTCCATGTTAATACTATGTAACTTCTCAATTTTAATGCATTTTTAAAAATCATTATTTTTATTGTAATGATACTGTACAGAGGGGTTATAGTTACATGAGTAAGGTAATGAGTCAATTTCCTATCAAGTATTGTTACCCCCTCCTTTGTTTTCCCCCACCATCCCTTCCTTACCCACCTCCCCAATTCCTCCCACCCCCCACCCCTGAAGTTGTAAAGTTTGTTTTCAACATAGTCTCATTGTTATAATGGGTCAACCTGTATCCTTTTCAGCATTTTATTATTTCCCTTTCCCTCCCCAAATTAGAAAAATGCACATACAAGATGCAGGGCACCAGAATCAAACATAGTGACAAAAGGGGTTATACCAGATAAGCAGAAAAGGCCAAAAGCTATGTACATATGGCCATATAAGATGATGCTAAGTGAAATGAACCCCAAGATACGGACACAAGAAGTTTTTTCTTTGTTGCTCTTGTTTTTAATGTACTATGTAATTTTTTTTGTTTCTTTGGTAAAATCATTATTTTTAAAGTTGTTTAACTTAAATGTAGGTGTTTATGAAGACAAACATTTGTGGAGAACATTACTTTCTCTATAAATGAGCCCCTGACACTAGGAAGCTAAGGTCACAGTTTATATCAATATGATAAATATTCTTTGTTTTATTATATGGATTATGTTTGTGGCATTACAATAGTATTTTATGGGTAACTAAGTAACAATGCAATATGTTAAGAATTATCAAATCTACTTGATAGCTCTGTCAATTATGGAAAGAATAAAATTTGGAAAATGTTGATATAATTAACATGGTAAATTATGCTAATAGTCTGCTTTTTAAGCCTTGATAGAGTAAACCCTTATTTTCAGGTTAATGTGAGATATTATTTAGGTATTTTGGCTATTGTTTGAATAAGACAATGGTATGTCCCTGAAAATCAGCCTTCATATTTTAAGGGTCAGACATTTTCTCTGATATTAAGCTATATTCCAAATAACAGACTACCTTTTCTTAAATACAAACTGTTTTTATCTTCTCAGGCTCTTAACAAAACTAATGATGCTTTTCTCACCTTAACACTTCAGTCACTATCAATTTTGCTTAAGTAGTTTAACATGCTACCGTAAAGAGTCAAAAGCTAGCATAGGGGATTTCTGTGACAACACATATACTCAAGATTTGCATGTAGCTCATGTTTAAAATTGGTTCCAGCTTCACAAATGAGAACATATTAAACTGACGCAAGGATTTTCAAGTTTGGTTATAAAGTGAAGAAAAGGTCCTATTTCCTTTTCTTTTTTTCCTCTTGTTCCACTTGCTCTGTTTCTTGAAATTATCCCGCTGCCATTCTTTTGAGTTTTAAGTGAGTTTCACCACCACAACACATGCACCAGCTCTTCCAATGTTAACAGGAACTTCCTAAAACAAAAAAGAAGAAACACTGTGTGAAAGGCATTTTTAGCATACTATAGAATGTCAGAGTTTAAAAAGTCCTTCCTGTTTTTGTTCCAATTTTAACCTTACATAAAAATAAGAAAAACTGCACCCTGCAAAACACTGTATGATTGTCGAAATAATCTACTTTCATAATAACAGACTTACGTCTGAAGATCATGTGATCTCGGGACACTTCAAAGATTACAGCAAATAATACCCAAGAAGATTTTTGTGAGAAACCGAGAAAATGATGAATGACAAGAATTTGACATATGATACTACTGTTCTCTTATTACTCTTTCCAAATATCATACATGAAAATAGTGACAGACCCAAGAACATAATCTAGAGCTCTTAGTAAATGACCTAGAAATTTCCAATATATTCTTGGAATTTAATATTATACTGATAAATTATTAATAAATTGATTATTTTTACCTAAAATTCTGTTTACTAATTTTTTCCCTATTTCTGGTTAGTCCTGAGCAATGCTAAAGTTAAGGACCTACTTAAAGGGTAGAATTTGAGATGTTCTGAAGGGACAGACAGAACCCCTTTTGTCAACATCTTTGTGTACATAATAATTTATTAGCTGGTGCTGGTGGCATGTGCTTATCTATACTCACTAGTCAAGAGGCCAAGATCTGAGGATTATGGTCTGGATACAATCCAGGCAGAGAAATCCTGAGACTCTTATCTCCAATTAACTATTAAAAAACATGAACTAGAGAGGTGGCTCAAGTAGTATAGCTCTAATTATGGGTGAAAATAAAAAGACAAAGTGTGAGGTCTTGAATTCACACACCAGAACCATCGCAGACACACACAAAACAAGTTATCATACCTTATTATATTAACTCATAATTTTATTGACAAATCACCTATATATACAAATCTAAGCTTACCAGTAGGAAAAATATCTGAAAGGTCCTTTATTCATTCTTTAATTTCTTATTTTATACGTTCACAGAAAGATAAATAGCCCCTCTAAGAAAGTACACTGCACAATGTTCTATACAATGCCTAGAAAATAAATTCATATATTAGAAGTATTCAGTTTCCTAGCAGTTTAGAGATTAATTTGCCTCAGATAATTTCTGTGATCAACAGTGTTATTTTTGTAAAGAATGGGATGTGTGGATAAGTGGGTTTTCTTTTTGCTAAATTAGTTTTTGCCATGGTTCTTTCATATTTTAAAATATGCTACTGAAAAATCTCCCTAAAATCTATTACACATGCAGCAGTTTGGCATATATTAAGCACTCAGTGAATATCTGTTGATGAAAATGAAGGATCAAGTCAAGCTCTAAAGTGCTCACAAAAGTTCATGTTTTATGATCCACCTCAGAGGGTCCTCTTCAACAAATCACAGAAACAAGTGTGAGCATATCATTCAAAAATGTGCTCCAACACTTAGAGATTTGTACAATTCTTTCTGTATGTAAGTCTTCCTCATCTCATCCTACTCTCCACTCTTTCAATTGCCTTTAAGTAGTTTTACAAAGGAGCTGCCATTTGTCAAAGCACTTTATGAATACAATGAATACTGACCACTGTCACCCCATTCTTCACTCTTACCCATTTCTCTCAACCTATCCCTTTACTTACTTTCCTTAATTTTGCAGTATATATTGAATTTTTTATTGCATTTCCTCTTTCTCATTTGTCTACGCCTCTTTCCCTTGACCCCAACCTCCAGAAAGTAATTTTCTTTTAGCATCTTTAGGATATGCTTTCAGTGACCTTCTTTTTCAGTACCATCCTTTTTAGGTATTCTATATGATTCTCAGCTCTTTTGAGAATATTTAATTCTGGTATTTTTCTGCTCACTAAATTTTTGAATAACTGAAGAAGCTACGAGTATGGACATTCACAGTCTCTCAGCCAATAAAGGAATTAAATCACAGAAAGGAACATAGTTGTGCATTTCACAATTCACAATACCTACATAGGTAGTTTCCCAGAGAGAAGCTCTGGAACTATTGAATTAGATTAACTTCTTTTCTGTGAAGGAAATACTTCCATGAAGCCATAAGAATAATCCTCTTTCATATAGGTACTGAAGGATCCTGTTAATGGTCAACTACATTCCCTAGTAATTTTCTAAGGCATAAATAGAGCACATACATTCCTTTCACTAAAGGATATGGTTAAGACATGGTAAGGAACAATATACAATTAATACTAAAAATAAACATTAAAAAGTGAAATATACAAATATGAATATGTTGGTGAGTACCTCCTTCCATTCATCATTCTGAGCATCATATGACTCAACAGTGTTCAAATAAGTATGTCCATCATATCCTCCAACCACATATAATTTGTCTCCAAGTGGACATACGGCAACAGCATCTCGAGGCACACTCAGGGGCCTTACAGTTGACCAGGAATCTCTTTTTGGATCATATCTTAAGAGATTTAGGAAGGCAATTAGGAAAGAAAATCCAACAATCTTACAGTATAATATAATGTCAATAATAAAATATATACTTATTAGGGCAAACAACTAAAACCATTGTCAATGTAGGTTGAGTATGTGCATGACATAATTCAATGTGGCCACTAGAGGATGCTGAAAGCATACTTAAAAAAAGATTTTTTAACTACATTTTAGAACTCATTCTTGGAAATTTCACATATTCAGATCTCAACATCATTTTTTTAATGTATAAGTATAATATATCATATTATTCATATTAGTATCATTTAGTATAAACATTGATAAAGTTATATTTTTATTATTTGGCTATTAAAATTAGACCTGAGAAGCATGATTCTGTTTATATTATAATTCAAATTTTAAAGTGCTTGAGGTTTCCTTCTAAATTTAGTTTTCTAATTTTGATATTATTTTCTAATGGAATGAATAAAATTCTATCTTGTATTTTCCCGTCTGTGTTTTTATATATCTTTACAGGAGCCTAAGATTTTAATTACCCTATTTTGATCTGATCTATAAATAAGACTATATCGCATAATAACCTTACTTTTGTTAAATTGTTAATTTTGTTAAATTTTTTCTAATTTTTGTTAATACTAAAATTTTATAAATACTCAACATTTTCAGTAAATAGAATGATCAGTAATTCAATGAATAAAAACAAAATCCTCCCTAATATTTTTCCTGACTCTTGAGGTATGTTTGAAAAATTTGTAAAATTGAAATCTATAAACTGTTCCTGGAATGTTGCTCCATTAAAAAAATAAATTATCACAGAAATGGCACTGTGGCTCAAGTGGTAGTGTGCTAACCTTTAGCCAAAGAAGGTCAGGGAAAGTGCCCAGGCCCACAGTTCAAACCCCAGGACCAATAATATATATATATATATATATATATATATATATATATATATATATAAATAAAATAAAATAATAAACTATCTGCTTCTAAAAGTCCACTGAGGACCCAGGTACCAATGGCTCCTGACTGTAATACTAGCTACACAGGAGGCTGAGATCTGAAGCCCAGGGAAGAAAGTTCATGAGACTTTTATGGTTAATTAATCACCAAAAAGGCAGGAAGTGGAGCTGTGGCTCAAATAGTAGAGTACTAGCCTTGAGTATAAAAGATCAGGGACAGTACCCAGGCCTAAGTTCAAGCCCTAAGACCAGCACACACACACACACACACACACACACACACACACACACACACACACACACACACACACACACACACACACACTCACACACACACACGCACAGAGTACATTGAGGAAGACTGATTTCACACAAGCACACACATAACAAATTCACTTATCAGTTTCTAATTTATTTTAGTTCTATAACCTGTCATTTTTTACTTTATCTTTGTAAACATATTCTAAATAATTTCCTCTCAACTTCCATACATATTTGACCTCATGCTCAAAAATATTTTAATGCTATCTAAAAAGTCACAAGGACAAACTCAATATCTATTAAATATAACAGTCATGTAGTAGATCATCTTGAGTTTATGTTACAAAACACAGAGTCAGAAAATTCATAATTGCATGTTCTAACCAAGCTGTATCTTCCAAACATCAGTTATTGTTAAGCAAAGCTGCACTCAGTAACAGTCCCCATGTGGAAGTGTATGAATAGAGAAGCAGAACTCATTTGCATCCAACCACTAAACATTTGTCTGCATTTGAATGTCACTTACTGCTCAGAATCATATTGTCAGTATATTGGTTGATTAACTAGAGGAACTGAGGAAATGTTGGTTCATTATAGAAAGCCCATGGATTGGGAGAAGCTCTTCACTAGCCATACAACGGACAAGGGTCTCATATCTAAATATACCTAGAACTCAAAAAATTAAATCCCCCAACAACAAATCCTCAAAAAAACAACTGCCCAATAAATAAGTGGACTAAAGACTTACAGAGAAACTTCTCTGAAGAGGAAAGAAGGATGCCAATAGACACATGAAGAAATGTTCAACCTCTCTAGCCATAAAAGAAATGCAAATCAAAACAACATTGAGATACCACCTCAACCCAGTTAGAATGGCTATAATCAAAAACTCTAATAACAGCAGCTACTGGAGGGGATGTGGACAGAAAGAGACCCTACTGCATTGTTGGTGGGAGGGTAAACTTGTTCAACCATTTTGGAAAGTAGTATGGAGGTTCCTCAAAAGACTCCACATAGAGCTCCCCTATGACCTAGCAATCCCACTTTTGGGCATTTACTGGAATTATCACAATCAAAACCATACTAAAGCTACCAGCATGACTATGTTTATTGCAGCATTATTTACCATAGCTAAGATATGGAACCAAAACAGATTCTCCTCAGAAGATGAATGGATCGAGAAAATGTGGTATAAATACACAAATACACAATGGAATTCTATGCCTCCATCAGAAAGAATGACATTGCCCCATTTGTTAGGAAATGGAAAGACTTGGAAAAAATTCTATTAAGTGAAGTAAGCCAGGCCCAAAGAAACATAGGTCCCATGGTTTCCCTTATTTGCAATAACTAGTATATGTCTGAGACAAGCAGAAAGGCTCAGATAAGTTGATGTTAAGCGAAATGAACCCCAAGATAAAGACTCAAATGGTTTTTCTTTCTTGCTATTGTTTCTAACATATTTATAAGATGATTTCTTTGTTGCTTTGTGTGTCCCTCCTACACAATATAACCCGTTTTCACTGTATTTGATGTTGGTATAATTTGTGGAGGGGAAGGGAAATAAATTGTTTAAATAGGGATACAGGTGGACCTATTGCAACAATGAGATGTACAAGATGTTATGTGGAAAAATGAACTTTACAACTTTGGCATGGGGAAGGGGTGAAAGGGGAAGGGGGGCGGAGGCAGCCTTAGGAGGGGAGGTGGGGGGGAGGTGGGAAGGGATGTTAACAGGAAACAAAGGAGGAGGCTACAATGCTTGATAAGAAATGTACTCATTATCTTGCCCATATAATTGTAACCCCTCTGTACAATATTTTCACAAGAAAAAAAAGATAATGATGGCAATATAGTTTACCATCTTTAAAGACATGCAGTGATAACTATAAAAGCAAAACTAGCCATTCCATCATATTGAAGTTAAAACAATGTCCCTTTTCTCCATTTTTCCTTCTTTTCTATCTCCTATTACTATTGATATAAGTACATATATTCTTGTAAAAGTAAAATTCAAACTGAGAACAGGAGAATTAGTCAGGGACTTATAGTCCCACTTAAGAAGAATTAGGTATAATTTACTTGAAATTCTAAATTCAATTTGCTTTATTAGCATTATAGAAATAACAGTCTCTGACCCAAACAATATGGAGGTTTTAGAATCTTTTGAGTTAAATGTTTATCTGATACAATTGAATAAGAGACTCCAATGGTATCGGGTAGAACAACAGTGTTTAAGCAAACAAGTGTTGAAAATCCATTCAAGAAAAGAAATGATGATATCTAATTCCATAATTTGTCCATCTGTGACTGACTTCCTACTGAAACAGCTGTATCATAATTGCATGTGAAGAAGCCAACTTATAGAATAGTTTTTTATGATTCTATGATAATAGAATGAGGAATTGCACAATAGTAAAAAGAGTTATTTGTTCTAATACAAATGGTTTCATTTTACCATGTAGCATTGAGATCTGCATACTAGACATCAATGATTCTCTATGACTGTGTTTTATTTCCTTTATATATTACATCTTTTAATTTCTATTAAGATTTTTTCAGCATTCTGTTCTCTATGTTTACTTCAAATACTCTTTTGAATTAATTTTAACATCTTAGAGCTACTTTATTAACCCATAAGTCAAATAAAATAATATACTTCTTTCCATTTTGTATTAGTACAAAATTCTGAAAATTATACTTCATTAGTACAATGTTTAAAATAAACATGACAGGGAAGTAATGGATAGTGACAGCCATAAAACTTATACTAATTTTAAAGGACCATTAACACAAACAACTGCAACTTTATAATACTGAGAGAAACACTACTTGGCACTAACTTCTGAGATTTAGTATATAGTGGACAGTTTGCTAAGTGCATCACATATTTTTTAACCCCATAACCTATGAGATTAGATTATTCTTTTCCCATTTTTAGATAAGGGAACTGCTTTTATGTTGTACCGCATACTATGAACTTTTCCACAAAAGCAAATAGGAAATAGGCTAATATATTTCTACTGGCATAGGGCAATGCTTCTTTAAGTTGATGTAGATTAGAGATATGTAGACAACTAGAACAAGTGATGAGTGAGCTAAAGAACCGAATAGACTCAGAAACAACTGGGCTCAGACTTACATGGATATTTAAAGATTTAAAAGTAGTCATTGTATGAGGACACACACACACACACACACACACACACACACACACACACACACCATTTAAAGGAAAAACCTAAAAAAAGCTTGAAGATTTTATGTTGAGCTGATCCCAGATAGAGAGCATGACTTGCTAATTAATGAGGACATTCTTGCACATGAACCCAATCTAATGTTATAAGAGAAGGGTCTGTCTTCCATATGTCCACTTTCAACAAAAGATCACAGGTATACAATGAAACAGAAAAAAAATACAAACAAGGCCTATTCAAAAAAATTCATCTCCAGAAATTGTTCTGTAAAGACACAAAGACAGGATACTAAAATACTTGCCAGAACAGTTAAAAAAGTAATGTTACCCTCTAAGTTTTCCCTCTATGACTGCAAAGAAGAGTCTGTTCTTCCAAAATTTCTATTCAAGATGATTCTGTAAGTTTCAGCCAGGACAATTAAGCAATAAAGAGAAATAAAGAAAATCCAAATTGAGTAGGAAGAAACTGAAGGTACTGATAAATAGAAACATGTCTTTAATTTATTGTTTATTGGACTCAATGTTCTAAGTAGAAAAATACTACAAAATGTGATCAGGAGTTCAGTGCAATTCCTATCAAAACATCAGTGACAGTTTTTATGGCAAAAATGTGAATATCCATCATCACTCCATAAGGAATACCAAAAGTATCAAAGTTTGCTCCGTTACTATTATTTTATTGTGTATGTACATTTTGTCTATCTTAAATGGGAATGTGAATGGAAAAATAATAAAAATTTATAGAGCCATAAGACCCTTGTTTTAACCAACTTGCCACACCATTCATCAAAATTAATATCCCACATTCCAAGAACTTATTTTAGGAAAGTAGTTATTTATTCCAATAGTCATTGTTCAGAAAATCATCAATAAGTTTATGAGGGAGTTTTGTGTATTTTATGTTAATGATTTTTCAAACTGCATTTAGCTTTGAGTCTGGTAAATTGACTGAAATAGCAGCATAAACTTTCCTTATTCTTTAATACTCCTGACTCATTATTCTATAATGCGACTACTTTATAAAGTTTTATAGTGAACTTAAATTCTTACTGTATATGTGTACCAGTCCTGGGGCTGGAGCTTAGGCTCTGAGCAATGTCCCAGTCCTGGGGTTTGAACTCAGACTCTGGGCATTGTCCCTGAGTTTTATTGCTCAAAGCTAGCACTTGCACCACAGCTCCATTTCTGTATTAGTGCTTTATAAGTGCAGCTCGTTCAAACTGTGATTCTCAGAACTCAGCCTCCTGAGTAGCTAATAGGTGTGAGCAATAGGCACTCAGCTAAGATTTTAAAAAAGTATTTTGATTAAGATTAAATATAAAAGATTAACAATTATTTGGAAGATTAGCATAAACTTTCCTTATTTTTAATCTTTTTGACTCATTATAATATGACCATTACAAAGACACATTTTTTTAAGTTTTATACTGAATTTAAATTCATAGGGATTTAAAAAATATTTTGGACTCAGTAAATATAAAAGATTAACAGTTATTTGGAAGATCACCTTGGAGGATTTTCAAGAGCTTGCTCATTTCTAAAGAACCCACTGGTCACATGCACACATAAGTAGAAGAAGTTTACCTTTCGACACAAGCAGAAAGCCTGGAGCAACGGTTAGAAGCAGGAGCATCATGGCCCCCTACAACATACAAGTATCCATTGTATGTTGCAACTCCCACACCTCCACGTCTTTTGGACATTGGAGCACACAGACTCCACTTGTTAGTGTGTGGATCATAGGATTCCATTGATTTCAGGCAAGAGCTTCCATCACGTCCACCAATAGCATACAATCTAAAAAATAAAAAATAAAAAAATAAAAAAACAAAACAGAATTGCAGAAGTTGCTTTAGTAATTTTTTTAATAGGACTTTTATCCAGACCAGCCTAGATTTCCATCTTCCTATTTATGCCTCCTGTGTAGCTGGGATGTCAGTTTATTGGTTGTGATAACTATTTGCCTAGGGTTGGCTTCAACCAGTGATCTTTCCAATCTGGAATATCTTGCATTACAGTTATAAGCCACGATGTCCATCTGAGTTTTTGACAATTCTGATGTACTGTATATGTACTATTACTTCATTATCTTGCAATGCGTGGTTTGCGTTTGCAAAAAGACCTATCTTGGGCAACTGTTAAGGTCTAGCCTACTCCCAAAGGTATATTATCTCTGTTCAAGTAATTTTGAAATAATATAGCAAACTATACCATAAGAAATTTGCAAAGAAAAAAAGTAGGTGAACTTAAAACTGTTGTTAGAATGGTCTTAAAGATGTTTTCCAGCAGTCTAAAAACCTAATATCAGAATCCTATCATAAGCTACTGCATTTAGTAGAAATTATTTACCACTATAATGATAAAAATTTAATAGGCAAGTAAGGTAAAACATAAAACATGGAATCTAGATTAATTGCCTATTCATTGTAGATGATGGTTGCTGAAGCAATTGACCTCATTCATATCAGACTAGATAGTACTGGATTTAGGCACACTTTAAGTTCTAAGAGATTATATATCTTCCAAACTATAAACAATTCCTATTTCTTCCTGAGCAAGGTTCCAAAATTCATATATGTTGAAATTTCTATTGGACTCACTTATATGAAACATTGGCTTTATGCAAAGGCCATACAGATTCACAACTCCAGTGACCCATTATATTGTCTGAAATGCTTAGCTTGCAAGCAAGCCCCCTTCTATATGTTAGTTAACTTCCAGGGTTCCTCTGTGAAAAAGTACATATAAATTGATAACAAGTTTAGCTAGTGGCAACCTCTGACATCATCTAGTTTTGTATATTAGACTACCCTCGCAGAGAAGGAATAAAGAAGAGGTGAATATTGAGAAAGGCCTAATAAAGTGAGTTTCTATAGCTTACAGACTTAGAACACTCACACTCAGGAGACTGCTGAATAAAAAGACTTACCTTGTTACACAGATAGATAAATATTTTGATAACCAAAGAATCAATAATGTAAAAGGGGTAGCTCCTCGAGAGCAAAATTGAAACTGCCTGCCTACAAAAGTACTGCTCAAATTCAATTTGCGTACATATTTCCTGAGATCTTGTTCAAGTACATTCTGTTTCAGGTCTGTAGTAGGGCTAAGATCCAGTACTTCTAAAGAGATCTCAGGGAATCCTGGTACTACAAACTACACTGAACAGCAATGGTCTCCAGTTAATAGAATGTTTATTTTACACAAGTAATGACCATAATAATAAACACATTCCAACGAAGAGATTTCACATTTGATAACAAAGAGATCTCAGTCATTTGGAATGCATGGTAATTTATGGATTATGACACACGATGTAGGAGTGAACAGCATGTATATTTGGACTTACTTGTTGCCTAATGCAACAACTCCAACTGTGCTTCTAGGAATTGACATACTGGCCACATAGTTCCACTGGCATCCTTCAGGGTCCCACCTTTCTACAGTATTTAGATAACTCCATCCATCATGACCACCAACAGCATACATTGGTCCTTCAAGTATGGCCACACCTAAATGATAAAAATAGCATGAGGCTCACCTATAACATATCTTATTTAATTTTACAAGCAATTGAATGCTCAAAAGTTGCTTCTTAAATGAGTTTGCCATATATGGACAAGTTGATTATTCTCTATGAAGTAATTATGATTTTCTCACCATAGATATTTTTAACCATAGCTATGACTCAGGAGAGGGCATACTCTTGCAATACTAAAGTCAACATAAGTAAGTAGTGGAATGCACTACATTTAAAAGAAAAATGAATGAATAAATAAATAAATGTAGCCTAGAGAAAACACCCTCAGTTGTACTTTTATGTTTCTTGATAATATATCTAAACCTATCTTTGCTATCTTTCTTAAAAACTGATGGAAGGGCTATAACTGAAGAGTTTCTAAATTAGCTTTGTTTGCTTAAAGCTTTTCAGCATTTTTAAGAGTTTTTGTAAGATGTCCATAATGTGCAACTAAGTTTTGTGTTTTTAAAGGCTATATTCAACATTCTGGAGAAATGGAAAAATATCAAGTTCTTACCTAAACCATGCCTATGTGTAGACATGGGTGGCATCACCATCCAGACTTTGATAGCTGGATTAAAACAATCCACAGTATTCAATGTTTTGAAACGATCTCTTCCTCCCACAACATAAAGCTTTTTATTAATAACCGCAACTCCAAATTGAAGCCTACGCCCATTCATGGTGCCAACATGCAGCCAATTGTTGGTCCTGAGGTCATATTTTTCAATTGTAGTAGTACCTGTTAGAGGGATAGTGAATAGAAGAAAAAAATCACTTAAGGTAAAATTTCAAACTGACCTCACATAGGTTTTAAATCTAATTAACAGCCAGAATTCACTAATTAGGTCAGGTGATACTACAACCTGACAGATAAGTTGAAGGACAAAATGTTTACCACTGCTGGATAAAAATGAAGGACACAGAGAAAAATTGTTTAATATATAAATGTTAAACCATCATAATGACTTCTTTAGCTGTATTGTGCTATTACTTATACTAACAAAGACAAGTGTCAAATAAACCATTTACAAGATCTTTCCAAAGTAACAAGTGTCAAGCATTGTTTGTGTGTATGTAATTTGATCCAGTATTGAATACTTGCACATATTTTACAGTTTTAATTACATATGACCATTTAATATATTATGTGTTTTTTTTTAGTTTGGGGTATACATCTATATATGTAGGCAAATGTGTGTATGTGCATGTTTGTGAAAGTGTGTGTATTGATTTAAGACAGATGACTGAAGAATGAGGAATGAAAATTCCTTTGAAACATGCCTTTGCTATAATTGCCCACAGTGTTCCATGGTAGTAATTGTGACTAAGAGTATAAAATTCTGAGGCCTTACTTTCTAATTTAATTCAATCTCATTTTATGTTCAATTACTGGAATACCATGATAACTTTCATAGTATACTGTCACTGGTGCCATTGTAAATTATTGCTACTGTACTAACACATTATCAAAATTTTTGGTGATTTTAACCATCATTTTATTCTACTTAACATGTAGTTAATGTTTCTAATTAGAAAATTGGCATGTCAGTGCTGAAATATCAATTGATATTCATAAAACACTTGCTGAAAGATCAAAGATGATACTCTACCTCACCTAATACCCGTATATATTTGAATTTAAACAAAATTTATTATCTAATTATTTTTATTTCACATTATTACTAACTGCATTATTATTTATATCTAAACATATTATTGTTGTTATCCCATTGCCAGAGGAATTTTTATCCTAGTTACTATCAGTAAGAGTTCTATTTTTTTGTCAATTGTGGGGCCTGGGTGCAGTACCTGCACTGTTTTATTCAAGACTAGTGTTCTACCACTTTAAGCCAGAGCTCTACTCCTGATTTTTAAGTGGTTAATTGGAGATAAGAGTCACATGGCCTTTACTCCCTGGGCTGGATTCAAACCACAATCCTCAGCTACTACTGAGTAGCTATGATTACAGGCATGATCACCAGCACCTGCCTTAAGATTTCTATTTTATTTGATTATACTTAACCTGAAATTAAAAAAAAAGCTCTATGATGATCAAATATATTGTTCCTTGACATAAACTTTGTTTTATTAATAAGTTTTTTTATTGTGAAAATACCATACAGAGGGGTTACAATTACATGAACAAGATAATGAGTACATTTCTTATCAAGCATTGTTGCCTCCTCCTTTTGTTTCCCCTTACCATCCCTGCCCTCATCAAAGTTGTGGAGGGGAAGAGAAAAAACAAATAAATTGTTTAAATAAACTTTTAATTCTCTTCATCTCTCTTGACTTTGAATAAACCAAGGTCTACTCTGATCTTTCCTCACACCCACACTATTTAATCTGACTAGGAAGAAAGCTCTTCATACTTGTATCACTTTATATTCATGTTCATAGCCTGCAAACTGTTAGTGGTATCATGTGATCTTTGTTGTCTCTATAGTACATTCAAGCACAAATTGTCACTTCCATAGCCAATGCTGCTAATCTGTTTTCTTTAAAGCCAGTTTTGCACAGCAGGGACCCTTCTGACAAATAACTAATGTTATCAATAAGAAAAAAGTTACTCACACCTACAATTTACCTAAGACAGTTTCAGGAAGAATCAGGGAATTCCACTACAATTTCAAAAAGCCAATCACAGGGCTAAACAAGTCTTTTCACCTATTCATTCAGTGAAAAATTTGTCAAGAAAAAGTTAATCCATTTGTAATAAGGTAAATAAAGTTAATATCTGAAGAATATGCCCTGGCCATTACATGGATTAATAAAGAAAAATTTAAACAATATATTCTAGATTTATAGCTGATTATTAAGTTTGTCCTGCTTCAAATTTGTCTCACAATATAATATCTTTTTAACAGTAAAGATACTGTTGAAGCTGAAATATGCAAAAATGCACATCGACCCTCATTCCATGAGCTTTCTGCAAGTTTCCCTGAAGGTTTTTTCTATCTTTCCATTTCCCCAATCCCAGTTTACCAAAGCATTCTTCCTATCTGCTACTTCTTAACATATACTTCTGTTTCTGCCAATTGAAATTATCAAAGAACCAATTTAGATGAGAAAATAAAAGCAAGGCTACACTAATTATTAAGATGATACAGATATTAATGGTAACATAAGTAATCAGGAAATTGTACGTACTACATGAATTATCTATATGTACAGAAAGTTTACCCTACATATTAAATTTTGTTTAAGTTCAAATATATTATCTACAGGTCTTAGGTGAGGTGGACTATCATCTTTGGTCTTTCAGCAATTGATATTATATGAATATCATATTTCATCACTTATGTATCAATTGTCTAAATAGAAACATATTAACTATATGTTAAGTAAAACATAATGATGGTTAAAATCAACAAAAATTTGTGATGATGTGTTAGGACAGTAGTGATAATTTACAATGGTACCAGTGACAGTATACTATGGAACTTATCATGGTAGTCCAGTAACTGAGCAGATATCTACAAGATGTGGACATCTTCCTTATAACAGGTTTATTCTAGGTTTGTAATTTACAAAACAACATTCTTAAACATTTTTATTGAAAAGATGAGCATGTTCACTCCTAGATCTGTATTCTTCAATTCTAATGACTACCTTAGCCCTTTTCCCCATCCCCACCAACTGTCTAACTAATCAATAAATGTAAAATCTCTAGTTGGCTGACTAAGATAACTCTACCTTTATTGGAAAAACATAAACTAGATCATTACTGATTATTTTTTGGTGCATCAGTACTAGGGCTTGAATTCAAAGCCTGGGTGCAGTCTTTGAGCTTCTTTTGCTCAAGGTTAGCACTTTGACTCTTGAGCCATAGCTCAATTTCTGGAATTTTTTTGGTAGTCTCATGGACTTTTCTACCCATGCTAGCTTTGCCTGGGATCCTCAGATCTCAACATCCTGAATAGCTAGAATTACAGGCGTGAGCCACTGTCACCCAGCATGATATTTATTTTTAAATGATTTTTCCTGTGTAAATGAACTTTCTCTGCATAGAATATTAAGAATACTGTTTCTTACTTCATTCTAAACCCCTACAAGATCTTTATGTATGAATATTGCAAAAATGAACAAAATCCACCAAGCAGCATCATTACTAGGAACACTATCGTTCCTGCAATTGTCTGTACCTTTGATATAGTAATTTCCTTCACCATTTTTAAAATGACCATATAGGAATTATATTTCCCTTCCATTTGTTCTTTGCAATGTGCTCCAAATCAACTACTGTTAATAAATAAAAATTACTGAATACTTTGTGTGTATAAGTTATCTAAAAGTTACCATCTGACAGTTAAATTTTAACTTAATTCAAGCTTAGAACTTTCTAGTGAATCATTTAGGGGCATTGTTAGAGTTAGTGCTAGCCATTTGTGCAATATCTATATTTAACAACTAAATCTGAGTTTATTGTATGAGTCAGAAAGGAAATTAAATTCTGATGAAGTACTTTATTTCCTAAGCATCAAAGGTGAAAGTTCAAACAATTTCTTAAAAGAAAAAGACAACAAAAACAACAACAAAAAAAAAAACCACTAACAAACCAATTCTAAAAAAAAGTAATCTGGGCGCTGGTGCGTGAGGCTTGTAATCTGAGCTACTCAAGGAGCTGAGATTTAAAGCCAGTCCAGGCAGAAAACTCCCCATTAAACTCCTGTCTCCAATTAACCACTCAAAAACTGGAAGTGTCACTGTGGCTCAAAGTGGTAGAGTACTAGCCTTGAGCAAAAGAGCTCAGGGACAGTGCCTAGGACCTGAGTTCAAGCCCCACAACTGAGAAAAATTAAAAATAAAGAAAAAGTATATGCATAGAATTTTTTTAGTTTTGTGAAAATGTGAAATGGTATGTATCCTCAATATCATATTGATTTATATAAGTAAATGCTACTTTTTCCTTTTCATCATGTAGATTTTTATTTTTTAAATATTCTTTTCTGTTGTTGTTGATCCTGAGTGCAGTGTTCATCCTGGGTGGTATGTTTATTTTTTTCTCGCTTGAACTCAGGGCCTGGTGCTGTCCCTGAGCATTTTTGCTGAAGGCTAGCACTAAATCTACCACTTACAACACAGCTTCACTTTCAGCTTATGGATAATACTTTGGAGATTAGAGTCTAAGTCCTGCTGGGGCTGGCTGCAAACTGTGATACTCAGACCTCAACCTCCTAAATAGCTAGGATTACATGCATGAGTCATCAGCATCCAACTCACCCTAGGTTTTCAACCACATCAAAGGTAGTTCGTATCATTTCTCCTTGTTATTTTTCTGCAACAGTAGTAGTATAGGATAAAAGCACAGATTTTAGGCAAGAACTCAATTTCCACCATTTCTAGATGTTTTTATTTGGGTTAACTAATTTAAGATGTACCTCTCATAGCATTATGGTGAAAATTAGAAAATATGTATTTGAAATTCCAGTCAGGGATTAAGTACTCAAAATTTGACAGTTTTTATGGTCAGCAAATTCCCAGAAAGCAATTTACCAGTGTCTCTATATAGTAGGAACTCAAAGGCTCTCTAGTGATGGACTCCACATTAAATTGTTGTACATGACCTGACATTATTTCACAGGCCTTACATGGCCTGTGGGTAGGATGTTTCCCACCCTTCTGTAACAATAACATAAATTTTAAGTCTGGAAAATGACAAAAATAGAAATGAACACATTAGAAAACCAAATAAACACAAAGCTTCCAAAACTCAATTGTACATTACACCTAAAAATACATCAGAAACTATGGCCTGGAGATGTGGCTCAGGGATAAAGGATTTGTCTAGCATGTGCAAGCTGCTGATTTTGATACTAGACACTATAAAACAAAAAAAAGATGCAAAATAAATGTACTTTGATTTTGTAGTTAGTATCTTTGAATGTAAATACCAAACATAGGAACATACTAATACACTACCAGTATTCATTTTATTCAACACAGTGCAGTAAAACATCACGTCTGGAGACTTGAAATTAGAGGACTTCATTGTATTTGTAAATTTTTGAGGTAGTACTACAAGTTTAAAAATCACTGCATTTGCACAATCTTTTTATCGGTCCTGTGGTTAGAAACTATCTTTTGGAAACTATATTGAAGAATTTCTTCACAAAGTAATAAAACTGAGGGATAGGTTGGATTGTAAGAGGTGATAAGAGTTAGCTCTCTCACAAAACTGGCTTATTTACTATGAGAACATGCTGTGATAAAGCAAAGAGTGGTGGAGGGAAAGAAGATAAAAAGAGCAGTAGAGGAAGTGAATGTTATCAAAATGTGCTACATGATTGTGAATATTATAATGAAATCATTACAGTTTGTAGTCAATAAAAATAGAAAAAATATATAGTTGCCCCTTTGTGTTTTTCTTTTCTACATACACCTGTGGCTCTTCTTTTCCAGTTTTCTGCCTTCAAATTTTCCATCATCAAATTATTATACAAGAGGATTACACTTTAATATGCCCATTAATGTCTACAGGATATCTCAATCAGTCATGTCTTCCATAATTCTCTTCCTTTCCACTTACCATTTCCCTAACCAGTCACCTCAATTTTCCCACTTCCTTTTTCATATGTATATATTGAGTATTATGACTATATGCATCTACTGTTTCCTTTTCCACTCATCAGCCCACTCCCTGGCTAGTTCCCTCATTTAATACATATTTGAACCTCTTGATGATATTCATTTGGTTAAACTATTGATTTTTCCTTTTTACCTTTCATTGCATCCATGCCCCCTAAAGCATAAAGTGCACCCACGGTTGATTTTCTAGGTTTTGTTCGAGGGCTTTGCATCAAGGGTCTTCTCTCAGGCAAAAGATGATACTTCATAGCTTCCATTAGGAGCTTCTGGCAGGCAAGGTTACCAGTAAACATGGAACTGTTTTCAAGATCTGCAAGCAACTGAGAAAAAATCATGCCATCCATTTATATCAAGAACCCACCACTTGAAAACAAATCCAAGAGACTAGTTGTGTCTGCCCAAAGAAAGCAGCTCCTTGTCTACTGCACATAGCTCATTCAAGCAGTGAACTTTTGGAGGATTGGAGGCAGTATAGTGGTAGTGGGCATGCAAACAGGCTTTGTTAAAATAGTCTCACCCAGAGGAGATGGCATCACTTCTATGGAACATTCTGAAAGTACATACTTTGAATCAGGTAAGGAAATACATGTTTTGTTTTCTAGCCAGCCAAGATCTCATCAAAAGTAAATGGTAAAAATCATTATCTGGCATAAAATAATATCATAATGCACTGATGAAAGTTGACAAAGTATTTTTTGTCCTGAGATGAGGTAGAAAGAAGTAAAGAGGATGTTTCAGAATATTGTCAAGGGGCATCTGAGATCTGGTTTCCTCCTGGTTTGGGTTCCACAGTATCACAGGACATGGAGCAAGTTTGTCAGAGTGGTAGTATAAATGTCACCCTATAAAACCTCTCTGAGGTTTCTTACTCTACACCATCATCTTCAGATGGTTTATCACACCACCTATAATCACTGATGGATTTACTGATGGCCTGATGAAACCCTAGGGAATTATTTATTGTCTCTGTGGTTGGAAATAGGTTTGAAGACTAAGATATAAAATACTTTCATTTTTCATTTGCTTACATTCATTATGCAGGTGATTTCATTGGTACATTTCCATGTATGTTTACAGCATGTTCCAATCAATCTTATTTCCTTTTCCTCCTATGCAATTTCTCTTTTCAGAAAACAATTTCAACAGGTTTATTTTTTATAGTTGTAAATAATCCATTTTGATATTACTTAACTTGCTTCATCCACCTTGTTAGCTTAATATTTAACTGCTTTGTAGAAATATTTATCACCATGCTCTTGTCATAGTTCATTTCCAAAAATTAGTTTAAGTTTTAAATTGATTTTTAAAGTCTACACTTGCATGTCAATGCCAATCAAATACATCCTCAAGAAAAGATCATAACCTGAAAGCCAGGAAAAAACCATTCTCATAGGTAAAAAGACAAAAGTACCATTGGTTGGGTGTGTGAGTTGCAAATTCAAGCCACTCATGGGAGCCCATGATTGTAACTCTAGCTATGTGAGAGGTGGAGATTAGCTCATGATTAGAAACTGAAAAGTTCACAAGAGCATATGTCAGCCAATAAAAAGAAGCTAGATGTGATTGTGCATGTTTGTTATCCCAGCTATGCAGGAAGTATAGAGGGATCATGGTCCAAGCAGGCTTAGGCAAAAAAGGAGGACCCTGTTTGAAGACAAACTAAAGTAAAATGGTCTGGGAGCATGGCTCCAATGTAGAGCACCTGACTAGCAAGCATGAGACTCTTGAGTTTAAATCTCATTACCATAAAAAAAAAACAAGAAAACAGACCTTCCAAAGAATAACTGCTGCAAGAATATCAAATAAATAAGTGAGTGTAAATGTGAGGATTTCCAAAACATTATATCAATTTATCTCAAATTTGGGGTTGCATAAAAATTATCTAGTGTACTTGTTAAAACATACTCCTCAGCCTGAGTTGCAGACATTGCTTAAGTGCATCTGAATCAGGGCCTGAGAAATTATATTCTTAACAATCCTTCAAGTGATGTCATGCTGCTGCCTCATACATACCTTGTCTCAGAGAACAGATATGTCACTTAGACTCTCTTGCAAGTACCACAACATGTACAAGTTTACAGTATATAAAATCCCTGTATATTCTGAAGCTCATCTATGAATTCTAGGTTTAGAATCTTGGGTTTAAAATTACATAGGCCTGTAATTCTTTTAGGATAACTATTGTCACAGCTCTGGATGGGTTTGCTGTCTCCAGTATGGCAGTCCACATTATACTACTGCATAAGTGCAGAGTAAAGGTAAATCTAGGGTTTCATAGGATGCATTGGACAGCTGAATAAGTACATAGGTAGAGCTTTAATTTCTATGACCCAGATAAAGTTCCATACCTGCGGCCGGAGTAGTGGCAGTCTGATATAAGAAAGGAGCATCGCCAGGTCTTGTTGCCTAGTCTGAGTATCGTGGCCTACCCACTGCATCAGAGCATGTAAAATGGTTTCTTCATCAGGCACATTAATATCATCACTGCATAGAAGTTTTGAAATTTCATTAGCTGAAAGCAGGAGGAATTCTTGATTCTTAATCACCTCAGTGAAATTGTCCTAGGGAAGAAAGACCAACTATTGAAACTTTGCACTTTAAAACTTTTTAGCAATTTGTTTTTTCCCTGGGATACAAGTGGACCCATTGCAACAATATACAAGACGTTATGTGGAAAAAACGAACTTTACAACTTTGGCTGGGAGGACGGTATGGGAGGGCATGGATGGTAAGGGGAAACAAAGGAGGAGGCAATAATGCTTGATAAGAAATGTATTCATTACCTTGCTCATGTCATTGTAACCCCTATATATGGTATTTTCACAATAAAAAACTTATTAATTAAAAAACTTTTTATCAAAAGAAGCCTACGAGAATATCACTTTGTCAAACTTCTAAAAAGTCACAAAGATGGATATGTGAATTTATATACTCAATAGTTGCTTTGGGCTGCCCATGACTAGTGTATAAAAGACTTCCAAACTGAGAAGCCAAATGTGTCCACTAGGAAATGTTTATGAAATACAAGGAATACCCTTAAGAACTACAGTGACTGAATCAATAAATATTAAATGCATATGGACAATATATTCTTCCACATTGTATAAATTATTGATTATATTTGGTACAGTAGAATGTCATGTGCTGTTAGAATGTCATATCTAATAGCAGGGCTTTTTCTTCCCGCTCTTTCTTATGACAGCAACTTCAGACTCCAGCACTATCTAAACTATTTTTGAGTCAAAAGCCTTAAAAGAACGGCTGAGCATTTTTAAGATGGAATATTTTGAAGGACTGGAAAAGTTAACTTTGGCTCCACATTTGACAAAGCAACTAGACTTATTAAAAGAAAAAATAGATATTAATACTAAAGAATTATCTATTGGAAAATTGAAATATATCCTTTTATGGTACATCCTATACATTCAAGACAATCAAAAGACAGATATAGTGGCTCACATATGTGATTCCATTTACACTGGGTGTGGATCAGGAGGATGGCAGTTAGATGCCAGCACAGGCAAAAAGTTAGCTTGGTTACATCTCAAGAAACAGCAGGTATAATGGCACATGCTGATAATATCAGCAATTTGGGGGATGAAAGAGAAGGATCATCACATTCTTAGGCTGGCTCAGTTAAAAATGGAGAGACCCTTCCTGTAAACTAAAGCAAAAAGAGCTATGACATGGCTCAAGTAGTAGAGTTGCCTGTCTAGGAAGCTAGACACCCTGAGTATAAATCCCAGTTCTACTTAACAAGCAAATAAACGAAGATAATGTAAAAATGATTGTTTTGAATGTTTCTTCAACACTTCCATGAAATGGTGCTCCATTTCATGCATATTTTATATATTATACCTCAACTTTCCCTTCTGTAATAATGTTATCAAGTTTCACAACTGTTTCAATTTTTCACCAAAACAATACCACCATATTTTCTAGTTTGCAATTTTTTTCTATTTTTTTCTTTGAAAACATGATCATTTCTAACATTTTCACAGTGAATATCTCAAGAAGAAATGCAATACAATATGGTTCTGAAATGGATATAAGCATTTTTATTAGGGGTAACCTTAATACAGCCTCTAAATATTTTGTGGCTATGGGTAAATCAAATCACTCCATCACCTCCTTAGTTTAGTCATTGTAGAACTGAATGAGCCTAACAACAAACTTATACACACTGCCATCAAGAAGTTTTAAGGCCAAATAAAGAAGATTTGAGACCATCTTATTCCAAAGTAACCTGACAATTTAGAAAAGGAACCCATGTTTGATTATGGCAAGTAATCAAGAGAAAAAATATACTCTTACTGTGCCACATATCTGGCTGAAAACATTTTCAATGAGAGAAAATAATGCTATTTATGCTGCTGTCATTAGTACATTGCACTTTACTAAGTTATTTCATATGCATTATATTATTTTCAATGTGATCTTATGGGGAGCTGAAATCTCTCCAGTGGAAAAGCATACTCCACATATAATTTGATGTCCTACACAATGAGCTGTAAAGTCTGATCCAAATAGAAGCTTCCAATATCCTATCTACAGCATTCTATTCTCTAGTTCACCTGCCTTTCCAAGTGACAACAAAACCCTATTGGTAATGAGAAAGTGTTAATATGATTTTTAAAAAAACCATATTTTATTCTTTCTCTTTGTTCTCCAGTGGAATAAAAGCAAAAGAGAAAAGAAAAAAGAGAAAGAGGAAAAAGGTAGGATGAGGACACATCTCAATTTGTAAGACCCACCCAATCCTAATGTGGACATCAGAATAGTTTATCAACATGATGATGTATCTGAAAGAGTAAAAGTTAATATAAATGGCTATTATCACCCATAGCTACAAATTGCATTTTCTGATGGTCACTTATGAGTTGCTGCTTTATGAAACTATTGAAAGTTACTGAACATTGTAGATTAAGGTAAATAAAAGTAAATAGACTGATTTTAAATATTTTGCATACCAGTAAGTAGAACACCTGTGTAATCTTATCTACTCAAATAGGCTGAGACCTGAAGGATCACAGTTTAAAGTCAGCAAGACTCCATCTCCAATTAATCAGCAAAATGCTGGACTGGAGTCATACCACAATGGGTAGAGTACTACTAACTGTGATCAAGAAAGCTAAGCAAGAGTGAAGTTTGTATTTAAGTCCTGAGTTGAAGCCCCAGTAACACATCCCCAAAGTATGTCTGTACAACACAGCAGAATCCACTACTATAGACAATTAATTACTCTGGAAGACTTCATTTTAGCTAGAGTACTAGGGTTTTAACAATGAATTCAGAGCCTTGAACTTTTTAGGCAGGAATTTTACACTCAAACCATGCCATCAGCCCTGAAGACTAATTTTTGAATGTTTACTTTTGAAATTATTTTGATATTTCAAGGTAAATATTTTTTCTTCCATGTATTTTTCACAATAATCTTCTTTTGTGCATTGGGTTCATCATTCATTTTTTAAGTCTATATTTAAATTGCTATAAATTTATTAAATGAATATGGTCTTTTTTTGGTCATGCATCATTGATGCAGAGAACTATTTACATGCTCAAGATGGTTAATTTTATGTGCCAACTTGATTAGATTATGGGGAGTCCAAACAATCGGTCAAGCAATATTGGGGTATGACTGTGAAGGCATTTCTGAAAAAAGTGCTACACACATAAGAAAGGGTCTTTCAATTTACTATCAGTTAGTGATTGTGATTAAATCCACAGAAAAGTTAAGCATTATTCTTAGACATTAAGTTATTGTTTTGAGCTGGGTACTGGTAGCTGAAGAGCTGAGGGACAGCACCCAGGCCCAGAGTTCAGGCCCCACGACCGGAACCCCCCCCCCCCAGAAAAAAGAATTTACGTTATTTAACAGGAGGTATTTAGTGTGTGGCTTTTGTGGTAAGATTTACCTTGAAACCTACAGAATAGCTGCTACTTTAGATTCTACAGAACACAATCTATATTGGGGACTTAGAATTTAAATAGCATTGATGAAATGTCAGGTTTGAAAACATTAATCCATTACAATGTGATACTACAATAATGATGCCATTTTAGAAACACATTTGAAATCTCAAAATTGACCAATCACCTGAGGTCAAAAGAAAGAAGGAAAAAGATTTTTTTTTTGGTGAGGGACGTGGGGCCTGAACTCTGGGCTTGGGCGTTGTCCCTCAGCTCTTCAGCTCAAGGCTAGATTCTACCACTTGAACCACAGCGCCACTTCTGGCTTTTTTCTTTTTGCTTATGTGGTGCTGAGGAATTGAACCCAGGGCCTCAGGCATGCAAGGCAAGCACTCTACCACTGAGCCACCTTCCCAGCCCCAGGAAAAAGATTTTTTAAAAAAATTTCAAGCACCCAAATTTTACAGATTTAAAAATTCTAAATCTAATACAAACTCTAGAAAAATATTCTTTATCTTTGTGATCTCTATCCAAAATTTTTACATGCTCACTTTTATGTAATTGTGTCTTATTTCTTTATTCTTTTAATTTTTTTCAGTTGTGGGGCCTGAAATCTGGGCCTGGGCACTGCCCTGAGGTCTTCAGCTCAAGGCTAGCACTCTACAACTTGAGCCACAACACCACTTCCGGCTTTTTTTTTTTTTTTGCTTATGTGGTGCTGAGGAATTGAACCCAGGGCCTCATGAATGCAAGGCAAGCCCTCTACCACTGAGCCACCTTCCCAGAACTTATTTCTTTATTCTTAAACAATGAAAACAATTTACTTATCTGAAAAGAAA
The DNA here is from genome assembly GCF_019054845.1 of Dipodomys spectabilis. Lineage (NCBI taxonomy): Eukaryota > Metazoa > Chordata > Mammalia > Rodentia > Heteromyidae > Dipodomys > Dipodomys spectabilis. The sequence goes on from NW_024870859.1 coordinate 1,347,956, forward strand.
ATCATTCAATTAGATTTCACGTTGAAATTAATCTTTTTTTTTTCATTTACTATTTTACATGTTTAAAAAATTAAAGGAAAACCTCTGTTCAGGTTCCTTATCTCTTCTACAGTCTAGGTTTCATGATAGCCCCTTGACTGACATGTTCACTTAATTCATTATAATTACAAGTAGAATTAAAAACTAATTTAGTTAAAAGATGAAACTGCAAGCTGGGCACAAGTGGTTCATACCTGTAATCCTAGCTATTGAGAAGGGTATTGCGATCTATTGATCACAGTTCAAAGACAGTCCTGGCAAAAAAAAAAAAAAAAGGTCTATGAGACTGTTATCCCAGTTTACCACCAGAAGTGTTAGAATGCTAGCCTTGAGCAAAAAAGCTCAGGGACAGGGCCCAGGCCATGAGTTCAAGTCTCAAGTCTGGCACAAAAAAAGAGCCTGAACTGAAAATTTGTTAAAACCCCAAATACTAAGGCAAACAGTCCACTCAAGAAAATGGTTTGAGTTACTAATTTTAGTATTCTTAAGCTCTTCTAGTTAGTATTGATTCATGAATATTAGCATTTTTTCTTAAATGAGTGATATTAATATTGATATTGCCGTTTTAGAAACATGTTTGAAATCTCAAAATCTGACTAATCTCCTGAGGTCAGCAGAAAGAAGGAAAAAGAGTTAAAGAAAAAATTTCTAGCACTCAAATTTTACAGATTTAAAAATTCTAAATCTGATACAGACTCTAGAAAAATATTTATCTCTGTGATCTCTATCCAAAAATTTTACATGTTCACTTGTATGTAATTGATATTTTATTAGAAATCATTTGTACAATTTTATAAGCTACATTTCTAATTATGAAAAATATCAGAGAAGTACTATTTTTCTTTCTCTTGTAAATTTTTCTTTCTCTTGTTATTTTGGAGTAGTCTTTTCAGTTTTTCAAGTTTTGAGATCTAGATAAATGTGTTTGGTGTCCTGAGTAAAAAACTTGTCAGATATATTGATTCATATCTGTAATCCCAGATGTTCAGGAGGGGGGAATCAGAAGAACCATGCTTTGAGGCCAACCCAATCTCAACCAATAAGAATCTCAATTTATCAATCAGAGGATCACAGTGAAGGCTGGCCTAAGCAAAAAACCAAAACAAAAAACAAAAAAAAAAAAAAAAACAAGCAAACAAAAAAACCAGGAGAACCTATATAAAACATAACTCATGCAAAAAGGTCTGGGGGAGTAAAACTTAGGAAGCCTAAGGCCATGAATTTAAAACCTTATGTACCATCAAAAACAAAAACTTTCTGTACTATAGATCAGCAAGAAAAATAAATTCATGGATATATTATCTGCAAAACATCTATAAATTACTTGTCTATGTTGCTTCCTAATTTAATTTTATCACAATATTTAATACATTACTACTTTGTCAATTTGAAGCAGTCTTACCATAGTGTACTTATGTGCCACATTCAGGAGTTTGTTACAGCCCTGGGCATCTCCAAATGACCGCATGCCTAAGCAGTTTGAAGGATGGAGTTGCTTTATGAGGAAATTGGAGCAAACTTCAATGACCTGAGTCAGCTGCAGAAGACAAGCTGCAGCCAGCAAATTTTCAACAGTATCTTTTTTCAATTGCAGGACACCTAGACAATTGGGAAAAGTACAGCATGACAATACATTCAATATAGACACAGATATGCTAGCTGGGGTAATTATTCTATTTCTCACTTTAGGTATTTAGTGATAGGAGCTACTTTGAGAATATGTTTTGAGGCTGAAATCTTGTGCTTACTAATAAAAATGGCTGAAGGGAGCCTCACTACAGTACTAAATGCAACTATAACAAATGAACAGTGAAGAGTATCTGTACAAAGAAGAGCAACTTATTTGTCATCTTATGATTGTATTTAAACCTCATATTGGTCACTCAAGAGAGCATACAGTAATACCACTATGAAATAAGCAAAATTTTAGTTGTCAATGATACTGAAATAAATCTAGAAAGGATTGTTTATTTTATAACTGAAGTAGTATTATGTCCCAGTATATAGGAAGAGTGGTGAACTATTTCTGTTCATAAATGTCTTTCTGACTAAATGAAAATTAATACTATATTTTCTAGGGAGGATGTCTTTGCCAAAATACAATGTTGGGAACTGACTTCTGGCACTGTCCCAAAAGGGAAAAAGTGTCACAAAAGTAGCACCAATAAAGAATTATTTTTATAACTGCTTTAAGATAAAAATCAGACTCTCTTTCAAAATAACTAGAATGATTTTTAACGTGATTAAAAGTATTATTTCCTTTATAATGATATATATCATATGTAAACATAATTTTTAGAACAAGTATTATGGATGATTATTGAAAATATTATAGATTACTTTCTAAGATACTCTTACTTTGTACTGTTTTAGCCAAGCTATAGATAATATTTCAAATGGCTTATATAAACTATAAACTGTTTTTTTTTCTGGTTTGAGGTTGTAGCCCAAGTGGTAGAGTGCCTACCTAGCAACCACAAAAGACTTAGTTCAAGTCCCAATGCCCTAAAAATGTTTTATTTTTCTTCTAAAATACATTAATATAGATCCTATATAGTTGCCCAACTATAAGGAAAGTGTAGTCGTAGATAATGTTATGGGTTCTCTACATTGTTTAATATGTGAAATGTGTTGTAAAGGAGTGTGGTCTATCTGCATTGTTTTATGTAGCTCCTTGCCACAGGTTTTGGAAAGACAACCCTACCAATAAGTATCTCCTGAGAAGTGTAAACTATATCAGTTAACAGTCATTCTCAATATCCCCTGCATACCTACAGCTACTGATCTACCCCCTATGTCTCTGACTTTCCTTATTCTGGAAATTCATTGAGTACCTTTTGTGACAGGCTTCTTTCCACTAGTATGGTGATGTCAGAAGTAATTTATCTCATAGCACCTAACAGTATTTCACTCATTAGCACTGTCTACTAATTTCCTATTATACCTATTTACTAAAGTTAATGCATCTATTCCTCAAATTTTGATTAATTCTATGTATTATTATTAGTAGTAGTAGTAATAGTAGTAGTAGAAATGCTGATTTACATAGTGCTGTACATATTTTGGAGTGGGAATGGTTTTCACATCTTTAAGGTATATACGTAGAGGTGTGTTGCTCAGTTACAAGCTATACATTATAAACAATATTCAGATGGGTTCACTTTTTCAAATTTGCTTGACTTTTGAAGAACTCCTATATTTGTTTAATTTCAAAGAGATGGTTGTTGAAATCAATTTGTCAATTGAGATTTCATTGGATGCATGTAAACATAAATACAATAGTGTCTCTGAATGATAGAGATGTTCACTATATATTAGGAATTTTGTAACAACACTGTTTTTAAATTTAATTTTTATTATCTTTAAGTAGTTATACAAAGCAGTTGCCATTTAACAAAAGTTTATGAATACAATGCAGCTTAATTAGTGTCGCCCTTTTCAAGATTCTGAACCACACAGCCTGACCTACCCCCTTCCCTTATTTTTCTTAATTTTGTAGTATAAACACTGAATTCTTGACTGCATTATCCACCCCCTCTTCTCATCTTCATTCATCTACCCTCTTCCCCTCTTGCACGTATGAGTTTCCTGGTGTTTATTTTAGCAACATTATTTTTTTTTTTTTTTGTCGGTTGTGGGGCTTGAACTCTGGGCCTGGGCGCTGTCCCTCAGCTCTTCAGCTCAAAGCGAGCGCTCTACCACTTGAGCTACAGCGCCACTTCCGGTTTTCTGGTGGTTTATTGGAGATAAGAGTCTTAAGGTCTCTCCTGCCCGGGCTGGCTTTGAACCGCGATCCTCAGATCTCAGCCTCCTGAGTAGCTAGGATTACAGGCGTGAGCCACCAGCGCCCGGCAGCAACACTATTTTTTTAATCACAAAAACGCACTCAATAGTGGAAAACTATAAGGGAAAAAGAGTTTTTCAAAACTATTTTAAGGGGAATGCAGGCAAAAATGTTGGAAAATAATCCTGCAGAAACTCAGGAGGTATGTTCTAACTTTCTACAAGAAAAATGATACATAATTAAATAAATCTATTTAAACAGTATGAGAACTTAAAATGATATATTGATTATGGAAAATCAAAGTACATTTTTGTCCCACAGGATAATCCAATTACTTTTGTACTTTTAGTAAATAGGAAAGACGCCAAATAAATCTCAACTGTCCAATCAGAAGTTCTTCCTTCCAGTCTGTTTTGTACAACCAAGAATGTGGACACCCTGAAGGGAGATAAGGAATGTAATATAGGGGGCGAGGTTAGTTGGAATACATTATAAACATGTGTAGGAAGGTAGCAAGGAAATTATCCCTGTATAACTAATGTAAGCTAATAAAGAGACAAAAAAGTGTAGCTTCCCTGCTCAACAGGCATGCTCATCTATTTTTGAGTTAAAATACTTCTCTGCTCTCACTTTTTAAATTTCTTATTATTTTATGATACTGAATTTAAATACTATTACCTAGGGAAAGTTATTTAGCTTATCTATCCTTCAATTTTCTCCTCTGTGATATGGAAATAACAACATGTTATATAGGGCTATTCTGAGTTAATACATCTCATCTCAAGGACTCACCTGTGTAAGCATATTGCACCAAGGAATTCAGTGCATTTGGATCTATTCCTTCCATCCTGACCTCTTCCTGTTTGGCTTCAAGCAGATCATTAGTAAACATTGCAGCAAAATAATCAGACACTGAACTGAGAACCAGCCTAGAAAGAGAAATAGTTCATAGGCACTTGCAGCAAAACCATAAAATGCATTCAGCAAACCTGTCTAATTTCTCAGTCTATTTTATGTATGAAAATTTTACAATTCATGAGTAGTGAAGTTAGAAAGTTAAAATTACTAAACTGATTTTCCTGTATGAGTTTGTCCTATTTTTTTCCTATTCATCGATCTCTTCAAAGTTTGGTTCTTCTAAATGCTGTATGGAAAAGTATATCATACAGGCTCATGTTCTCTCAATGGAGGAAAAGAAAAATGCATTTCCCCAATGTTCTAATTCATACTCAGTGTAGCGATCTTCCCTCAGTCATACCTCTTCTTTCTTCTGTCCTGTCTGCGTAAAGATACTTACCGATGAGCTGGGATTCGTAGGTGCCCAGCAACTAGGAACACGTCACACAGTTGTTTCTCTTTCATGTAGTTCTCCATTTTCTGGATAGTTTGCTTTGCATGATTCACTGCATAGAAGTTCTCCTCAGATTGGTCAGTCATTTCTTCAGTATACTGGCTATAATATCTGAAAGTGAAGCAAGAATGACAATAAGGTTCATCAAATCATTTTTGAAACACTTCATTTTTGTTCTAGAATATACTCATTTATCAAATTGAATCATATCAAATTCCACATACACGTTAAATCAAAATAACTTTTCTCTCTAATCTTAAATATTTCTCAGTGGTTTCTTCCCAACCTTCTGTTAAGATAAAAAGTCATGGTTAACATTTATATTCAGAACCAAACCTTAACTATGTGTACTTCCCCATACTAACAACTGATGTATACATAAAAATAATTATCAAATTATCAATCACTTTTTTCCTTTGATTCTTATGGCTATCACAATTATGTCATTAGGTACGGAAACTTTACACAAGACTCAAAATAATTTATACACATTATTATGTCCTAATATTTTCCATCAAGTACTCATAACACATTAGAAATATTTCTTGAATAATTTCTAGACATGAGCCAGGTGCTGTTGGCTCATGCCTGTAATTGGAGCTACTCACAAGGCTAATCTGAGGATCATGGTTCACAGTCAGCCCAGGCAGGAAAGTCTATGAGACTGTTATCTCCAATTAATCATCATAAAGCTAGATGTAGAGCTGTGTCTCCAATGGTAGAGCTCTAGCCTTAAGCACAAGAAGCTAAGAGACAGCACCCAAGCTCTGATTTCAAGCCCCAGGACTGGCATACACACACACACACACACACACACACACACACACACACACACACACACACACACACACACACACACACACAGAATTTCTAGACTGTATATATATCTTTTTTTGCAGTATGTCAGTCTCATGAAGAAATGAACATACCTCAATTTATTTAATCATAGTGTAAAAGCAAATGGGATGACTAATGAATTTATAATAAAAGCTGTCCACATGCATTTTCAATAGCAAACAATGGTAGAATTTAAATAGATACACAAGAAGGCATATGTTTCAAAGCTTAAATAGATTGGTAAATACACTTAAATATTTTGTCGCCTTCTAGGAACCACTTGCCAAATATTAGCTAATAGAGCTTTTAATTTCCTCTATTCCAGTTTATCCTATTGATAACACTACTCTCTCTGTGTGACTGAAATAAATGATTGACCTGTAAGTAATCTTAGACTTTAAAAGAACCTTTGTGAAATTCAGTCACAATATTTTTAACAATAATTAGGATTCTATGTGTTAATGAGTTAAAACTGTCTTTAACCCATTGCCATACTTGAAAGTTTGGCCCAAAGTGGCCTCCACACATGGTACACTGAATACTAGTTGACAGTCAAACAAATCATAAACTAACAAGAGTGGACCCTTGTAACAAAGCATCTGAGTCTCCACCAGTCATAGCAGCCAAATCTTCAGTGAATCTCAGAACAAAGGCTATTGGATTATCTCCAAGAAAGGCAAATAATAAAGTACACTAATTACATAATCTCTGTATACCATTTCCTTTTTCTCAGTATAAAATATAGCTTGCTATGTTGCAAGAAGCAGTATTCTGAATCAAAGTTGGTTTCCATTGTGATTTCTATTCTGGTTCAGAATGCTACCCAGTTCTAGAATCATTTTCTTGCTCAAAAGTTTAAGTTTATTTTTTCTAGTACAAATAGTCCAACAATTGCTTCATGTCTTCTTTCAGCTGCATTATTTAATTGTTGTGGAAAAATCCATTAGCAGTATGACTGACAATATTCAGACTGCAATTAAGTCATGATATTGTATTTCTTCTGGTTTAGTAGTGGTTTATTCCACATTGAATGTGCCAAACATGCAGTGGCTAATGATCTTAGTTGTCATCATATGTACGCACAGTTAACATTGTGGGCATATCTTAAAGAAGGAATATATTTGGCATGTTTCAATCAGAACATAATTGTATTTTCTTGACTTCCCTTCAGTCTAATTTGGTTAAAACAAAAACTAGTGTCTTTCATAAATTTCTAGCCTATAAGTTTGTATCCTCTAAACCATCCTATGAGACACTGCTAGATTGTTTTAAGTAAAACATAAATCGATAACTACCTTTGTCAAACTATACAATACTACTGAATTTTTCTCAGGTTAAATACAAAGTTCTCACTTTGACACAGAAGACCTCAGTTTAAATCCTCTGCCTCAGACAAAGAATTTGTGCTACTTTCTCCTAATTCTTTTGATTATCCCTTGAACATTTCTATATTATAACGAATACCCATTCAATTATATCTCTCTGTAATTTCCACCCCAAACTTGTCATTTGCACTCATCATCATCATTGTCATCTTGTCCTGCCTCACATGTCTTAAATAAATTAAATACATTCACATTTTTTGCAACAAGAGAAATACTTTGCATATTTCATAACCAAAATCCTGCACTGATATAAAATTAACTCAGCATATACTCATCCCCAAGCTTTACTGGGGAAAGAATGAATATGCCATTATACACACACACACACACACACACACACACACACACACACACACACACACACATCTTACATAAGTGGAACCACACAGTATCTTTAATTTGTGATTGGTATATTTCATATTGTGTTTTCAAAGCCTGTGCAGAATGTTACCCCTATCAAAATTTCATTTTTCTTTATGATTAATAGTTCACTGTATAAGTATAATGAATTGAATGTGTATGTGGGCACTGAGGTTCTTTCAATATTTTAATACTATGAGTAGGAAATTATAACAATGTAAACATTGATGTATAAATACCTATTTAAATTTTTGCTTTTAATCCTTTTCACTATATATCTTGTACCTGTATGGGTAGACAATAGTTTTATGTTTAATATTTTCCCCTTGGTTGTATGACTTAAATATCTCAAGTTTATTCTCTTTCAGTCGTGAAGGAAGAAAGTTGAAATGGTTTCTCAGTTGGGCCTAAAATAAAGCTATTGCCAAAGCTGCCTTTCTTTCAGAGGGCTACAGAGGAGAATCTGCATTCATGACTTTCCACGCTTCCAGAAGTTCACTGCCTCAAAGCTAGCAATGCCCCAAGACTCTCTCCTAGCATGACTTTCACACTATTTTTCACCACTCTTTCTATCTAAAATGTGGTAAAATATACATCATAAAGTATTATAAATATTTTAAAGTTCAGTAAAGTTATATGCACATCATTATGTAACAGATCTTTCAATATGCAAAACGGAAATCCTGCAACCATTAAACAACCCATTTTCCTTTCCTCTAGCCCCTTGAAAATCCAAGTGCAGTTTCTGCCTCTTTAAATTTGACTATTCTAAGTACTTGATATAAGTAGTAAAACTAACATGAATGTACTTCTTTTTGTGATTGCCTTGCTTCAAGTGGCATAATGGTGTCAGAGTTCATTTCCATTGCAGCATGCATCCTAATCTCCTGCCATGGTAAGAATGACTAGTATTCTATTGTGCAGATCACATTGTGTTTATCCATTTATCCATGATTGGGGCTTTGGACTGTTTCCATATTTCAGCTACTGTGAATAATGGTGCTATGATCATGGCTTTACATATCTCTGTTCAAATCTTTGCTTTCAGTTCTTTGGAACATAAACTCAGAATAACTGTTCCATCACACAGGCTGATTTTCATAAAGGCTACACAGTCTTTTGTTTCCACCAACTTCTTAGTTGGTTTTAATTTATTCATATCCTCAAAAATATTTTCTTTTTGGTTGGCTTTAAAATGATAAAAAGGTATCATAATGCATTTGTTTGATATAGAATTCTAGTTCTGATTTGCATCTCCAATATGGCCCCCCCACTAGCCTTCTGATTAGATTTATTTCTAGGTATTTTTGATGCAGCTATAAAGGAACAAATAACTTCCTTATTAATTGATGTTTTTAGTAAATAATGATGATACAACTTAATACTGTATGTTGTTTTTATACCTTACAACTTTATTTTATTAGTTTATTAAGTTTTTTTATGATATCTTTGTTTTTGTCAATATAAGGCCATGATTTTTCTTCTCCAATTGGATAACTTTACTTACTTATTTGCCTAATTACTCTAGGAAGGACTTCCAGGCAGGTGGTGGGAGGACCTGACAGGAAGTGGGCAAATTAGGCATTCTTGTCATGTTCCTAATCTAATTGTCATTGACTGTATTATTAGTTGTAGAACTTTCATGTCCTTCATTTTATTGACAAGATTGCCTGAATGTATTTTATGTGTTAGGTATACCTCATGTACGGTATAATCTAAGTGCTCTGTTTCCTTACTGATCTTAAACCTGATTATTTTATACATTATTTATATTGGTGCATTAAAATATAATATAATTGCAAAACCACCTATTTCTCAATTTAATCTGTTAATGGTTTTCTCATATATTTAAGAACATTTGTGTTCAGTACACATTTGTTTACAGTTATTCTATATTATTTATTAATTGACTTATTTACAAGCATATTTGCCTTTTCCTTTGTCATTGATGTTTTTACTTAAAATATATTTTATTTGAATAATTATAGTTACTGCTATTCTGTTGGTTACTATTTGGAAATAATGTATTCTCCCATCATTTATCACCAAATTATATAAATGCTTAAAGGGAGTTTATTTTAGATAATATAGTTCAAATTGTTTTCTAAGAATCTTAGGTCAATAAATGATTCTTTATTGAAGTTTAATACATATTCCTCTAAAGGAATTACTATTGGCAAGATTTAAAAATTTATTTTCTGAATTTCTTACAGATGTTCCCTTCATTTATCCATTACTGGCTTCCTTGTTTGTTTAATTATTTTAATTCCCTGCTTATTTTTTTTATTGAATATTTTCTAGATAAGTTATTTGCAGCTGCTAAGAAATTAAATATACTAGACAAAAGTTATAAAATGTACTCTACTAATAATTTCAATTACACAGAAAATTATTTTTTATAACTAAGCTCCTCTGTTTTGCACTTAAAATTACATATATATATACATATTGTATGCATTTATAATCCTTTTTTATAGTTTTGATAATGACTGACTTTAGACTTAAAATAATGTTCATTTGCATGTTTGTCCTTGTGTTTGCCTGTTAGGAAATTTATATTTTATGTTGAAAATTCAGTTGTGTTTAATATGTTTTTCAAATGTATTTTTATTATATGTACACACATACACACACACACACACACACACACACACACACACACACACACACACACACAGAACATGACCCTAACTATAGGACTGTTTAGGAAGATGAGAGGAAGGGAGACAAGAACAAGACACAGAGGGTAAGTAATACTGAAATACAATGCAACTATGCAAAAAGTGACATGTGTGTATACATACATATATACATGAATTTACGTATATATCCCTGAAAAATCTTTCTTTAAATCTAGCTTCCACAGATAGAAAATATTTGTGCCATTTGACTCTTTGAGTTTGATTTATCTTACTCACCTGATGATCTTCAGTTTCATCAACTTTCCTGCAAATGACATAATTTCACTTTTCTAATTGACTGTACAATATTTCATAGTATATATGAACAACACTTGATCAATTCTTGGGTAATAGGGCACTCAGCTGTGACCTGAACTGCATCAAGGAGCCAAAAGCTCTCTACAATTAAAACTATAAAACCTTGAAGAGAAAAATTGAAGATTAGACAGGTACTGGTGGCTCACACGTAATCCTAAGTACTCAGATTGAAATATGAGGATCATGGTTTGAAGCCAGCCCAGGCAGAAAAACTCTGTGAGCTATGAATTGAGAAAGCAGAAAGCGAGCCTTAAGCAAAAACCTCAGAGGCAGCACTCAATCCGAGTTCCAGTCTGATGAATGGCACACACACACACACACACACACACACACACACACACACACACACACACACACACACACACACACACACACCCTGAGAACACAGAAAGATTAGAAAAACGTCCTATGCTTTTGGAATTGCAGAATCAGCATTTTGAAAAGGACTATCCTGCCAAAAATCAACCTACAGATGCAATATTCATCAAGGACCCAAAATGATTGTTCACAGAAATACCAACATTATTCCAAAACCTCATATGGAATCATAAAAGACACAGAAGAGCAAAAGCAAGCTTGAATATCAACCAAAAGCAATGCTGGAAAAATTGCAATGCTGGACACACATTATTCTATAGAGCCACAGTAACAGAATGCACATGATACAAGCTCCCAATTACAGCTATTTAATTTTCAACAAAGGTGCCAAAACCATACAGTAGAGAAAAGACACATTGTTCAACAAATGATCTCCATGCAGAAGACTAAAAGTTGATTCCTCTTTCTCACTCTGTACAAAAATAACCTCCAAATGCATCAAAAACTTAAAAAGACTTGAAACTTTAAATCTACTAGAGGCAAACAGAGAAAACACTGAAAAGATAATTCTGAATTGAATTCCGGTTTCCTAGAAAATAAAAATAAGCATTTATTTTTCTTGTGGGGTATTGCTTTGGCCCCTGAAGAAGCTTGGAACACAAGCCTTGTACCTCAGCCTCCAATGCAGCTGGAGTTATATACCTGGTACACCAAAATAGTTGTTGTTTTTAAAGAGATCTTCCTAACTTTTGTTGCCTTAGCTGGCCTTCAGACATGAACCTGCTATTGCCATTTTCTCTGTATCTGGGATTATAGGCATTACTGAAGTGTGCCATGGTACTCAGCAACTTCTGGTTCTTTCAGGTAGTTTCTAGAAATATCTTTTGCTCCTTTAAGTAAGTGTTTTTTCTCTCTTTTGCTTGTAGTATTTTTTATTTAAGTGACAAGCAATCATTACTTGCATTTATGGAATACATGTGAAATTATTTTAAAAATCAGGGCAACTTCTGTATGTCTTAAATACTTTATTACTGTGTGTTGAGAACACTTAACATCCATTAACAAACCTTTAAAACTATTGAGAGATTAAGCACCAGTAAAATCATTGTCCAACCACCAAACCTAGTCCACAAAAGTGAAAGCAAGGAAAAGGATGGTCAGGAACTGAGTCAACAGGAAGGGGTTATTAGGAAGAATTAGTCTGAGGAGTCACTGTGTAACAGCTAACAATGACTAGACCAAGCAGCACAAAGAGTAAAGCACAAGGCCAAGCTCCCATCACTCAATTATGAACCAGATTCCAGAAGGAGAAAAATGGGTAGTATGTTTAATACCGGTATCATTCTAACTAGCTTCACTAGGTTCACTGGCGCATACGGCTGATACAACTTATGTGCGAAACATGAACCAAAGCAACAAATAAAATTCAGAGTTACATTTAATAAAAAATAATAAGAGAGGACTAAAGAGTAATGAGGTTAGGATTTTAGCAACTGAATAGTTAAGAGAATTAGGCCAATCATTTTTATTACTTTGTGTTTAATCTGAATGGGTTATTTAACACCAGGGAGCATGACACTTTTTCAGTTACAACATGCTGGGCACCAATGTGTCTCAACTTGATCACACCAAACATATTCCATACACAAATGGCAGATTACTCAATGTGAAGTTTGATGTAATAAGATAGCTTTCTCAGTAATTGCTGAAGTTCCAGATTTTCCAGTGGGAACAGTTGGCCAGGTAAGGGGAAGCAGGAAGTCTTCCAAACAATTTTTAACTATGTTAAAATAATTGCTTATTTATTACTCAATGTGGTAACACTTTAAACACAATGTATTTATGAGTCTTCTGAAGACAACTGAAGGAAATTTTTGTTGTTTTTGCTTGTGTGTGTGTGTGTGTGTGTGTGTATGTGTACCAGTCCTGAGGACTGAATTCAGGGCATAGGTGCTGTCCCTGAGCTTCTTTCCCTCAAGCCTAGAACTCTACCACATTAGCCATAGGTCTACTTCTGGCTTTTTAGTAGTTAAACGTAGATAAAAGTCTCACAGACTTTTCTGGTTGGGCTGGCTTCAAACCGTGATCCTCAGAACAGGCATGAACGACTGGAGCCCAATCTCACTAATGGAGTTTTAATGCTGCTATTTTTCGTTTGTTGTACAAGAGACAAGCAATTCATAACTGAATTTTATTAAACAAAAAAGCCAAATTTGTAAAGATAGCACTCCAGGGTGGGGAGTGCATTGTAATAGGAAAAGTAAGCATACATCAGACTCTCATTTCAGTCCCCAATCTGTCTGTCTGTCTGTCTGTCTGTATCTCTCTCTCTCTCTCTCTCTCTCTCTCTTTCTCTCTCTCTCTTACACACACACAGAATTCCTTTAATAACGTTTTTTAAGAGTGCAAAACCTTCTGATTATCTGCATCTTAATCTTGATTTTCCTTATATAATGTACATCTATAAATCTACTATGATCATTGTTATGTATGAATATATTTCTATCCAAGTAGCAATTTCATCTAATAAAAAATTGAGATGTGGTGCTGATTAATCGAACCTGGAGCCTCAAGCATGCAAGGCAAGCATTCTACCACTGAGCTATCTTCCCAGCCCCTAAAAGACAATTTTTAAAGTTTAAAATTGGTGGGCACTGCACACCATGCGGGACTTCTGCAAACTTGACGCAGAGGAGCACCCAAAATCTACACCAGACCCGCGGAAAGTTAGAAGGGAGTCTGGTGAAGACCTTCCAGTTGGCCAACAGCCCCCCCATCCCCCCCCCCCTCACCCCCCCCCACCCCCGCCACTGCTCCAACTCGCTTCCCACCTCCCCGCCCCGCCGCTACAGACAAAGAGCTAATCTAGAAATCCCTCCATTACAACTGCCAGAAATCAGCACCACCGGGTAAGCCCCCAAAGTCAGCCCAAGCTTGCAGCGCTGGTGGGATCCCCATGGACCCCTGCCAACCCCACACATGGCTTCTAAGAAACCACAGCCCCAACCAATCCCTCACTCCACGGGCTGGGCCGACTGCCCTGTTGACTGGGTGATCTGCTGGGTCCTGTTCCCTCCCTGCCACCACAGTGCACAGACCCCCAGGCTATCACAGCCACTTCAGTATCATGCTGCTGCGGGCACTGCCACTGACATGGCTGGCAGCCGCAGGCAGCCACCCACAGGGCTGCCTACTGCCTCCTCTGCAGACCAGCATGGCTGCCACTGCCCACTCCAGCCCTCTGAACCAAGGTCCACCCGGTCTCCTCAGCGCCTGAACTCCCCATGCCACAGAGGAGACTCTTCAGTTGCTGCAGACTCCACCCCAACACTGGGACCTGCCAACACCCAGACCCTCCGACTGAGAACCCGCCAACCCCAGCCAGGCCACCACATCACAGGCTCTGTGGTTCAGCATACCATCAGCTACACACCTTGTGAATAACCCAATTGGGTCCACTCCCTGGGAGTGAAAGCTCTGTGAGATCCCAAAGCGATCTGACCAAAACCCCCTTCCAAAAGAGAGGGATCACATCAGAGCAGAACACAGACATAAGCTCTGTTCCTACAGCTCCTGTGGGAACACAGCTCTAGGCCTGTGATAGCAGTCTGTCATCAGGCCTAAAAGTGGAACTCTATGTAGCAGTCACCCTTCCTAGCCAAAAGGAAAGTGGATTACTGCAAAGCATACACGGTTTTATCAAGAATCCAGGAATCGGCTTTGAGGAGTATGTGGAGACTCAAGCTCCCCAAAACAACCAGAAAAACCCACTCTTCAGTTTTTTTTTAAATTTTGTTGTTGTTGTTTGTTTTTATGTCTGATCATTTGTTATTTTTATTTCTGTGTGTTTTTTGTGTATTGTTTTTTAGGATTTGCTATTTCACTTAAATCTATTTTTCACTGCTATTTGTTTTTTCTACCACTTTTCAATTTCCTAATTTTTAATTTTTTGTTTCCTCTCAGTCTCCCCTTTTTCATTTCTCTCCACATTATACTACTAGTATGTCAGAACAACCCTGTCTACTTCTACACAAAAAGTAAGGCCTCCTTCTGTGTGTAAACAATGATTACAGGAGGTGTCTTCAATTAAGTGACTTTCCAATATTCTTTGAATAAAACTTTCTCTAATCTCAGCAATTCTCCCAAATACTACTTTTTTCTTATCTTCATCAAGATCTCTAAGCTATTCCCTACACAACTTTTCTTCGAATTCATTTCTACCTCTCACACTCAGAAACAAGGTCTCTATTCTCCTCCTACTACATATACCTCTCCCCTAAGCAGGTCTTACTCCTCTACTACAATTATACCCAATTTTTCTTCTGAACTTAATATCACTCTAATCCTAACCCTTCTCTTCTCCATCTGCTCCAGTCCATTGATCTCTAAAGGTTTGTATCTGGCCCAACTTACAGTTGGTTCTATTTTGACTGAATACAAGGGGCCCATCTTGTTAAATCTAAGGTGCAGATTACTTATCAGCCAAACCCAGATTGTCTCAAAAGGTACAACTATATATAATCTCCACCCCAGAGACACAGCATCCCTTTCAAAGCAAAGAAAAAGAAAGCTAAATAAGGAACCACCCACCCATAATTCTGAAACCCAAAGATCAATGCATCTGTATGACACTGGGTTGGCTCCAGCCCTAAAAGACTGTCTTATTGTCGTTCTGGTGTGGTTCTTGTCTCCAAAAGGATAGAACTAACCAAAGAAACACAAGAAACATGACCAATCAACTAACCCCAACATCATCTCCACATAAACAAGCTACAGAGAAGTCCCAGAATGACCTAGAGGATAATGCTCAAGATATTTTAAAAGCATGGTTGGTAACTCTGCTGAATGAAAAATTAGACATCCTGCATAGGGCTATAAGAGAAGATGATGAGTCCAACTAGAAGCTATTATATGATTTCATGGCCTCCACCAATAAAAGGATAAAGGAATTCCAACAGAAGGAGAGAAGAGTCTAATGAAAAGACAGAAACCCAGGTAAAGGAGTGGAAAGAGAAGTCTGAAAGCCAACTCTAGGAGGTAAGGAAATCTATTTAAAACTTTAAAAAAGCCTTAGTAAAGTGTTGGTCACCATTAAAAAAGACCAGAAAGAAAGAAAGGAGATAAACAGCAAAGTAAAAAACCTTGATAGGAGAATGGAGGAGGCAGAAGACAGAATGGAGGAGGCAGAAGACAGCTTAGAGTCCATAGAGAAAGAGCACACAGATATTCATGACAAAACCAAGAAGCATGGCATAACACTTCAGGAAATGAAGGATGCATTCAGAAAGCCAAATTTGAGACTAATAGTTATACAAGAGGGCCTGGAGGGTGAAGCCAATGGATTAGGAAATATATTCAACAGAATCCTAGCAGAGCACTTCCCAAATATACAAAAGGACAGGCCCATCCAGATACAAGAAGCTTTTAGAACCCCAATTGGACCAGACCAGAAGAGGTCATCCCACCGCCACATTATAAATCATGCAGGATCAATAGCCACTAAGGAAAAAATTCCTAAAACATGCAGGGAGAAGAGAACAATCATATATAAAGGTAACTCAATCAGAATTACCTCAGACACCTCAGCAGATACCATAAAAGGATGGCTTGGAAAGTGGTAGACCACACCCTAAAGACAAATAACTACCAACCAAGAATAATCTACCCAGCTAAGCTCGCATTCATAGTAGAAGGACAAATAAAAACCTTCCACAGCAAAGAAAAACTGAAGCAATATACCGCCACAAAACCAGCCCTACAAAAAATCCTCAGACATTCTACACATAGAAAAACAAAAAGAACAGAATATAGGCAATGAAGTGATCCACAAACAGAGAACTATGTAATTACAAGAACAGCCAATGCACAGCTCCTCCCTCCCCCCCCCCAAAAAAAGGATAAAAAGGCAGGGACAGACAAACACCTTTCTGTCCTAACTCTCAATATTACTGGACTTAATTCTCCAATTAAGAGACATAAATTGTCTAGTTGGATCACAAAGCAAGAACCTTCTATCTGCAGTTGTCAAGAGACACACATTGCCCACAAAAATAAACATATTCTGAAAGTGAAAGGCTGCAATAAAATCTACTAAGCAATTGGCCCCCATAAACAGGCAGGTGTTGCAATCCTAGTATCAGATAAAATAGACTTCAAATTAAAATCAAACAAAAGAGATAAAGAAGGTCACCACATACTAATTAAGAGATCTCTCCTTCAGGAGGATATTACAATACTATGTACCTATTCACCAAATAACGAAGCACACAAATTTATCCAAGAAACACTACTCTCCCTCAAATCACACATAGATCCAAAAACAATAATTGTGAGGGACTTTAACACACAACTATCCCAACTAGATAGATCAACCCAGCAAAAACTCAACAGAGAAACCTTGGATCTTAACATCTGCATAGGTCAACATGACTTAACAGACATTTACTGAATATTTCACCCAGCACTATCACATTACACCTTCTTATTGGCAGCACATGGAACATTCTCCAAGACATACCAAATTCTAGGCCAAAAAGAAAGTTTGTCCAAATTCAGAAACATTGAAATTATGCTCTGCATTCTCTCAGACTACAAAGGAATAAAGCTAGAATATAGTAGCAAAAGCCACCAAAGGAAATCCTGTAATACATGGAGGCTGAACAACACACTGTGGAACCACCAGTGGGTCATGGAAGAGATCAGAAAGGAAATTCAAATATTCATGATATTTAACAAAAATGAACACACAAACTATCAGCTCCTCTGGGACACAACGAAAGTAGAACTCAGAAGCAAATTTAGAGTTCTGAGATCCTACATTAAAAAAATTGGAGAGATCTGAATGCAAAATTTTAATGAGGTGGGCTGGGAAGGTGGCTCAGTGGTAGAGCACTTGCTTTGCAATGCATGAGGCCCTGGGTTCGATTCCCCAGCACCACATAAGCAAAAAGTGAAAAGCCGGAAGTGGCGCTGTGGCTCAAGTGGTAGAGCGCTAGCCTTGAGCTGAAGAGCTGAGGGACAGCGCCCAGGCCCAGAGTTCAGGCCCCACAACCGGACCCCCCAAAAAAAAAATTTAATGAGGCACCTAAAGCTCCTTGAAAAAGAGCAACAAGCTAAACCCCAATCCAGTAGATGGAAACAACTAATTAAAATTAAATCAGAATTAAATGAATCAGAGTCCAAAAAAATCTACAAGAATCCACAAAACAAAGAGGTTCTTCAAAAGACCCTTAGCAAATCTTATGAGGAAAAAAAAGAGAACATGCCCAAATAAACAAACTCAGAGAATGGTAACATCACTACAGAAACAACCAAGATTCAGAATATAATAAGGGGATACTTCTCAAACCTTTATGCTAATAAGTGTGAGAATCTGAAAGACATGGACGAATTTCTAGCAAATACTTACATGCCCAAACTAAACCGAAATGATTTAAACCGACTCAACATACCCGTATAGAGCATCAAAATAGAAATAGCAATAAGAGACCTCCCACCCAAGAAAAGCCAAGGACCAGATGGATTTACAGCTGAATTCTACAAGGCATTCAAAGCAGAACTAATACTCCTCCAACACTTCACTGAAATTAAAAGTGAAAATTCACTATCAAACTCTTTCTATGAATCCACACTCATCCCAAAACCAGGCAAGGACTCATCAAAGAAAGAGAACTGTAGATCCATTTCTTTGATGAACTTCCACATAAAACTTCAACAAAATTTTGGCCAATCGAATTCAACAACTCATCAAAAAAAACATACATCATTATCAAAGAGGATTCACTTCAGGGATGCAAAGCTGGTTCAATATATGAATATCAATTAATATAATTATCACATCAACAAGAGCAAGGGTAAGAACCACATGATTGAGGCTGGGAAGGTGGCTCAGTGGTAGAGCGCTTGCCTTGCATGCATGAGGCCCTGGGTTCAATTCCCCAGCACCACATAAGCAAAAAGAAAAAAAGCCAGAAGTGGTGCTGTGGCTCAAGTGGTAGAGCGCTAGCCTTGAGCTGAAGAGCTGAGGGACAGCAACCAAGCCCAGAGTTCAGGCCCCACGACCAGACCCCCCCCCAAAAAAAAGAACCACATGATTATTTCAATAGATACAGAAAAGGCATTTGACAAGATGATGATGATTTATGATGAAAGCTCTGGAAAAACTAGGAAACCATGGAACATTCCTCAATATAATAAAGGCAGTGTATGACAAACCTACAGCCAGCATTGTGCTTAATGGTGAAAAGATAAAGCCATTTCCTTTAAATTCAGGAACAAGCCAAGGATGTCCTCTCTCTCCACTCTTCTTCAACTTAGTACTGGAATGCCTAGCTGGGGCAATAAGACAAGATGCAAACATAAATGTGATCCAAATAGGGAAAGATTAAGTAAAACTCTCCCTCTTTGCATATGACATGATCTTGTATGGAGTAAAGAATCCCATGGACTCCACTCCCAAGTTACCTGAGCTGATTGAAAACTTTGGCAAAGTATCAGGGTATAAAATTAACCCTCAGAAATCCATGGCTTTCCTGTATGCCAATAAGGAGAAGAGCACGGCTGAAAATAGGAAAGCAACCCCTTTAGTAATAGTCCCACAAAAAATAAAATACTTAGGAGTTAACTAAAGAGGTGAAAGATCTCTAGGATGAAAAATTTTAAAACCTGAAAAAGGAATTTAAAGCAGAACTAAGGAAGTGGAAAAACTTCCCATGTTCCTGGATTGGGAGGATTAAAATCATGAAAATGGCAATACTGCCAAAACCTATAAACAAATTCAATGTGATCCTTATCAATATCCCAACCTCATTCTTCAATGAAATACAAGAAGCAATCCAAAAATTCATATGAAAAAATAAAAGGCCCTGAATAGCAAAAACAATCCTTAGTGGAAAAAACAGCCATAGAGGAATATCAATTCCAAATTTCAAACTCTACTACAAAGCCATAGTAATAAAAAAAAAAAAAACTGCTTGGTAGTGGCCTAAGAACTAACCTGAGGACCAATGTAAGAGAAATGATCCCACAAACCTATAGTCACCTAATCTTTGACAAAGGAGCTAAAAACATAGAATGGAAGACAGCCTTTTCAGTAAATGGTGCTGGCAAAATTGGTTAAACACCTGTAGAAAAATAAAGGTAGATCCCCATATATCAACCTACATCAAAATCAACTCCAAATGGATCAAATACCTCGAAATAAAAGCAGACACCCTGAAAACATTACAGGAAGGAATAGGAGAAACTCTACAGCTCCGTAGCACAGGCTGTAATTTTCTTAATAGAGTCCCAGAAACACAACAAATCAAAGAAAGGCTGAACAAATGGGATTGCACGAAACTGCAGAGCTTCTGCATGGCAAGGGACATAGCTAGGAAGATCAATAGAAAGCCCATGGACTGGGAGAAGATCTTCACAAGCCATGAGACAAGGGTCTAAAATATACTTAAAACTCAAAAAATTAAATCCCCCAACAACAAATCCTCAAAGAAACAACAGTTTCTAAGTCGTCTAAAGACTAGGCTTCTCTGAAGAGGAAATAAGAATGCCCAATAGACACTTAAAGAAATGCTCAACTTCTCTAGCCATAAAAGAAATGCAAATCAAAACAACATTGAGATTCTACCTCACCCCAGTTAGAATGGCTATCATCAAGAAATCTAATAACAACAGATGCTGGAAGAGATGTGGTCAAAAGAGAACCCTACTGCATTGTTGGTGGGAGTGTATACTTGTTCAACCACTTTGGAAAGCAGTATGGAGGTTCCTCAAAAGACTCCACATAGAGCTCCCCTATGATCCAGCAATCCCACTTTTAGGTATTTACCCAAATGATCACAAACAAGGTCATACCAAAGCTACCTGCACAACCATGTTTATTGCAGCATTATTCACCATATCAAAGATATGGAACCAATCCCAGATGCCCCTCAGTAGATGAATGGGTCAAGAAAATGTGATGAGATATATATATATATATATATATATATATATATATATATATATATAAAATCACATATATATACACACACACACATATACACACACACACACATACACACACACACACACACACACACACACACACACGCGATGGAATTCTATACCTCCATCAGAAAGAATGACATTGCCCCATTTTTTTAGGAAAAGGAAAGACTTGGAAAAAATTATATTGAGTGAACTAAGTCAGTCCCAAAGAAACATAAGTCCCATGGTCTCCCTTGTTTGTAATAACTAGTACATGTCTAGGACAAGCAGAGGAGGTCAAAGGCTATGTAAATATGACCATATAAGATGAAGTTAAGTGAAATATACCCTAAGACAGAGACACAAGTGTTTCTTTTCTTTCTTGCCATTGTTTTTAATGTACTTATAATGCACTATGTGATTCTTTTGTTTTGTATGTTCTTTTCCCACGGTATAACCCCTGTTTTCATTGTATTTGATTCCAGTGTTCTGCCTCTTGTATATACATTTTTGTAATTTGGCCAGAGGAAAGGATATAGTGGAATGCTTAAATGTGGATATAGGTTGACCCACTGTGACGATGAGATGTACAGGACACTATGTTGAAAAAGAACTTTATAATGGGGAAGGCGGGGAAGGAGTAGTTGGGGAGGTGGGGAGGGAAGGGTAGGGAAAAAACAAAGGAGGATGTAACAATGCTCAATATGAAATGTACTCATTACCCTACTTATATAACTGTAACCCCTCTGTACAATATTTTTATAATAAAAATACCCAAAAATAAATTAAAATTTGACAATTATTAATTGCTAATAACTTACACAATACATTTTTATGATTTAAGTTATAAAGTTAAATACTAAATATTGCTATAATACAGCATTCAAGAAAAGTTCCTGTAATTAAAAACACAGAAATGAGTATCCAGTATGTAATGAACATAACTACTGAAAATAGAACATACTTAGGCACAAGAGCTATACTTGTCTCTGTTGTTTGTAGATCTGCCGAGAATGCTTCATTTATTTCCTTATTGGCTATTTATCCCTATCTTAATATAAAAGACTCACTAGCATTTTTTTTGTGTTTGTGCAGGTCCTTGAGCTTGAACTCAGAGCCTGAGCACTGTCAAGACTAGCATTCTACCACTTGAGCCACACCTCCATTTCCCATTTCCAGCTTTTTTGGTGGTTAATTAAACATGAGTTTCATAGACTTTTCTAATAGGCCTGGCTTCAAGCTACAATCCTCCAATGTCACCATCCTGAGTAGCTAGGATTGTAAGCATGAGCCACCAGCACCAGCTTAGCATTCTTCTATGTGTTTGGTATATTATTAATATATTATAAAATTATCTGAACTTAAAAAAAATCTGGACAGGTGATGGTGGCTCCCATTTGTTATCCTAGCTACTCAGGAGGCTGATATCTGAGGATCCAACCAGGAAAGAAAGTTCATGAGACACTTATCTCCAATCAACCACCAGAAAACCAGAAGGGATGCTATGGCTCAAAGTGGTATAGTAGACCAACCTTGAGCAAAAATCTCAAGGGAAGCACACAGTCCCTGAGGTCAAACCCCAGGACTTATCAAAAAGATCTGAACTTAATGTTCATATGTGTTCAGACTCGTTATATTTCTGCCCGTTAGGTAAAGACATGAAGCCAACTTTTTATCATATGTATTTATATCCAATCCAACATCTAGATGTTGATCTAAAGACAAGGTTAAATGTATAATCTCAGTATGCGCCAAATGATGTCTAAATGGTGAATATAAATAAGAGATTTTCGGTAAATGATCTTTAAGCTTAATAAATCATGAAATAATTACAAAATTGTATTTTTTAAAATATTTCTTAAGAGACTATGAAAATGTATGCACTGTTAGCTAATCAAAGTAAATGTCCAACTTGACTTGTATTTACTTCATGAATTACTACAATTTGAGTACAAGTTGCCAAGCAAATATAACTGAACCTTCCAATTTGTCTACACTTTCCATCATACTAAATTAAAAATAACATTAACAACAGTAGTAGTAGTAAACTACTGCAGGTCAGTTATAAACCAGGCAAGTAATGTATACACTACTTTATGTATATAACTGTAACTCTTCTGTACATCACCTTCACAATAAAATTAAATTAAAAAAATAAATCAGGCAACATGCAGATAGTTCTATGTTAATCCATTTAACTTCTAGAGTTTGAATTAAATTTTATCTCCACTTCTCAGATGTGAAAACTCATGCCTTAAAGATATCAAAAGTGACCAAAGTTACACAGCTAGAAATAGTTTTCAAGCACCAGGATTTGACTGATTCTAAGGCTGTGTTCAGTGCATTGGTCCCAATATTATTTTAATACTTAATTGTTTCATTCACTTAATTTACAAAGTAATGAAATCTTTGTACTACCTCAATTTGTGAGCTCATATTTGTACTCCTAGCTACCCAGGAGCCTGAGATCTGAAGATCACAGTTCGAAGCCAACCCAGGCAAAAAAAAAAAAAAAAAAAAAAAGTCTGTGACTCTTATCTCCAGTTCACCACCAAAAAGCTGGAAATGGAACTGTGGCAAATGGCACAGACCTAGCCTTGAGAAGGTGAAGAATCCCCCCCAACATACACACAAATTGTATTATTTTTAGACTCTTGTAGTGTCTTTATAAATGGGAATTCAAAGCAAAATGAAAGATTTCCTCTTACTCCAATAGTATTGGGTTTACGGGCTTACTGTATTTCCATCAAGTGACTACTCACTTTCTCCTTTTTTTAGAGAATGACATTATACCAAATCTAGAGTAGGGAAAGTAACAGAAGTAGAAATGCTGAACTGAAGTAATTGCTCCCCTCCTCAGTGCTGTGAAAACACTCTATTCAAAGCAGCACAGGTGACAACATTCTCCAAGTCTGTGTTTGGCACTCCCTAACAATGAAATCACTGTTTTCTTTATTACTTAAACTTTTCAGACTTCTAAATCATTTGTATGATAAAGTGAATTTGATTATATTTTTACTTCAGATATTTAACATGTTCAGGTCCTACCTGTAACAAGTGCAAAAAGGGAGCATAAGTAGGATTTTCAAGAAATGTCTGAATATTACTGAGAGATAAATACAATAAATGCATAATATATTAGCTTAATCAAAAGCATAATAAGAAGTTGTTTATGTTGCCAATGTTAGGCTAAATTTTAACTGAGTAAAGGAAAATATAATGTCAAGGCTAAATTGCATATTTCATAGGTAGGGAGCCAGCTGAAAAAGCAAGCTGACCAAGTGTAAGGCAATGATTTTAATCCCCTGAACCACCCTACACACACATATATACACACATACATTCAGGAAGGTTTACCTCATCAGTGGCTCATTCCTGTAATCCCTTCTCCTCAAGATGCTGAAATTCAGAGGGCTGCAGTTTGAATCTAGTTGGGGCAGATAAGTCCTTGAGACTCTGTCTCCAAATTAATAGCAAAATCCAAGCTAGAAATGTTGTTTAACTTCAAATACCTTCAACTCTTTTGTCAGAGGTAGAAAACAAATAAATAAAAAGTTTTAAAATTTTGGCAAGTATAAAACTTAATTTAGGAGACAGAGGTAGGAGGTAGTTTGAGGGGAGTCAGAATAAAGGTAGTGAGACTCAAAACAACACTTTTTAAGCTGAACTATAGCTACAGTATTAGTGCATATGCCTAGCAAGGGGACAAGACCTTGAGTATAATCCCCAGATCATGAAAGGATATCAGTGCTCTTGCACCAATTGCAAAATATTCAGGAATATGGAAACACATGGATATTTGAATGGGTAAAGAAATTGCAGTTTATACATACAATGAAATATTCTAATTTATAAAAGAAGCTACCTATATGAAAACATGGATGATCCAGAGTAAATACAACATGATTAAACTTACATGAAATATCCTTCATAATCAAACTCAGAGAAAGAGGCAGTGGTTGCTAGGAGCAAAGGGATGAAGATCATTATTAACTGCTATTCAGTGAGTTTAAATTTATATGGAATAATAAATTCTAGAGATATGTTGTAAAAACAATTTACAGCTAACAAAACTGCTCAATGAGTATAAATCTATATAAGAACAATACATTCTACAGATGTACTGTAAAACAATGTGTTTATAGCCAATAAAACACTGTTCCTTAGTTTTTTAAGAGGTTAGGCTTCATTTTATGTATTCTCTCCACAACAAAGAAATAATAAAATAAGAACATATGAAAATTGTACCAGACACCTATCAATGAACACACTGATATTGAAAGAGGTAGCAGAAAGCCCATGGCTATTTATGGCTAAACAAAGGACAATGACATACTTTTTAAAGAGGAAGTAATCTCCAAAAATAAATGTGGAAACCTGTGAGATGTTAAGAACAGAATATGTTGGCCTAATCTGTTTTTCTAGTACTCCTCAAGTCACATTCTGCCCACCTAATGGACACATCAAGAACAATACTGAACAAAGAAGGCATTATTGTCACAGGGCTTCAAAAGCAAATGCTAGTTGGAAATACTCTCTTTACATATCTGGGCTTTACTTTAATATAAATCTATGCTTTGTAAATACATGTGAAGGACTATTTATGAAAGTACAAGGCATCTCATTATTGCCTAAAGGAGCAAGTTTCCAACATATACACACACTGTGCACCAGTAGTAGTTACATATTAAGATTAATAATATGGTTTATATTGGTATTGTTTCTAATTTATTTTAAAATTGATTGTCCATGATTTGAATATGCTATACTTACAGCACTTACAGTATTCCATAGCTGTTGTTAAACATAAATTACCTTCTAGAGTGTAAGAAACCTGGAAACAGTTATGTCGTATACATTTTTCCCTGTTTTAGGTGTCATGAACTTATGCATTTAAAATATGTACTGAACTGACGAATGAAAGATAGCTTGGTTCTATTTTTTTTTCATGGAATTGTAAGCTAAATATGGTGGGAATTAATACTAATGAGCTTTCTGGACTCTTATTCTTTTGCATCAGTGTATAAACCCTACATTACATTTATTTTAGCTTCTTTAACAGTAGTAAGGGCCTACTGACATATTACACACTAGTAAAAAAAATAAGCAATACTCATTCAGACACAGTTTTCAAAGTGCTGAGAATCCCAAATAAAGCTGTCAACATAATAGCATGGTAATAGCTTTCTCTTCTAGATAATATCTGTTCCAAGTCTCATATTTTCTACAACAGGAATTGACAAACTAGTCCACATGCTGAATTCAGCCAGCTAGACATCTGCATACTCCATGACACAGAAATACAGTCTACACTTTTAATGGTTAAAATAAAAAGGAAAAAGAAAATTCAAATTATAACAATCATAATTCAATGATCATAATGTACTTTTATGGGAACACTGTCACACTCATTTACACACAAGAGGCTGCTTTCAAGCTGGAGTTGAATACTTCAACAGAAAGCAGCTGGCAAAGTTTTAAATATCCTATATTTTAACTTGATAGTCTGACTTACTACAATCCATATCAGTTGATAATGTAGTAAAGAGCTTCTTGATATTTCTTTTCAAATTCCAACTACTGCTTGGACCACTACCAAATTCTTTTCAGCAAAAGAATGAAATTTTAACCGACCAGAAAACAGAAACACAAAAATCTTTTCAAATGAAAAGTTAGAGATTATTAAAATTATAATGCCACATTACGCTATAAAATAATTTACTGAATGTTCAGGCAATAACTATATATCTGGGAGGAAGGGTATTTTGAAGTTGTTGCTGTTTGTTTTGGGTTTTCTGTGTGTGTGTGTGTGTGTGTGTGTGTGTGTGTGTGTGTGTGTGTGTGTGTGTGTGCGTGCACGCGTGTGTGCTTGAATTAAAGGCCTGTTTGCTAACCCTGAGTTGTTTTGCTCAAGGCTAGCACTCTACCACTCCAGCTAAAGCTCCACTTGTAGCTTTTTTGCTCATTAATCAGAAATAAGAGTCTCACAGACTTTCCATCCCAGGGCTGACATTGAACCATGATTCTCAATCTCAGCCTACTGAGCAGCTAGGAGTACAGGTATGAGCCACCACAGATACCCAGCTAGGAGGGAATTTTTATAACTTCTAAGCAACTATGTATGCTTAATATTTTGCATTATCACAGATAAATAAGGTTTCATAAAGTTATTAAAAGTGTAAAATAATAATATTAACACTTATTGAACACCTATGTGTGAGGCAATGTTCCAAAACTTCACTATTTACTATTAATCTATAGTTATATGGACAAAGTATATTTACTTTTATCATTTTACAAAGGAAAGAACGAGATTCACAGAAATAAAAAATTAGCTGGAAAGTATGTTAGCAAATAAAATAGAGAACTGGAACTATTTTGATTCTGAAGGCTCTTTATTTTGCGTTTTTATAAAGGGTATGAAGGAAAATGTTCCAATAAAGGAACACATTTTACATGGGAGTGTATGTGAATTCATACGTAGCTTTTATATTCAAACAATGGATGTTTTAGACTAGTTACTATGATTTAAAAATAAATTCTTTTCTTCATATCAATTAATTTGTTAATCAAAGTGCTTTTTATTCCTATTAGTTTTAGAAAGAAATGACAGTTGATATTCTGGAAAAGACTGAATAAACATTAACATAAACTAAGAAAATGATGTTTCTTCTAAGGAAAACAAACTATTAACTGAAAAAAATCACACTTTTTTCTGTTATTTATATATTCCCAATTAATTCCTGTATTTGGCACTGGAAGCAAAGGAATGATCAAAAAACAGGAAGAAAACTGGCTTACATTTTCCCATTACCAAGAAAATGTATTTATATAAATGTATTTATATACAAGTACAGGGATTTTTCAAAAACTAACCTTGGCAAATGTCCATACCTTATTGCTTTTCAGTAACAGCTCACTTTGAAATTTAACCATATATATAATATATATTTTATATATAATCAGTCTACAAAACATGTTATATATCTGTATCTATCTATATGTTTTTCTTTCTTTCTTGTCACTATCTGAGCTGCTTTTCAGGAACCTCCACTTCCTACTTCAAAGTGTTAATCATCCTAATAAAAGTTATGGAAGAGAGGCTGGGTGCTAGTGGCTCATGCCTATAATCCTAACTACTCACTAGGCTGTGATCTAAGGATCCGGTTTCAAAGCAAGACCAGGCAGAAAAGTCCCCATGAAACTCTTAATCTCCAATTAACCTTTCAAAAACTGGAAGTGGAGCTGTGGCTCAAAGTGAGAGTGCTAATCTTGAGCAAAAGAGCTCAGGGACAGCAACCAGGCCCTGAGTTCAAGCCCCATTACCAACAAAAAAAAAGTTCTACAAAAGATTATGTCTTTGGGCAATAAGATATATGTGAATGTAAAACTAATTATGGACTAGGAAATATTCCATGAATAGAAATATTCCATGAATCTATGGCTATACTGGCAATAGTTAATGAGAAAAATGATGTAAAAATTAATATATTCTCATCTTGAGGATTGTTAATAGAGACATTCAAATCCCTAGGATGTAAAATTGATATTTGACTACAGTTTTAATCAGGAGCTGTCAGACCATGTTCAAATTATACAGTTCATTACACCTTTGACTTGACAGTGATATAAGTATATGATATAATTATAAATTAACATGCAACAGAATGCCTAGAATATTTTTAGTAAATAATATGCAATTCATAACATTTTAAGATAAAGGTCTTAAAGTAATTTTTATAATTTCCATTTAAAGTTGAAACCAATCCTATATCATAAAGATAAAAATCATTTGGTAAAATTTTTTAGAATTCATCCAATACTGTATATAAGAGGGACATAGTTCAGGCCAGTCTGGCCTAAGGGAAAACTCTATGTCTAAAACAAACAACACAAAAAACCACTGGATGTGCAGTTCAAGTGATAGAGAACCCAAATTGCAATTGTGAAGACCTGAGTTTTATCTTCAGTACCACAAAAAGAAATCATTTTTTGTTTTATTACGTCTTCTTGATATAGTCCACTAATTATTTTTTTAAAGGACAAGCTTCTCCAAGTCAATGATACCTTGGTACCCACAAACTAACTTTTAACAAAAGCTTGGGAAACCTGAGATATATTTATTGTTTTATTCTTAAATGTTCTTTATTACTTTCCATCATTACATATGCAATCTTTAGCATAGCAATGATGACATAAGCACTGTTCTTAAAAATCTCAGGAGTCATCTTTCCAGGATGAAAGATATAGGGAAAAAAGTAGGTATTATTGTACTAAAAATAAAACATTCCATAATTTTACTTCTCTTGAATATGCATAAGTCTCAAAGAAAACCTTCGGGGAAATAACACTATAATATAGCAGAAGCAAAACTCAGTAATTAAGATGGTTCAACATGTTATAAAAACAAATCAAATATCAAGCTTGAATTCAAGAAAGTATATATTTGATGTTACAGAGTATGTCATGCTCAAATGTGTTAGTGTTTTCTTGCATTCAGAGCTTTAGTGTACAGCATAATACACTGTACATGCCTCTTAAGCACACTTTAGTTTTACAGCATGGGGGAATTGAACTTGTATTCATGCTTATGAGGCAAAAGTTCTACCATTTGAGAAACATGCCATGTCCTTCTCATTTAGTTTTCTTTTCAGAGAGGGTACTCTAGTAACTTTGTTCAGGCTGGCCTCCATTTATGATCATCTGTCCCATCCTCCTGAGTAACATCACAATGCTAAACTAGATAGTTTTGTGTGTGTGTGTGTGTGTGTGTGTGTGTGTGTGTGTGTGTCTGTGCTAGAATTGGGCTTAATCTTAGAGCCTTGGGCTCTCATTCAGCTTTTTCACTCATGCCTGGTGCTATCACACTACAGCCATACATCCAATCTAGTATTTTGCTGGACTCATTAGATATTTCATAGCTTAGTGGCAATGGATAGAGCCCACATACACTTTACATTAATTTCTTCTATTAATCCTATCACATATTAGCATGATAAATGTATTATAAGTAACTAACCAGTATTCATATATCATTCTTAGATAAAGCCTCACTTTACTCAGAGTTCCTCATTTTGTTCTAGAAAAAGTCCCTTTGTCCCATATTCCATATATTCATCATGTCTTCTTAAGCTCCACTTCATCAAGGGAATTGTTTTTTGTTTTTTTGTTTTACATTTTAAAATTTTGATGACATTGTCAGTATTAGTATTATTGACAAAGTATTTGATAGAATGCCTCCATATTTGAATTTGTCTTATGTTTATCTCATGAATAAACTGGAATGATGAGATTTGGAGAGATAAGAGACAAAAGTTCATTTCATCATATCATACCAAATACATATTCAACTTGATTACCTAGCTCAGACAGCAAGTCCAGTGTCTACTTGACCATATCTATGTGTTCTTCCCTATCCCTTTTACATATATTCGTTCACTCTTAAAAGCCCAGTGTTGTGCCCAACTTTCTAAAAGGGAGCATTTCTACCTAAATGATTTGGAATACTTCTGCCTGAGAGATTTTGTTTTTTCACCCTACTTACTCAATCATTTATTTATATCAATTTGTACTTGTAGATGTGTATTTTATACCCTGGCTTACAATCTAATAATACTGTTTTCTAAATTGTTCAAATATGAGCTATAAGGAGCTCTTTGAGTTGGTTCCTGTGTCCCTTTGACACATTCTCATCATTATTTTTAGCATTTCTTATTTTCAGAAAGTATAAGGTGGTCAACATTCATTTTCAGAAGATCATATTAAAGAACTTGTTTATTGACTATCCAGTGCTTTCCAAACCTCTCCTTTGTTTCATTTTCCCTTTTTCTTTATATAAATGAATAGAACACAAATACACATATGCATATATATCCACGAATATATAGCACAATGCTATATATACATGTGATATATCAACTATTTCACTCATAAATTCATAAGGGAAATTCCAATACAGTTAACACTAAAGTAAAAATGTCTTTAGAAAGTAGGAAACAACACATACAAATTTAAGAAATAAACTTCAGGATAAAATATTTCAGTGACTAAACTCTTGTCCAATCCCCAACAAATCAATATAATTAACATATTTCTCTTGATGCCATGTGTTATATAATACAATATATTTTGTGTTCATTATATATATTTGCAAATTCAGAAATGAAATAATACTTTTAAATATTAGAGATAATAACAAGAGGTGTTTAATTATAGTAGCTAAAGAAGTCAAAATATTACAAGATCAACTATCTTATTAGATATCAGAATATCTAATTTTAAGCATTATAATTGAAGGCAAACTAACTTAAATATGTATGTGCAGACACCCACTGTTAGAAATGTAACGTGTGGACCATAGTATTTAACTCTTAATAAAGAGGCTGTGAGTAAAATGAATTTAAAATGAACCATCTGGAAAAAGTTTCAGAATCACTGCTTACATTTTAAGTTATTTGTAAAAAGCTCCAGATTTATTAAAGTACTTTAATAGTTATTAACCAGCTGCTGTCATTTACTGTGCCTTATTACTGGAAGATCGAAGCCTCTGGGGTACACACAGATCAGTAATTATAAAAATATTAGTTATGAAACAGAATTCTGAATGGAGTGGAAATGGAATAGCAGAAGTAACCTCACTAACCTAAAACAGTTCCCATTTGTTATCAAAACATACATATGATTACAGTGTTCTTTTTAACTGAGAGCATGAGGTTTCTTGGAGACATTGTTTGGCTACACATGAATTCAGAGAATACTGTAACACTATTTAACCCAAAATGAAAATTGTATAGATAAAATTAATCTAGATTACAGCTTTCACTTATCTAACCAAAAACTCCTACCGTGCTCTAGAATCTTCTATATTGTCATCAGTCATCATCTCCAAATCTCCTAAGTGTTTCCCACAAGCTTCTTTGGACAAATTCTCCTCTGGAATTGCTTGAGGAATATCTTCATTTGCTTGGAGATGTTCTATAAGGTTTTGCTGGTGCCAATTTTGCTGGGCTTTTTGATGCAAAGGAGCAGGTCCTGGAACTGGTGTCAGTATATTGGGGTGGACAGGACTGCTGCTTTTCTTCAGTTCATTTCTATCCCGAGAGTGGTTTTTCAGCCTGCCCTGAACCGCGGTCCCTCTATGCTCATATCCTTCCTGTTGAGGGCAGCTTCCAGTGATAGGCGAACCTTGAGAAGGATGACTAAACCATCTCCAGCGCAGCCTTAAGATCTGTTTCACATCAAACTCCTTCTTGCCGGACATGGTTACAGGAGGAAAGGAGGAAAGACAAAAGCCTTCTCTAACAGCAAGGAAGTGGAGCCTTTGTTATCTCTTGCTTCTCTCCTCTTACACAGAACTAACAAAAGCACAAGTGCAGAGAGAGAGAGAGAGAGAGAGAGAGAGAGAGAGAGAGAGAGCAGTCTTTCATGCACTCGGTCCCCTCCCCCTCTGCCTCTGGCACCCTGTTAACACTTCTAGCCTTCCAGCTGAAGCAAAAAGCTGCTGCTAACAGTAGAGGTGGGAACCCATACTGACAGGATGATGAGGTCAGACCTTAAACAAATAAATCAGCTTAGCACAGGAAAGCAGCAAGCACAACGCACTCCAACTGTTAGATTTGCATGATCACAGCGCGCTTGGTTTGGGCTTGTAAATATCAAACCCAGGCTCTTCTATACTGATGGACAGTAGGTGCAACTTAGCCATCAAATCAAATCAATGTATTTAAAATCCCTTCCAGATCTCTTCATCTTTCCCTTGTCAGATTCATTCCTCAGTAGCCCAATTTTGAAAATATGCCACTTTGTCCTAGGAGAATTGGTTACAGGGGAATTCATTATGATCTATTTTGGGACTCTCCTAGGGAGAAATTTTGAAAGCAGGTCAATAAGGAAAAACATCTTATCCCCAGTCCACTTGTTTCAGACTTGTAGTTATTATATCCAAACCACATTTAAAAATGTGAATGTCTTTATCCCATCTACTTGAAAACCTAAGCAACTTCAGAAACAGAAACCTAGAAAAATATTGGCTGTCCAGGACCAGAATTGTATACACATCCATAGAGACAGACAGACAGACAGACAGACAGACACACACACACACACACACACACACACACACACACACACACACACACACACACACACACGGGATAAAAATAATATCTGAAGCTCACAAATAAAAAGAGGGTAGTGCTTTTTGAAGTTAGTTAAAGAGATGTATTCTCTTAGTGTTTCAACATAAAATAGTCTGGTGTGGATCCATGCTATTATAAACACTTTTTATCGCACTCTTTCCTTTCACAGGAAAAGTTAATAGCTTATTTTCTTTGTTCAGAAGTCCTTATGAAAGGATGCAGCAGGGCATGTTTTGAATTAACTCAAAATTACCACACTGTTCAAATGTGTACCCAAAGAGCTTTGATGCCTAAATGAGATTCATTACTTTGTGCTGAAGAAAATATTTCTACAACAGATCAGTCTATGTCAGGAACAGGTTTTGAAATTGAGTTTCAACTGTATCTATCTCTTTTGTCACACAAGCCAGAACTTATTGTAGGTATCCTGTAGGAAGAATACTACTGAGGTTTTGTTTGGGGTTTAGTTTTTGCTTAAAGTTAATGAGATATGTGGTCCTGTACAAGTCACTTTACATTTTTGGTGGAATTGATTATTAAATTTAGGGTTTGCTCTTGCTGGGCAAACATTTGAACCTCAATCCCAGACCTTTTTGCTTTAGTTAGTTTTGGATAGGGTCTGATGTTATTGACTAGGGCTGGTTTAAGATCAAATTCCTCCCACGCACATCACTCCAGTAGAAGGGATTACAAGGGCATGCAATCATACTCACCTTTTTTGTTGTGATGAGGGTTTTTGGCAAGAAAAATAGGTGAGGAGCCAAGGAAACTGTATTATGTTTGATAAATATAAAAAGGGCCAGTCTGGGAAGTTGGAACCCAGAAGCAACTAACACAATGGTTAAGCTTCCCACTATTTAAATGCTAAGTTATAAGGTCTGGATGACTCAAGTGAGAGTTCTTTTCTGAAATTGCCTTCTCTTTGAAATGCTAAAAACTTGGCTACTCAACCACTGAATAGAGATAGTTGGAAGAGAGGCTTATGTGAGAAATGGAAACCATAAAAATCATCTATTGTAACTGTGTTTTGCATAGGCCCAAGGATACCTCCACTTTAAAAAAACAAGTAACACCCATTTTGGCCTACCCAGAACAATTACCTTATGTAATTTCCCAGGGACTCTGGAGCCTGAGACCCAAGGATCCCAGTTTAAAGCTAGATGAACAAAAACCCATGAGACTTTTATCTCCAATTAATCACCAAAAAAAAAAAAAAGCCAGAGACCTGGTTTGGAGGTTCTAGCAGGGGAGCACAACTACTCATATACCCTTGACTGGGATGGTCAGGGATGGTCGTCCTCTTCGACGGAGTGCGCAGCTTCAGGAGGGATGCACATGGAGCGATGAGGGAGGTAGGGCTAAAGACTTAAAGAGAGACTTCTGTGAAGAGGAAAGAAGAATGGCCAATAGACACATGAAGAAATGATCAACTTCTCTAGCCATAAAAGAAATGCAAACCAAAACAACATTGAGATTCTATCTCACCCTAGATAGAATGGCTATAATCAAGAAACCTAATAACAACAGGTGCTGTAGGGGATGTGGCCAAAAGGGAACCTTACTGCATTGTTGGTGGGAGTATAAGCTTGTCCAACCAGTCTGGAAAGCAGTATGGAGGTTCCTCAAAAGACTCCACATAGAGCTCCCTTATGACCCAGAAATCCCACTTTTGGGCATTTTTCCAAACTCAAATCACAAACTATGCCAGTCTATAGCTACCAGTACAACTATATTTGTTGCAGCCTTATTTACCATAGCTAAAATATGGAACCAACTCATATGCCCCTCAGTGGATGAATGGATCAAGAAAATGTACATATATTGTACAGTGGAATTCTATGCCTCCAAAGGAAAGAATAGCATTGCCCCATTTGTTAGGAAATGGAAAGACTTGGAAAAAATTACAGTAAGTGAAGTAACCCCAAGACAGGGACGTGTTTTTTTTTTCTTTC
This sequence comes from Dipodomys spectabilis, assembly GCF_019054845.1. NCBI lineage: Eukaryota > Metazoa > Chordata > Mammalia > Rodentia > Heteromyidae > Dipodomys > Dipodomys spectabilis. The sequence goes on from NW_024870859.1 coordinate 1,383,084, forward strand.
TTGCTAGTGTTTTTAATGTACTTATATTGCACTATGTGATTCTTTTGTTTCTTTTGTATGTTCTTTCCCCATGCTATAACCCCTGTTTTCACTGGATTTGATGTCCGAGTCCTGCATCTTGTATATACATTTTTGTAATTTGGGTAGGGGAAGGGATATTGCGGAACATTTAAATGGGGATACAGGCTGACGCATTGTGACGACAAGATGTACAGGACACTATGTTGAAAATGAACTTTACAATGTTGGGGTGAGGTAGGCAGGAGGAGTTGGGGAGGTGGGGAGGGAAGTGATGGTATGGGGAAAACAAAGGAGGAGGTAACAATGCTCACTACGAAATGTACTCATTACCCTATTCATGTAACTGTAACCCCTCTGTACAACTTTATATATATATATATATATATAGCCAGAGTAGAGATATGGCTCCAGCATTAGAGTGCTGGCCTTGAGCAAAAAAACTCAGGGATAATACCCAGGTCCCAAACTCAAGCCCCAGTAATTACACAGAAAATAAATAAATAAAAGGAAAGAATAAAAGGAATAAAAACAGCAAATAACAACTGCCACATTGAGTCTTTAACACCCATTTCCTGCACTGGAAGCTAAAAATGTTTCACTTTTTTCTCCCTACTTTAACCTTGCTATACTAAAATTAAGCATGCTAAAACTTACACCTAGTGGAATTCTCCTCTTTTGGTACATCCTAAAGTTCTGTTTATTGTTCCATGTCATGGACTAGTGGGTCTGTGTGGAAATTGGACTCTAATGGGAAGCTTTCCACCATTCTTATCACTCTCTGGTGACAATCTCACAACTCTTTTGCAGAGATGGTATGCCTCTGGAGTAGCTGGGACTGTAGTCATGCACCAATACATCAACCTCACTTTACTTATATCTAAGAATTTTTTTATTTTTGCCCAAAGATTTTTTTTTATTGAGATTAAGTAACTACATATGTTTCACAGTTCTGTGGTATAGTTATACTTAGCTAAAGTCACAAACACATTTTAACCCTCACAATGATAATCATCATTCTAATCTAAAAAGCTTATGAAATCTATGAACATCAGATCCGGTGATATGTACATTTCTGTCCTTTTGCTTAGTATCAGCTGTTCCCTCTTTCTCTCTCATTCCCTCCCTCCCATCACCACCCTTGAGTCAATGTCCAGTGCAGCTGATGAGCCCCTCTGCTGTACTTTTTCACCTGCTTTCCACTGATTCTGTGTCCTCCTCCCAGCTTCCCTTAGATGTGCATATGTATATGCCATACCTGAGGCATATCATCTCAAAATGATAAGACAAATTAAGAAGAGGTCCTTTGTTTCTTTATGTTTGGGGTTCTTTTCAGTCTGGGTACTACAATTGGTGCTTTTCTACCACGTCTGTCCACTTTTGGTCTTACTGTATATGGATATCTTCTCTCAGGGTTTTTTTGTATATAGTAGGAAGACCAAGCAGATACTTAGCTTTCTACCCATAACAACATGGAATGGATTTCAAAAGAACTTTGAGAATAAAATAAACTCTTCTGTTATTTGGTAGGCATTTTGATCTCCAGTATTCTGAATCTATGTATACTAAACTTATATTACTAATTCCATTGCCAAATCTAAATTAAGTCATTATAATCATCATTATATTAAGAACTTGTGAAAGACAAGTTACCAAAACTGTAAGGGGTCAATGGAAAGGGAAAAAAGCATAAAAGAAATCATCAGATAACATCAATAAGATATGGCTGATTGAACATAAATTCTCATATGAAAATAAGAGCCAAATAATTATCTGATATGGCTTGGATCACAGACTTTGATGAGAAAGTTGGGAAAAGTAGGAACAGATCATGGAATGGGAGAGTAGAGACTGAAATAATGAGTTCAATTTGAAGTAAATTGAGTTTGCTATCTCAGTAAAATACTAACATGAGTATGTTCAACCATTTTTAAAACTCTGGACCTAAATCTCAATACAGTATCAAGTGTAGATGTAAAGATTTGTGAATTTTCAACAGGGAGTTGCCAACAGATGTATAAAAAGGTTCAATATCTCTAATTATGGGAAGGTAAATTAAAATCACAATAAGATATCACTTTATACCTCATCTGCTATCATAAATACAAAAATTAACAAATGTTGATAAAGTTGTGGGTTTGAAAGAAAATATTACAGAAAACAGTATGGAGTTTCCTTGATAAGCTGAAAATAAGCTGAGTGCTGGTAGCTCATTCTTGTAATAGTAATAGTAGCTGTTAAGTAGCCTGAAGTCTGAAGATTGCCATTGCAAGCCAGGCACATCAAAAAAGTCCATGAGACACTTTAGCAAAAAGCTGAAAGTGGATCTGTGACTTAAGTGGTAGAGCACTAGCCTTCAGCAAAAAAGTTCAGGGACAGTGCCCAGCCCTAAGTTCAAGTCCTAGTACAAGCACTCATACACACAAAGAAAGAACAAACAACTGAAAATAGAAAATTAACAGTCTCACTACATACAAAATGGTATTTAAATCATTAAATTGAAGGTATATCTGCACACCCATGGTCATCTCAGCACTATTTAAAATAGCTAAGATATAGAAAGCACCTATGTGTTTATCAGTTGATGGATATATCAACAACAGGGTTTATATACAAAATGGGATAGCATATATATACATATATATATTCTGAGATTTGTGAAAACATGAATGAATCTAGAGAATATGTGGAATAAATCACACATCATAAAGAGACACATACAGGATATGCTCTCTTATATGTGGAATCTAATACAACTGAACTCATATAATACAAGAATCATTCCCATAACCTGAACTAGGAAGTCATCTTGAAAAGAAGAGACCTTGGTCAAAGGCTACAAGGTTTTAGTAAGATAAGAAAAATTTCTGATATCCTATTATACACTATAGTTAATAATAATGCATTACATATTTCAAAATGCAAAAAAAAAGATTTTTACTAGGTTCTTACCACAAATAAATAATGTTGGAAGTCATTTATGTGTAATTTAGCCTGTTTGGTCACACATATATCAAAATAACATGCTGTACTCCTTAAAATGTATGTAATTGTCAGTTAAAATAAAATTTTAAAGGTTATAAGTAGAACAACTTGCACAGAGATTATTTTCAGCAGAAGATATGAGGAAAATTAAGATACAGAGAACAAAGGGATACTTTTAATGAGTAACCCTAAGTTCCACAAAAAAAAAATTAAAGAAAAACGGAACTAAGAAAACTAGAAAGTTAGAATTGTTATAAAAACATCTAAATAAACCAAGTGCTAGTAGCTCATGCCTGTAATACTAACTTCTCAGGAGCCTGATATCTGAGGATTGAAGTTCAAAGCCAGCCCTAACAGGAAAGCCCAGGAGATTCTTATTTCCAGTTAATCACCAAAAGCAAGCCAGAAGAGGAACTGTGGCTCAAGTGGTAGAGCACTAGCCTCAAGCTGAAAAAGTACCCAGGACTTGAGTTCAAGCTCAGTGCCAGCAAAAACAAAACAAAAATCTAGATAAAGTAGACATAATAACTCAAAATAGCTTACACAATATAATTTATAAAATATAATTTCAACATAATTTTAAATTAATTACTATATAGAACACTGAAAGTTTCTATTTAGAAACATTATTCTAAGCTGTGTTCTATTAAGAACACAGAGATTTTAAGTGTAATTTTTTTACTATCTGCTGAGATGTCACAGGGTTTCATTTTAACAATTACAAGTAGAACATTTTATAAATCATTCTCTTGGTAATTATGTACTACAATCTTGCGGTGCATGCTGAGGAAATCCACAAGCTGAACATTATGTAGCTGATCTTTCTGTCTTGGAGATAGGAACTGGAATAACACATGAAACCGATGAAACAAATGTCAGTGCTTACCTGAAGCTTTCCACAACTGGAAATCTCAACTAATATTAAGACTGAGTTAATAATAATTTGTAATTATTTCTTTTTGCCAGTACTGAGACTTGAACGTGTGGTCTGAGTGCTCTCCCTTACCTTTTTTTGCTTAAAGTTGGTGATCTTCTATTTTAGACATTTCCATTTTTGTTTTTTAGTGGTTAATCTGAGACTTTTCTGGCCCAGATGACTTTAAACTGTGATTCTCAGATCTCAGGCTTTTGAGTAGCTAGGATTACAACAGTGAGCTGTAATCATTTAAAATTTTATTTCTTCTAAATCTGATTAACTGCCTGCTTGGTCATGAAGAAAAAATTAGCTCAATAAAATATTTTTAGTTTATAGTTGAGATATTCTAAGTAAAATTCCATTTGAAAAGAACAGCTTAAGCCTATGAAGGCTTCTGTCTTTATGACCCTTTCTGGAATAAATAATGGCATAAACTGCAACTTTCTCAGTTATCTAAAGTAGTATCCTTGACCTGATCTTATTCTCAGTTACTCTACTGACTTATTGGTTGAGAAAATACTAAAATCTGCCTTGTACTTTACCTTTTCTTGTTATAAAAAAATTAAAATGGACGTTTCAAGGTGGTGTTGCTCTCACAGGTAATCTCACTACCTGTCTGACCAAACAGAGATGTAGGATCACAGGACACTCTTTACCTCAAGAGACCCACTCCAATCAAATTCTAAATATCTAAAGACTTTTCCTACTACAGAAGGAATATCCCAACAGCCAAACAACGAAAGAGAAAAGTGAAACAGTCAGCGGTCCCCTGCTGAGCACCAGAACCACAGCTTCAGCACCGCAATGAGAGGCTTTCTGAAGATTTTAAGCAGAGTAGCATCCAAACACTGAAGAAAGTACTCAACACCAGACCTTCAAAAACCAAGGAGAGAAAGCAGTGAAAATTCCGGAGTTGATGAGCAGACCCCAGCACCAATCCACCCAAGGGGGGTGGGCCAGGGCACTGAGGAGGTGCACAGCACAGACCCAGCAAAGGCCACCATTGGAAGAGCTAGGAATTAGCACCACAAAGTAAGTGCCCCAAAATTGCAACTCAAGACAACATCAGGTCCCATGCAGGCACACCAATGGGATCCCAGTGGACCCTGCCACTGCTGCACCTGGTCCCCAGGGTACCACAGCCACAACCAATCTGACCACCACATTGACTCGGTGTGGGGCCTGGACCCCCACCCTCCCTGCCACCACTAGGCAATGACCCTGGGCTCCCACAGCCACTGCAGCATCACTGCAGGCTCTGCACACCCTGCACAAGCCCCAGCCCCACGCCTTCACAACCTCTGCCAGCACAGTCCAGAAATGCTATGGATGCCACCAGCCACAGAATTGGAAAGACTTGGAAAAAATTATATTAAGTGAAGTAAGCCGGGTCCAAAGAAACATAGGTCCCATGGTTTCCCTTACTTGAAATAACTAGTATATGTCTGAGACAAGCAGAAAAGGTCAGATAAGATGATGTTAAGCGAAATGAACCCCAAGGTGGGGACACAAGTGGTTTTTTCTTCCTTGCTATTGTTTCTAACATATTTATAAGGTATCCTGTGGGGTTTTTTTGTTGCTTTGTATGTTCCTCCCCCACGGAAAACCCTGTTTTCACTGTATTTGATGTTGGTATAATTTGGGGAGGGGAAGGGAAAAAATAAATTGCTTAAATGGGGATACAGATTGACCCATTGCAGCAATGAGATGTACTTTACAATTTGGGGGCGGGAGGGACAGTAGAGGGAAAACAAAGGAGGAGTTAACAATGCTGGATAAAAAAAAATGTACTCATTACCTTCCTCATCGAACTGTAACCCCTCGGTACAGCATTTTCACAATAAAAAATTTAAAAAAGAAAGAGCTGGGCACCAGTGGCTAACGCCTGTAATCCTAGCTACTCAGGAGGCTGAGATGTGAGTAGCCAGCCCGGGAAGGAAAGTCCGTGAGACTCTTATCTCCAATAAACCACTAGAAAAGCCGAAGTGTCAAGTGGTAGAGCAATCTCCTTGTGCTAAAGAGCAGAGGGACAGCGCCCAAGCCAAGAGTTCAAGCCCCACGACTGACAAAAAAAAGAAAGAAACAAAGAAAGAAAAGAAAGAGGTGGCCCTAAGGCATCGCTGCTGACACACCCACAGCCACCAGCAACATCCTTTGAGGCTGCCTACCGCCGCTGCAGCAGCCCACCACTAAAGCAGTCCACCTCAGCCCAACTTCCCATACTCCTCCTGGTCCAACAAGCACCCAGACTCCTCATGCTCTAGAGCAAGACCTTTCTGCTGCTACAGACACCACCCCCTCCACCTAGTCCTTCCAGTGCCCAGACCCTCCCACTGAGAACCCACCAACACCTTTGTGGCGGCCACAGCATAGGCTATGTGGTCCAGCTACTGATCTTGTGAGTAACCCAATTGGTCCACTCCCTGTGGGGAGCACCCTGCACCCAAGCCGACACTAAAAGAGAAGGATCACATCAGGAATGAACACAGACCTAAACTCTGTTCCTAATCCTCCTGTAGCTACCTGGGAAAGCCTGGGAACACAATCTTCTGCCCCCTCCTCAGCCCCCATCAAACTACAAATCCTAATCCCCCAACTTCAGGCCATCAGGCCTGAGAGTGGGATTCTAGGTAGCAGTCACTTTCCCTTATCAAAAGGCTGACTGAATCCAACCAAGCCACAAAGGAAAGCAGACTATTGAAAGGCAAACAAGGTTTTTATAAAGAAACTGCTTAGAGGACTAGATGGAGACTCAAGCTCCCACAAACAAACTGAAAAACTCACTTTTTATGTTTGTGGGGGTTTTTTTTGGCTTTTAATTGTTTTGTTTTTTGTTATTTTATTTACGTCTTGTTTTTCATTTTTATTTAGTTTTTTCTTCAATTTTTAAAATTTCCTTATTTTTTTTTTCTTTTCATTCTTTTCCCTTTGTTTCTCTCCACATTGTACTACTGCTCCGTCAGAGTTAACCTGTCTAGTTCTACACACAAAGTAAGGCTACCACTAGGCCTTCTCTGTTTGTGAACATAATTAATATGGGAATTATCTTAGATTAATCAACTTTCCACTACACTTTCAATAATACTTTTTCTAATATCAGCATTACTCTCAAATATATATGCATACAATTTCTTTTCTTATTTTCATCTAGATTTCTAAGCTAGTCCTTACATCATCTTTCTTCAAGTTCTTTTCTACCTTCCTACTACACATACCTCTCCTCTAAGCTGTTCTTACCCCACTATCATTATACCCAATTTTTCTTCTAAGTTTACTTAAACTTGTATGTTTCCAATTCTAACCCTTCTCTTCTCCATTTTCTTCAGTCCATTGATCCCTGTTTGTTGGTTCTTCAAAAAGAATCAACAAAACTGACAGACCCTTACAAACCTCACCAAAAAAGAAGAGAACACATTCAAATAAATAAAATCAGAGACAAGAACAGAAACATCACCACAGAAACTAGCATGATTCAGAATATCATAAGGGAATAATTTGCGGACCCTTATGCTAATGAATTCAAGAATATGGAAGAGGGGCTGGAAAGGTGGCTCAGTGGTAGAGCACTTGCCTTGCATGCATGAGGCCCTGGGTTGATGCCTCAGTACCACATAAGCAAAAAGAAAAAAGCCGGAAGTGGTGCTGTGGCTCAAGTGGTAGAGTGCTAGCCTTAAGCTGAAGAGCTGAGGGACAGCGCCCAGGCCCAGAGTTCAGGCCCCACTACCGGACCCCCCTCCAAAAAAAAGAATATGGAAGAAATGGATGAATTTCTAGCAAAAATTGATATTCCCAAACTAAATCAAGAAGATTTAAACCAACTAAATAGACTCATATCAAGTTACAAAATAGAAACAGCAGTAAGAGACCTCCCTTCCAAGAAAAGCCCAGGACCAGATGGATTCAAAGCCGAATTCTATAAGGCCTTCAAAGGAGAACTCAGTCCTATTCTCCTCAAACTCTCCAATGAAATAGGAAGTGAAAGCTTACTATCAAACTCATTCTATGAAGCCGCCATAACCCTAATCTGAAAACCAGAGACTCATCAATAGAAAAGAACTATAGACCCATTTCTCTGATGAACATTGATGCAAATATTCTCAATAAAATTCTAGCCAATCAACTTCAACAACGAATCACTAAAAAATTGTACACTATGATCAAACAGGATTCATTCCAGGGATGCAAAGCTGATTCAATATATGCAAATCAATTAATGTAATTCAACACATCAATAGAAGCAAGGACAAGAACCACACGATTATCTCCATAGATGCCTAAAAAGCATTTGATAAGATCCAACACCCCTTTATAATGAAAGCATTTGAAAAACTGGGAATCCATGGAGTATCCCTCATTATAATCAAGGCTGTATATAACAAGCCTACAGCCAGTATAATACTCAATGGTGAAAAGTTAAAGCCATTTCTTCTGAAATCAGGAATGAGACAAGGCTGTCTACTCTCTCCACTCCTCTTCAATATAGTATTAGAATTCCTAGCTAGAACAATAAGCCAAGAGGCAAACATAAAGCTGATCCAAATAGGAAAAGAAGAAATAAAACTCTCCCTCTTTGTAGATGACATGATCCTATATCTAGAGAATCCCATAAGCTCCACCCCCAAGCTACGTGAGCTGATTCAAATCTTTGGCAAAGTATCAGGATATAAAATCAATCCACAAAAATCGGTAGCTTTCCTCTACGCAAACAATGAGGAGAGGCTGAGTTTAAGAAAGCAACTCCATTTGCAATATCCTCAAAAAAAATAAAAAACTTAGGAATCAACGTAACCAAAGAAGTGAAGGACTTTTACAAGGAAAATTTCAAAAATCTGAAAAAAGAAATTAAAGCAGACATCAGGAAGTGGAATAGCCTTCCATGTTCCTGGATTGGGAGGATTAACATTGTGAAAATGGCAATATTGCCAAAGGCTATATACAAATACAATGCAATACCTTTCAATATACTAACTTCTTCCTTCAATGAAATAGCAGAAGCAATCCAAAAATTCATATGGAACAACAAATGACCCCACATAGCAAAAGCAATCCTTAGCAGGAAGAACAATGCTGGAGGAATTTCAATACTGAACCTCAAACTCTATTACAAAGGCATAGTACTCAAAACAGCTTGGTACGGGCACAAGAACAGGCCTAAGAATCAATGGAATAGATACAAAGACTCAGAAATGAATCTGAAGCTCTATGGCCACCTAATATTTGACAAGGTAGCAAAAAAATAGGATGTAAGAAAGAAAGCCTCTTCAATAAGTGGTGCTGGCAGAATTGGCTAAACACATGTAGAAAACTAAAGTTAGATTCATATAATCACCTTGTACCAAAATCAACTCCAAATTGGTCAAAAACCTTAATATAAAAGCAGATACCTTGAAATTTTCACAAGAAATAGGAGAAACACTAGAGCTCCTTGGTAACGGTCGAAACTTTCTTAATAAAGATCCAGAAACAATAACAAATCGGAGAAAGACTGGCTAAATGGGATTGCATTAAACTGCACAGCAAAGGACATAGCTAACAAAATATATTGAAACCCATGGACTGGGAGAAGATCTTTACCACCCATACAACAGACAAGGGTCTCATATCTAAAATATACCAACAGGGCTGGGAAGTTGGCTCAGTGGTAGAGTGCTTGCCTTGCATCCCTGAGGCCCTGGGTTCGATTCCTCAGCACCACATAAGCAAAAAGAAAAAAGCCGGAAGTGGTGCTGGGCTCAAGTGGTAGAGCGCTAACCTTGAGCTGAAGAGCTGAAGGACAGCACCCAAGCCCAGAGTTCAGGCCCCATGACCGGACCAAAAAAAATAATAAATAAATAAAATAAAATATACCAACAGCTCAAGAAATTAAATTCTTCCAAAATAAACCCCTAAAGAAACAGCCACCCCATTAAAAACTGTGTTACAGACCTTAAGAGAGCACTCTCTGAAGAGGAAATACAAATGGCCAAGTCACACAAGAATTGCTCAACATCTCTGGCTAAAAAAGAAATGCAAATCAAAACAACACTGAGATTCCACCTTACACAAGTTAGAATGTCCATAATCAAGAAATACAACAACAACAGATGCTGGCAGGGATGTTACCAAAGAGGAACACTACTACACTGTTGAGGGGAGTGCAAACTTGTTCAACCACTCTGGAAAGCAGTATGAAGATTCCTCTGGGCGTCAGTGGCTCACACTTGTAATCATTGCTACTCAGGAGGCTGAGGTCTGAGAATCATGGTTCAAAGCCAGACCAGGCAGGAAAGTCCATGAGACTCTTATCTCCAAAAAAATTCAGAAGAAAACCAGAAGTGGCATTGTGGCTCAAGTAGTAGAGTGATAGGCTTGAGCTGAAGAGCTGAGGGACAGTCTGAGGGACAGTGCCCAGGCCCAGAGTTCAAGTCCCACAACTGACAAAAAAAAAAAAGCTACACGTAGAGCTTCCCTGTGACCCAGCAATTCCACATCCAAATGTCCACAAACAAGGCCACACTAAACCCACCAGTATGATGATGCTCATCACAGCCTTATTTACCGTAGCCAAGATATCGAACCAACACAAATACTCCTCGGTACATGAATGGATCAAGAAAATATGGTACATATTCACAATGGAATTCAGTGCTTCCATCAGAAAAAAAATAGCATTGTTCAATTTATAAGGCAGTGGAAAGACTTGGAAAAAATTATATTAAGTGAAGTAAGCCAGACCCAAAGAAAAGCAGGTTGCATGATCTCCTTCATTTGTAAGAACTAGAATTTGTAGAAGATACTTTTAACAGAGGATCTCAAGAACCCAAATGCTTAGTGCGAAGGACTATATATAATGAATCATAATAACATGAACTCCAACTTATGGAAACAAGAGGCTCCCATTAGACCCTGTATATAGTTAGGTTCTTTTTTTTCTATTATGGTTTTTTTCTTTCTTCATTTCCTTTAGCTTTTTGTACCTTGTGTTTTGCATAACAGACAATGCAATATGTGGAAGGGAAAGGGAATCACAGAAACAGCAAAACAACAGGTGAACCACAGCAACATTGATACTCACTCGACACTACGTGGGATATGAACATTACAACTTGGGGGGGATAAAGAGAGATGGGGTAATAATTATTAAAAGCAAATGTAGGAGGGGGGACCAAGATGGCGACGGGGCAGTAGGGAAACGCAACAGCTCTCTCCAACCAAAAAGAGAGTTCGAGTTCCAACGCTTAATCTCCCCAAGAGACCGACAACAACAAAAAGACGAACACTCAGAGGAAAACCAGAGGTGGAAAATAACAAAAAAAGAAAGAGAGGAAAAGAAGAAATTCAGAACAGAGAAGAGCGAAGACCCCTCCCCCAACCTTTACTGGTCGCGCGGCAGTGTGCCAAGCCGCCGGCCAGCAGGCCCGGCAGGGGCTGCCGGAGCCACAGAGAACAGGAGGCTGCTTGCAGATCACCAGGTACCGGATTGCAGAACAGCGGATCGCCAGGAACAGAGAAACCTACCAGCCGGGAGTCTCCACGAGGATCCCACCCCCACCCCTCACTCTCCACCGGAGCGGAGAGGCTCCATCCCGCCAAAGCCGCCCGGCACCAGCAGCGCGACAAAGGGACCTGTCGGCAGACCACCCGCGCAATCGCGATCGCAACGACCCGGCCGGGGCCGCCCAACCCAGCCCGCAACCACCCCAACTGAACTCGGATTGCAACAACAACTGACGACCTACAGGGTGAGTACCCCACAGGGGACAGTGAATCCATCAAGGGAGACCAGAGCTGGAGGGAATCCCCAGACCCTGACCTAGATCCCTACCCCAACACCCGGACCACAGGACCCACTAAAACTGGGAACTGTTCGAGAGCTCCACCAGCCAGTGGAGCACACTCTGCTGGCCAGGCCAGAGCAAGAGTGCCCCTGGAAGGGAGCTTAAATGCCCAAGCCAGGAACAGCGCCCCTGGGTCAAGACTACCAACAGTAGAAGAAATTTGAACTGTGTCCTCCAGGCTGCATAACCTAGGTGGTATACACATTAGCACAGGCCTAACGAGCGCGCTCCAGGCTGGGGCCGGAACTGGGCCCGGGGACCGGCGCCTAAACAAAGCAAAAAGGGTCAGAAGTGGGGCTGTGGCTCAAATGGTAGGGTGCCAGCCTTGAGCTGAAGAGCTGAGGGACAGCACCCAAACCTAGAGTTCAAGCCCACAACCAGCCCAAAACAAACAAACAAAAACACATCAGGAGCCCATAGCAGACTCCAGTATTTGGGAGAGTGCATCCAGAATATCTGATCTTCCCAAGAGCACCCGCAGGAGCAAACACAAGCAGTCTAGGCTGCTCAACCCTTCCAAAGGCGGGAATTGCCAGCAATCTACAGCAGAGAGCTGAGAATCCTAAGTAAGTCAGAATAGCAGCTGGAAATAGGCTTCCAACAGAATCCAGATCAGGCACAGACTCTCTCTACCAATACAGAATCAACAACCAAGCAAAGACAGACACACCAAAACAAGATTGAAGAGCAGTCTCCTGAACCCCATGTGAAAATCACAGAGAAAAATCACAAGGTTTACCACTACCCAGGACAGCAAGCTCACCTCAAAAGCCAGCAGCCACGCAGGGGAGAGCCCCAGTGGGAGCAAAGCAGGAATGGAAGACAAAAGCTACATCCAAGGGTTGCTGGAGGCAATGACTCAAGAAATAAAGGGAGAAATGGATCAGAAATTGAAAGAGCACAAGGATGAACTATCAAAAGATATACAGGATATCAAACAAAAGTTGGATGCAAAAATAGAAGCTGCACAAACCTCAGTAAGAAGTGAGATAAATGCCAAATTAGAGGTAATGCATACTGATCTCACCTCATTGAGAGGTGAGATCAGTACTCTGAGAACCAACATTGAATCCATAAAGGGATCCATTTCCTCCATGCAAACCACAATAGAAGCCACGGTCAACAGAGTGAATGAAATGGAAGGTAGAGTGTCAGATACAGAAGACAGAATACACCAACTGGACCAAAAAGTGACAGATATGGAAAAATCACTCAAATTAATCCAAAGGGAAATTCAAGAGCAAGCAGATAATGCTAAAAAATTTAACCTTCGCATAATCGGAGTGGACGAAGGTGAGGAATTCCAGAGCAAGGGAATGCAACACCTATTTAACAAGATAGTCAATGAAAATTTTCCCCACCTCAAAAACGACCATCTTAACTACATCACAAAAGCTTATCGAACACCCAACAAGCAAGATCCCAGGAGAAACACTTCTAGACACATTATAGTAAAAATGATGGATCTGAATAATAAGGAAACAATCCTGCATGCAGCAAAAATGAAGAAGGAGCTATACTACAACGGGGAAAAAATTAGAATCACTGCAGATCTCTCCACACAAACAATGAATGCAAGAAAAGCCTGGGAAAGCACCATACGAGCCCTGAGAGCCAATAACTGCCAACCCAGACTGATATACCCGGCAAAGCTAGCATTCACATTCGATGGAGAACTGAAAACGTTTAATAGCAAAGAAAAACTAAATGAATACATAAATATTAAGCCAGCATTACAAAGAATTCTAAGAGGGGGGACACAACCTGAAGAAAGCAACCAGGAACTGGGACCTGCCCCAAACAGGCATTACTCAAAGTCTAACTGAGCAAGCACAGGAGGAAAGGAAAGAAGAAAAACTTAGGAAAACGGAATGGCAGGGACAACAATGCATCTCTCTATACTTTCTCTTAATATAAATGGGCTGAATTCACCAATTAAAAGAAAACGAACTGAGGAATGGATCAGAAAACAAGACCCATCCATCTGTTGCCTTCAGGAGACCCACCTCTCAGCCAAACATACAAACAAACTCAGAGTGAAGGGGTGGAAAAGGATCTACCAATCAAATTCCCCCAATAAGAAAGCAGGTGTAGCTATCCTGATATCTGAAAAAATAAACTTTTCATTAAAATCAGTACAGAAAGACAAGGACAGACACTACATATTAATAAAGGGAACAATCCAAGAGGAGGATATAACCATCATCAACTTATATGCCCCAAATATCGGTGCACCCAGATATGTTAAACAAATGCTCTCAAACTTACAGAATAAAATAGATCCCAATACGATAATACTAGGAGACTTTAACACGCCACTCTCACCAAAGGACAGGTCTACCAACCAGAGGATTGGCAAAGAAGCTACCGAATTAAGTGAGGCCATACTTCAAGCGGAATTAACTGACATCTACCGAGTATTTCACCCTAAAACAACACAGTACACATTCTTCTCAGCAGCTCATGGAACTTTCTCCAAAATAGACCATATCATAGTTCATGCAAGGAACTTAAGCAAATACAAAGGGATCGACATAATCCCCTGTATCCTATGTGACCACAGTGGAATCAAGCTAGCTCTCAATAACAAAGCATACCGCAGAAATTTCTCTAATACATGGAAATTGAACAGCACACTCCTTAACAAGGCCTGGGTAACAGAAGAGATCAGAGAAGAAATAAAGCATTTCCTACAACTCAATGAAAATGAAAACACCTCACAAAGAAACTTGTGGGACACAGCAATAGCAGTCCTGAGAGGCAAATTTATTGCCCTCAGTGCCCACATCAAGAGAATGGAGACAGACCAAATAAATAATCTCATGTTGCAACTAAAACAGCTAGAAAAACAAGAAAAAATGGGACCTAAAGCTACTAGACGAAGCCAGATAACCAAATTGAGAGCAGAGATTAACCAATTAGAATATCAGAAAACCATAACCAAAATAAACCAAACAAAAAGCTGGTTCTTTGAAAAAATAAACAAAATTGATGGCCCGTTGGCAAGATTAATTAAAAAAAGAAGAGAGGAAACTCATATTAATAGGATTAGGGATGCCACGGGAAACATCACAACACGTACCCAAGATATCCAAACAATTCTAACAGACTACTTTCAAAAGCTATACTCTGTAAAGGAAGAAAATCTGGCGGAAATGGATGCATTTTTAGAGAAATACAAGTTACCCAAACTGAGCAAAGAAGAAGTTAACCAATTAAATAAGCCAATATCCTATAATGAGATACAGGAAGCTATCAAAAGTCTTCCAACAAAAAAAAGCCCAGGACCAGATGGATTCACAGCAGAATTCTATAAGACCTTTAAAGAAGAACTAATACCCATACTCCTCA
Organism: Dipodomys spectabilis; assembly: GCF_019054845.1. Lineage (NCBI taxonomy): Eukaryota > Metazoa > Chordata > Mammalia > Rodentia > Heteromyidae > Dipodomys > Dipodomys spectabilis. The sequence continues at coordinate 1,398,171 of NW_024870859.1, forward strand.
AGCTCTTCAGAGAAACAGAGAAGGAGGGAGCTATCCCAAACTCATTCTACGAAGCCAATATCACACTCATCCCCAAGCCAGGCAAAGACCCAACCAAAAAGGAGAATTACAGGCCAATTTCCTTGATGAACACAGATGCAAAGATCCTTAACAAGATTCTAGCTAACAGAATCCAGAAACACATAAAAAAAATAATACACTATGATCAGGTAGGCTTCATCCCAGAGACACAGGGATGGTTTAACATACGTAAGTCAATAAATGTAATCCAGCATATCAACAGAGCCAAGGTCAAGAATCACATGATTATCGCCACAGATGCAGAAAAGGCCTTTGATAAAATTCAACATTCATTCATGCTAAAAGCTCTGGAGAAAATAGGAATAGAAGGAACATTTCTAAAAACAATAAAAGCCATTTATGACAGACCAATAGCCAATATTATACTTAATGGGGAAAAGCTACAACCAATCCTCCTAAAAACAGGAACAAGGCAAGGATGCCCACTGTCTCCACTCCTCTTCAACATAGTCCTAGAACCCTTAGCCAGGGCAATAAGGCAAGAAAAAGACATTAAAGGGATCCGTATAGGGAAAGAAGAAGTTAAACTATCCCTTTTTGCAGAAGACATGATACTATACCTCCACGATCCCAAAATCTCCATCCCCAAACTTTTAGAAATCATAAGTCACTTCGGCAAAATAGCAGGATACAAAATAAACCCACAAAAATTAGTTGCCTTCCTATACACTGATAACGTACAGGAAGAGAGGGAAATAAAGGGAGCAACCCCATTCACAATAACCTCCCAAAAAATAAAATATTTAGGAATTAACCTAACCAAAGATGTAAAAGAACTATTTAATGAGAACTATAAAAAGTTAAAGAAAGAAATTGCAGAAGACACTAGGAAATGGAAAGACCTCCCATGCTCCTGGATAGGCCGACTTAATATAGTAAAGATGGTGATACTTCCAAAACTAATATACAAATTCAATGCAATTCCTATTAAAATCCCAATGACGTACATCACTGAAATACAGAAAACAGTCCAAAAATTTATATGGAACAACAAAAGACCTAGAATAGCCAAAACAATTCTAGGGGATAAAGACAATATGGGAGGGCTATCCATGCCGAACTTCAAACTCTACTACAGAGCTATGATAACAAAGACAGCATGGTACTGGCACAAAAACAGACCCGAAGACCAATGGAACAGAATAGAAGATCCAGATATAAATCCACAGGCCTACAGCCAGCTGATATTTGACAAAGGAGCCAAAGACATACAATGGAAGAAACACAGCCTCTTCAACCGCTGGTGCTGGGAAAACTGGGCAGCCACATGCAGAAAAATAAAAGTGGACCCCAGCCTATCACCATGCACCAACATCAACTCAAAATGGATTAAAGACCTTAACATTAAACCTGAATCTCTGAAACTACTGCAGGACAGAGTAGGAGAGACACTTGAACTAATAGGCACAGGAAGGAACTTCCTGAACAGAATCCCAGGGTCACAACAAGTTGGAGAGAGACTCGACAAATGGGACTACCTTAAAATAAAAAGCTTCTGCACAGCTAAATCTATCGCAACTAAGCTAGAAAGACAACCAACTAATTGGGAAAAAATATTTACCAGCAATATATCAGACAAGGGGTTAACATCCTGTATATACAGGGAACTCAAGAAACTAATCCCTCCCAAACCTAACAAACCAATTACTAAATGGGCAAGGGAACTAAAGAGGGACTTCTCAAATGAAGAAATAAAAATGGCAAAGAAACACATGAGGAAATGTTCATCATCCCTGGTGGTGAAGGAAATGCAAATAAAGACAACCCTGAGATACCACCTTACCCCAGTCAGAATGTCCCACATCCACAAATCAGCCAACGACAAATGCTGGAGGGGATGTGGAGAAAGAGGAACCCTATTACACTGCTGGTGGGAATGTACACTTATACAACCACTTTGGAAAGCAGTCTGGAGGGTCCTTAGAAAGCTAAAGATTGACCTCCCTTACGACCCAGTCATACCACTTCTAGGCATCTACCCTGAACAACAGGAACCAATATACAAGGACACGTGCACCTCCATGTTTATTGCAGCACTGTTCGCAATAGCTAGGATATGGAAACAACCTAGATGCCCCACCACAGATGAATGGATCCAAAAATTGTGGTATCTATACACAATGGAATATTATGCAGCCATTAGAAATGACAAAATAATGGCATTTGCAGGGAAATGGATGGAGCTAGAAGGAATCATGTTGAGTGAGGTAAGCCAAGAAGGAAGAGACAAACGGTACATGGTCTCCCTGATAAGTGGATGCTAAACCCAAAATGTTAGGTGATACGACAAAACTAACAGGACTTAAGAAACAAAGAACTCCCGCTCATCTGGTTGAACCACTACTAAATATCCCCATGCTGCTGATCACAAATATGGTATATAACATGTGAACACTGTTATATATTACAGACTGTGGTAGACAATTTGCTCCAGGGAAGTTAGAATGAACTTGTGACTTTGAAATTATGTAATCATTTAATCACAATCAAAAAAAAAAAAAAGAACCTTGGGGAAGGGAGGGAGGGAGGGGATGGTAGGGGGAAAACAATGGAGGGGGTAACAATGTTCAAGAGGAGGTGTACTCATTACCTCACTCATGTAACTGTAACCCTCTGTATAGTAGCTTTACAATAAAAAAAAAAAAGCAAATGTACTTATTGTCTTACCCATGTAACTGTAACCTCCCAGCACATCACTTTTTCAAATAAAAAATAATTTTAAAATAATATGCCCATTCTCTAGATTGTAAAATGTTCTGATGAAAGGCAACTTAATCTATAGGGTACATCTACCCAAGTAGAAATGGGACACGTAAAATTACAATTTCTCATCACAATTGTTCCAAGTATTTGTATTGTTAGATTTGTTTGGATGAACCAATATGTCTCTTCAGTTGTAATAAAGAAAATCAGTAGTCCTCAATGCCAAAAAAAAAGTGTCAGGTAGTGGGATTGGAAGATGCATGGGAATGAATGATGGGTGGTTTCTATTGAAACATTTAAGTTTTTTTAAAGGCCAATAACATATTCTTCCTATAGTTAGTATTTCACCAAAATTTATAGCATTTATCTCTTCTAAGTAAGCTCATAAGCATGGCTGTCAGTTTAGAATGATCAAAGCAAAGGAACAAAAAAATTGTCAAAAAATGCAGCACTATTTGTGCTGTCAAAGAAAGAAATGCTTATATTTACACTCAAAAATATGAGAATGGTACTTTTCAGACTTTATTTTTGAGACTTTTGTCATTTGTTTGTATAGAAAAAACTTATTTTACTAAAATATTTTATTGCGCTTTTTATATATGTTAACTTGATTGCCACAAAATTGGTATTTCACATACAAATATGTAATTTGCTTTATTGTCAAACTGAACTATTTATAATTGGCAAGACATATATGAACTTTGACAGAAAGGTGAAAAGATAATAATAATATAAATGAAGACACAATCTTCAGAAATGTGAATGCCTGATGTATGAAGAAAAGATCAGAAACATGAGTGATAAAATTTAAATGAAAATATCAGTTATGTAACTTCCTATTTTTCAGATTGGTACAAAATAAAATTACTTCTAATCTTGCATAGGCAAGATCTGTTTTATATTCCTGACCTTCACTTTTTAATTGTTTTTTATTGTGAAAATACTGTACAGAGGGGTTACAGTTACATGAGCAATGAGTATATTTCTTTTTTTGGAGGGGAGGGGTCTGGTTGTGGGGCCTGAACGCTGGGCCTGGGCGCTGTCCCTCAGCTCTTCAGCTCAGGGCTAGCGCTCTACCACTAGAGCCACAGCACCACTTCCAGCTTTTTTCTTTTTGCTTATGTGGTGCTGAGGAATTGAACCCAGGGCCTCAGGCATGCAAGGCAATGCTCTACCACTGAGCCACCTTCCCAGACCCATGAGTATATTTCTTAAACAGCATTGTTGCCTGCTACTTTGTTTTCCCCCTACCATCCAGTCCCTCCCACCTCCTCAGCTACAACCCTCCCTCCCCCTAAACTGTAAAGTTCATTTTTAGACAAAGTGTCCTGTACATCTCATTGTTGCAATGGGTCAATCTGTATCCCTATTTTAAAATTTTGTTTTTTCCCTTCCCCGCCCCAAATTATACCAACATCAAATACAGTGAAAACAGGGTTTTACCGTGGGGGAGGGACATACAAAGCAACAAAAAAAATCACAGGGTACCTAATAAATATGTTAGAAACAATAGCAAGGAAGAAAAAAACACTTGTGTCACCACCTTGGAGTTCCTTTCACTTAACATCATCTTATCTGACTTTTTCTGCTTGTCCCAGATATATACTACTTATTGCAAATAAGGGAAACCATAGGATCTGTGTATCTTTGGCCCTGGCTTACTTCACTTAATATAATTTTTCCCAGGTCTTTCCATTTCCCAACAAATGAGGCGATCATTTTTCTGATGGAGGCATAGAATTCCATTGTGTATATATACCAGATATTCTTGATCCATTCATCTACTGAGGGGCATCTGGGTTGGTTCCATATCTTAAATATGGTAAATAATGCTGCAATAAACATAATTGTGCTGGTAGCTTTAGTTGTAATCATTTGGGTAAATGCCCAAAAGTAGGATTGCTGGGTCATAGGGGAGCTCTATGTGGAGTCTTTTGAGGAACCTCCATACTGTTTTTCAAAGTGGATGAACAAGTTTACACTCCCACCAACAATGCAGTAGGGTTCCCTTCTGGCCACATCCCCTCCAGCATCTGTTGTTATTAGAGTTCTTAATTATAGCCATTCTAACTGGGGTGAGGTGGAATCTCATTGTTGTTTTGATTTGCATTTCTTTTATGGCTAGAGATGTTGTGCATTTCTTCATGTATCTATTGGCCGTTCTTATTTCTTCTTCAGAGAAGTTACTCTTTAAGTCTTTAGTCCACTTATTTATTGGGCAGTTGTTTCTTTGAGGATTTGTTGTTGGGGGATTTAATTTTTTGAGCTCCAGATATATATATATATTTGGTCCGGTCCTGGGTACTGAACTCTGGGCCTGGGCGCTGTCCCTCAGCTCTTCAGCTCAAGGCTAGCGCTCTACCACTTGAGCCACAGTGCCACTTCCAGCTTTTTTCTTTTTTGCTTATGTGGTACTGAGGAATGGAACCCAGGGCCTCAGGCATGCAAGGCAAGCGCTCTAACACTGAGCCACCTTCCCAGCCCCCAGGTATATTTTAGATATGAGACCCTTGTCCGTTGTATGGCTGGTGAAGATCTTCTCCCAATCCGTGGGCTTTCTATTGATCTTGCTAGCTATGTCCTTTGCCATGCAGAAGCTCTGCAGCTTCATGCAATCCCATTTGTCCAACCTTTCTTTGATTTGTTGTGTTTCTGGGTCTCTATTAAGAAAATTTCGGCCTGTGCAAGGAGACCTAGGGTTTCTCCTATTCCTTCCTGTGATGTTTTCAGGGTGTCTGCTCTGACTCCAAGGTCTTTAATCCATTTGTAGTTGATTCTGGTACAGGGTGATATAGAAGGATCTATCTTTAGTTTTCTACAGGTGTTTAACCAATTTTGCCAGCATTATTGCCTGAAGAGGCTGTCTTTCTTGCATTCTGTTTTTTTTAGCTCCCTTATCGAAGATTAGGTGACTGTATGTCTGTGGGTTCATTCCTGGGCTTTCAATTCTATTCCATTCTGATCTTCACTTTTTTTATTATTGTGAAAATACTGTACAGAGGGGTTACAATTACATGGGCAAGGTAATAAATATATTTCTTATCAAGCATTTTTGCCTCCTCCTTTGTTTCCCTTTCCCATCTCCTCACCCTCCCTTCCCCCCCAGCCAAAGTTGTAAACTTCGTTTTTCGACATAATGTCTTACACATCTCATTGGTGCAATGGGTCCACCTGTATTCCTATTTAAACAATTTGTTTTTTCCCTTCCCCTCCCCAAATTATACCAACATCAAATACAGTGCAAACAGGAGTCATACCATGGGGAGGGACATACAAAGCAACAAACAAATCATGTTATAAATACGTTAGAAACAATCGCAAGAAAGAAAAAGCATTTGAATCCTTATCTTGGGGTTCATTTCGTCTAACATCAACTTATCTGACCGTTTTTGCTTGTCCCAGACATATACTAGTAATTGCAAATAAGGGAAACCATGGGACCTATGTTTCTTTGGGCCTGGCTTACTTCACTGAATATAATTTTTTCCAAGTCTTCCCATTTCCAAACAAATGGAGCAATTGTTGGTGGGCATTTACCCAAATGATCACAAACAAGACCACACTAAAGCTACCAGCACAACTACGTTTATTGCAGTATTATTTACCACAGCTAAGATATGGAACCAACCCAGATGCCCCTCAGTAGATGAATGGATCAAGAAAATGTGGTATATATACACAACGGAATTCTATGCCTCCATCAGAAAGAATGACACTGACCTTCACTTTTAAGTGTATATGAAGTTTCTAAGAGTTCCACTCTGGTATTTCATCTATGTATGAAGAATATTTTAATCAGGTGTTCCCTTCCTGTGCTCTCATTTTTTTCCCATCCCTATCACTCCTTATTATTCAAGAGCTCTCAGTGAATTCCATTATTCCATTTTCACTCACAGATGCAATTTTATTTTTCCTCTAATATAATCTTTCCTCTCTCACAAAATCACTAAGTCACTCAATTAAAAATAAGTATGTATATGTATGTATATATGTGTATATATACAGTTTTAATTAAATTATTACTAACACCAGTCAACAAGATTCTTCTAAAACATAAGGAAAGACACATGCCCTAGCACAGAGAAAATGGCCTTGAAAATCAAACTATAGTAGGTAGAAATCACACTAACTACATGATATTTAAGAGGAAAGATTTCTGTGTAGCTACAATAATCTAGACTGTGTGTTATTGACAGACTTATATAAGGATCTTTGGGACAAAATAGAGAACTCAGAAACTGATTTATACAAACATGTCAAACTGACATGTTGAGATGGTGCCTTACTGTGTTGCCCAGACCGAATTTAAAGAGATATTTTTAGGAGCACAACCCTCAAGAATTAACTGATCACGAGGATCTAGATTAGTTTTGAAGGGAAACTGTTAGTTTTTGTAAGAGCCAATTTTGATAATGCAAGCTGAGCACCTTTCCTCCATCTCTCTCATATAAGTTCTTCTCTTCTGTATGTATCCATTTCCCTTCTACTTTCCTATCATTCATTCATAGAGAAGCAAGAGAACTCATCAAATAAAATGGCTGTTGGTGCCAACTTGCACTCCACTGCTTTCAGAATCATTAGTCAAAACAAATCTCTTTTCAAGCCAGGCTCTGGTGGCTCATGCCTGTAATTCTAGCTACTCTGGAGGCTGAGATCTGAGGATCGTGGTTCAAAGCCAGCCTGGGCAGGAAAGTTTGAGACTCTTATCTCCAATAAACCACCAGAAAACTGGAAGTGGTGCTGTGGCTCAAGTGGTAGATTGCTTGCCTTGATCTGAAGAGCTGAGGGACAGCCCGCAGTCCCAGAGTTCAAGACCCTTGACCAACAGAAAAAAAAACCCTCTTTTCTTATTCAATTGCCTATTTTTAAGTATTCTACTACAGCAATAAAAGTGGAACAAGACAAAAAGTAGGGTGTTGTGTGAGTAGTATAGTGGCTCAGGTCTAATATCCTATTGACTTAGAAAATGGAGATATAGGAGGCAGATATCTGAGGATTGCTGTTTGAAGCTAGCCCAGGCAGGAAAGTTTACAAAACTCACATCTCTAGTTAATCACCAAAAATGTCAAGGCCAGAAGTGGAGCTGTGGCTCAAGTGGTAGAGCACTAGTCTTGAGAATGAAAGCTCAGGGACAATGTCCAGGAATAATTTTTAATCAAGAAAACAAATATTTGGAAAAATCATAATCTTATAAAGAAGAAAAACTTATTTGGGACAACAAAACAAGGCTTTGGCCAACTGACCAATTTCTGAAATGGAACAATAGGATAATGAAAACAAGTCCTCGAAGATATTTCAACATCTTCCAGTTGCCTCCTCCAACACAGGCTCAAGATGTTCAGATCTTGAGGACAGAAAGAACTTGCTATCAAGCACTGCCTAAGGCCTCTGTTATCTCCACATCCTAGCAGAGTGTTCCTTGTTCACATTAACCATGGATCAAGTGGCTCAAGGTACAACTCAACCCACCATTCTGTGTGCCTACACATTACAGAAATTCTCCAAGCATGCAGAATTAAAATTGCTGCAAAGGCATGACAGTCTCCTACTAGACTTCAAAGGCTACATCCAGCTGCCTAAAGGACTAGGGACAGATTTACCACCAGATTCCCTACAATGATAATTAGAGCATTTTATAGGACTGCATTTTACAGGACTCTAGAACTGCTGAGCATAAAGCAGCCCTGCCTTTAAAAAACAATATCAATGTGTAACTTTAAAGAAACGTGTAAACTCATGGAGGAAGGGCTGCCCAAGACCGTAGAGCTCATTCCCTGCTCAGCAGCTACAGGAGGTACATCAAAGGAACATACTTTCCACTGGTTTTAGAAGGTATTTTTTATGCTGACGTTTGGCCTTGTTTTGAACACCTTATTCCTTTCTTTTGGAGTATTTCTTCATTTTGTATTAGGAATGTCTATACTCTGTGTCTGCTTCTTTGAAAGCTATGCTTTGGGAAAGGTTTATCTATACCAGAACTCATGATGAGAGTTTATCCCCAAAACCTATATCCCCAAAAACCTTCATGAATATTTAATGTTGTTTTTCTGGAAAGAATGGGTGACTCAGTCTATTCATGGGAATAGGTTGGTTCCTACAAGAGCAGATTGTTATAAAGCAAGCTTGGCACCTCTTTTCAGTCTCTCTTCACATGTGTTTGCCTACTTTCTGCTTTTATACTCTGTGTGACAAAAACACAAAAAGCTTACCTGAAGCTTAGTATAGGCTAACACCATACTCATTAATTTCCCTTACTTGAGAATTATGACGCCAAAGACACCTTTTACTATGAAATTATCACTCTCAAGTATTTTGTTTTAGGAAAAGATGCATACTAATGAAACTATCCTTATCGAAATGGCAGAAGTACAAAATACAAGACCAAATATTGGTGAGAAGTTGAGAAAGCAGAACACTTGCATATTGCAAAGTGGTAATATAAACTGATAACATTCTGGAAAGCATTTTGATAGTATCTTCTTTCACTTTTTTCTTTGTCACTCTTTATGTCTTTCAATAGGAATTGAATTTAAAGCCTTGTATTTGCTAGCAAAGTGTTCTAGTACTTGAGCTATATGACAATCCTTTTTAAAGCCTTGTATTTAAAGCCTTGTATTTGCTAGCAAAGTGTTCTATTACTTGCGCTATATGACAATCCTTTTTGTTTTTCAAGTTGTTTTTTAGGTAGAGTCTCACAGTTTTGTGTGGACAGGCCTTGGGTCACTAACTTTACCTAACTTTACCTCCAAAGTATGTGAGATAACAGACATGGACCACTATGCCTGAACCAATAGTTTCATATAAAATTAAATATATGGATATCATGTGATAAGTGATAGTATTCTTGGATGTTTATTTTCCCAGAAAAATTACAACTTATTTCCATGCAAAATGTATACACTACTCTTGACGGTAGGTTTATTTATAATGGACAAAAAGTGAAAACAGCCCTGATGAATTTTAAGAAATGAGTAGTTAACCAGACTCTGTTGCATTAATACTATGAAATACTACTCAACAGTAAAAAATGAACTATATTTGATCAAGTTGCACTGCATGAAAATGTGGTCATGTCAAATTGAAACAATCTTGTATAACTAATTGATGCTAATACAAATTTTAATTATAAACTGAGCTATTTATATTCACAGAAGCTGGAGAAAATCTTAAAGAAACTGTGTTGAGTAAAAATGGCCCCTCCAAAATGGTGATAAATAATTATTTTGTTTCTAAAGTTTTTTTAAAAACACAGTTATAGTAGAAAACAAATGATTTATGGGAGTCAGAGACAAAATTATTTTGCCTTAAGTGTGTAGTGTGTATTGTTTTGCCAGACAACCACATGTCATGTTGGAACATGACTTATTCTCATGATCTAGGAAGATAGAATAATTACTAGAGGAAGTAGTCAGTACTGAGATTGATTTTACATTGAATAATTGTCTCATTGTTGACACTTAATTTGGTGAATGTCATTTTTCTGAACACTAAATAAGAAATACATGAGCTAATTTGTGTGGATATTCTCACATCCAGAAGCCTAACACTTGAAAAATGAGAATACCAAAAGCATTAAGTGACTTCCTCATTTTCATAGCTTTGATTCTAAGGATAGACATCATTACACACTTGTGGATCAAGCTAAAACTTGATTTCAAATTGTATTCTTATTACTTTTAAGACCTTAGAGAAGTAGAGGTGTGGCTCAAATTGGTGAGTGCCAGCCTTGAGTTGGCCAAATGAGAGCACAAGGCCTTAAGTTCAAGCCCTAGTACCTAAAAAAATAAAAGAACTTAAAAATAAGGTAAAGATTACTTTTGTAATGTAGCCCAGAATGGGGAAAACCCTAATAAGAGAGATATTAGAGATGGTCCCACTAATTCTTAATATGAATTCTACTCACTCAGATTTTTGACTGTTTGTGTAGTGCTAAGGCAAAAAATATAACAAGATTTCAGGTTAAGAGTTTTAAAGTAAATTATACTAAAAGCCAGATCTAATAAATTCCTGAGCAAAGTTAATCCTCATAAATGATATAATTATTTGAAAACATAAACTCATTTTGAACTATTTCTTATAAATTTATATATAAAAATGACTGTGGATGGAGCTGGAAAGGTGGCTCAGTGGTAGAGCGCTTGCCTTGCATGCCATGAGGCCCTGTGTTCGATTCCTCAGCACCACATAAGCAAAAAGAGAAAAAGCTGGAAGTGGCGCTGTGGCTCAAGTGGTAGAGAAGTGGCGCTGTGGCTCAAGTGGTAGAGCACTAGCCTTGAGCTGAAGAGCTGAGGGACAGTTCCCAGGCCCAGAGTTCAGGCCCCATGACCAGACCCCCAAAAAAAAAATGACTGTGGATGTATTTGCTAAGATACTTAATATTTTCTATGAGAGTCATGATAAAATAACAATAATGGCTAAAAACTGTGTTGATCAAGTATTTTAGCCATGACAAGATATTTCCAACTTTCAATGTAAGTTTAATTGCCAGTAACAGTGAAGTAATTCATAGTGAAGTGATTCATATTTAAAGCATCATTTCCAAGTGATATATACACAAGGGTTAGATCTTACAAAATTCTTATTTATTTTTCTTTTCTTTCTTTTTTTTACACAAAGGCTCAGTATGTTTCAATGTTGATGTCGAATTCAAAGCTTCAAGTGATCATCTTGCCTAAGCTTCTCCATCAGCCAGGACTATAAGCACACATTACCATTCAGGTTTAAATTTCTTTTCATTTCTTTTTTTTCTTTTTGTTTACTAAGTGTGCCTCCAAGAAATAAAATATACTGTCAAAATATGATTGCTGAATGAACATTAGAGAACTTATGATCCCAGAAATAAATCAAATGTCTGTGTTTGCTTAATGAGAAAATAATTGATCATAGCTTTTATTTGACTTGGTTTCAAATGTTAAACTCTCAAAGATCTAATATGAAATCTGAAAAGAAAATAATTGAGTTTCTTATGAATTCAGAAACTGCACTGTTACATATGTTAAGTAATCCAGGAGAAGTTCACAGCAATAAGAACATATTTTGTAAAGGCAAAAATAAATAAAATACACTCAATCCTTTTTCTCTTGGCTCTCTACCAATTTTTCAAATTTCAGCTTTAGTGTAACATCCTCAGGAGAACTATATGTAGCCTAATACATGTGGCAATCACAGTTTCATAGATTTTTTTAACACAGGACACTTTCCCTTCATAATACTTAGCATAAATTATTAGGAAAGTATATAATTATTATTACAAAATTATGCATTTAATATACTCACTGTAGGTGAAACATGACTGTTGATTTGTTCATCACTGTATATCTAAAATTCATTAAAATACCCCATGGATAGAAAAGCACTCCATAATTATAGATATTGTTAAGTGAATGATTTAGGCTGATAATATCAGTTCTAATAAAGTGTCATCAGTTATCTGGACCTAGTTTTCAATCCAAGAGGTCATTCTCAAACATTAGTCTCCTTACTTCTACAAAGAAAGGCTGAGATGAAGAAAGTACAGGAGATTGCAGCTAGCTGAAATTGGTCCATGAGGCTGAAGGAATCCTATTTCTATAGCATAAAAATGAAGGTGAAAAAGCAAAGAGTTGACGAAAAAGCTACTGCAAATAATCTTAATGTAGCTAAGACTATTGCTGAAGGTGACTAAAAAACAGATTATCATGTAGAGAAAACATGCTTATATTGAACAAATACCATCTATGGTCTTAGTAGCTAGAGAGAAGTCAATTTCTGCTTCAGAGCTTCACAGGCCAAGTTGACATACTTGTTAGGAACTGATCGTTTTTTGGTGCCAGTCCTGGGGCTTGAACTCAGGGCCTGGGTGCTGTCCCTGAGCTTTTTATGCTGAAGGCTAGCACTCTGCCATTTGAGCCACAGCTGCACTTCTGACTTTTTGTTGGTTAATTGGATATAAGAATCTTGAAGCCTTTCCTGCCTGTGCTGGTTTCAAATTACAGCTGTCCTCAGATCTCAATCTCCTGCATAGGCTAGGATTACAGGCATGAGCCACCAGCATCCAGCAGGACTAATGACTTTTAAGGTGAAGCTAATGCTCACTTATCATCCTGAAAATCCTAAGACTTATAATAATTTTACTAAGGCTACCCTATCTGTGATTTATAAGTGAAACAACAAAGCCTGAATGACAACATAAACATTTAAGACAATATTTTATGTCTACCATTAAGACCAACTGTTCAACAAAAAGAATCCTTTGAAAGTGTTACTACTCAATGACAATGACCATGTCACCCAGAAGTTCTGATGGAGATAGACGAGATTCATTTTATTTTCATGTCTGCTAACACAATATCCATTCTACAACCCATGAATCAAGTAATATCAACTTTCAAGTCTTAGTGTTTGAGAAACACATTTCATAAAGCTATCGATGCTATAGAGAGTGATTACTTTGATGGATCTGTTGATGGATCTGGGCAAAGTAAATTGAAAATCTGTGGAAAGGAGTCATTATGCTAGATTCCATTAATAGCAGTCATGTTTCATAAGAGACAGAGAAATATCAATATTAACATGATTTTGGAAGAAGTTAATGTCAGTCCATGAATATTTTTGAAGGATTCAACACTCACATTATTGCAATGTTCACTTATTTTAGTGATTCGGAACTGAAACTGCAATACTTTTAAGTTATGTCTGTTACAAACGTCAATAATTATACTTGAGGAATTAAACTTGCTTCTTTCTTGCAAAATATTATTTCTTGCAAAATAGTATGCAAATACATTTTACTATTTGATATTGGGATGAATATTACAAATACTTCATGTCTTTCATTTTGTTAATAAAACTATGAAGTACATTTTTTGGCATAGGTCACAAGCATAATGATAAATACATTAGTGCTAATGGAATTATTGTCAGAGATCTTCCATTTATGTTGGAAGGAGAAATAAGAAAGTTCATTTACATGAAGAAAAATACTAGAAATCCAAGTTGGTAAAGTGATACTTTTATAAAAAGTCACCCTCAACACATATTAGGATTTTATACTATTTTTAAATAATTTCAATGATCTATTCTCATCATAAAAGAGAAACAATACCATTCCAATTTGCCCTTTCAAATACTGCAGTATTATTAATTTACCAATCTATTAATTTGCTTTTGATAGTAATGGGGTTTGAAAAATGGGTCTTGTGTTTGCTAGGCAAGAATTCTACCATTTGACCGTGCTCCCAACCCTTCATGCTTTACTTTGTTTTCAGACATGATCTTGTTCTTTTTGCTCAAGCCAGACACTGACTCGGCCTTCTACCTCCACAACCCAAGTAGCTGGAATCAAAATCATGAACCACAATGTCAACATAGTTTCTAATTTTAAAAAGTGTGTGTGTGTGTGTGTGTGTGTGTGCCTGCGCGCATGCGTGCACCTGTCCTGGGACTTGAAGTGAAAGCTTGACCACCGTCCCTTAGCTTTTTTGTTCAAGGCTAGTATTCTGCCACTTGAGCCACAGCTCTACTTCCAGCTTTTTGGTGGCTAATTGGAGATAAGAGTCTCACAGACTTGAGTGCATAGGCTGGCTTCAAAATATGATCCTCAGATCTCAGCCTCTTGAGTAGCTATGACAACAGGTGTGGCCACCAGTACCTGGCCAAAGAAGCACTTTTTATGTTATTTTACTGGCATATGACAAATCTGTATTCATGAAACTAAAATATCCCATCGCATTGTTGTATCCACTGAAGACTGCCTCTCTCAGGGCAAAATTTTAGAATCAGCTGAGCACTGGTGGCTCACGCCTATAATCCTAGCTACTCAGGAGGCTAAGATCTGAGGATCGCTGTTCAAAGCCAGCCCAGTCAGGAAAGTCCCTGAGACTCTTATCTCCAATTAACAACCAGAAAACCAGAAGTGGCTCTGTGGCTCAAGTGTTAGTGTGCTCATATTGAGCTGAAGAGCTTTGTGACAGTACCCAGGCCCAGAGTTCAAGCCCCACAAACCACAAAAACAAAACATTAAAATCAGTTTTCCTATCTATACTATTAAGTACAGTATTATATGGTACTATAAGAATGTGTCAGCAATTAGTCCTGCCTACTATTACAAGTCGTATACGTTAGGAATCCTTGAATAAGAAAAACTGTATTTGTGCAAAGTCTCTATTATAGAAATTGGTTAGAAGCTTCACAAAACATTTAAACATATCCACTTTCAAAAATTTCACACTTTTTTCCTCTTGAATTGATCAAGATCATTTGTTGTTTGCAAAATAAACTTCATTATTCATCAAAGGGGCATGGTTGAATTTATTTACTACAGTTTCTACTCTATTTCTCCATCGTTTTTCTCATTCATGCACAATTGTACATTTAACTTAGTTTTCAATATTTACTGATTTTTATTAGCTCAGTAGCTATGTACATATGACCATATAAGATAATGCTAAGTGAAAGGAATACCAAAACATGAACATACGAGGTTTTCTTTATTGTTGTTATCAATTCTAGTCAGAAATGACCAAAAGTAAAAAATATACATTTTTGTGTGTGCTGGTACTGTCCCTTAGGTTTTTCATTCAATTCCAGTGTTCTATCACTTAACCCTTAGCTCCATTACCAGTTTTAGTTTGGTTAATTTAAAATGAGTCTCATGGACTTTCCTGGCCAGCTAGCTCTGAACTGTGATCATCAGATCACAGCTTCCTGAAGAGCTAGGATTATAGGTGCCAGTCACTGGGGCCAGGCTTGAGTAAACAAAGAAACAGACAAACAACAGAAACAACAAAACAAATTGTGCTGGTTCTGGGCACTTGGGTTCTGCCCCAGAATATTTTTTGCTGAAAGCTAATGACTCACCACTTGAGTAACAGCTTCATTTCTGGCTTTTTTTTTTTTCTGGTGGTTAACTGAAACAATTAACCTCATATCTCAGCCTCCTGAGCATCTAGGATTACAGGCAAATGTCACTGGTGTCCACCATGAGTAAAAATCTTTACGCAGCTAATTCTTACCTTTATATGTGAGATCCTCTTCTTGTGCTCTTTTAAGTTACCCACTACTCTTCACAATAAATCTTGCCAGCCTTTTACTACACTCAGAGGCTAGATTTCTTTCACTTCTTGTTTTAACCTGTTCAAGACTATTTTCATTAGTTTCAAGAGTATTTGCATATGAACAGAGGATAAAGACTGAAATTAAAATAATGATACATGAGAGTAGTAACACATGAGGAACTTCCAATCTCTAACAAAAAATCTACACAGGTAGATCTTCCAACAAAGAGTAGAGTCATGTATACAACCCACAGCAAATTTAGAAGAAATTATCTTTGAGGAATATACAAGATTCTTTGAGAAACTTCATGGCTGAAATATTTAATCTAGAATTTAGTAACTAGACAATATTCCATTTATCCTTCATTTTTAAGATAAATTTCATTTATTTCTCTTCAAAGGTCATATGTCTGATGAGCTTTAATAACTATCCATGTAATCAATGAATCTAAAAGAAATGCATGATTTCCTAACAGATAATCAAAACAAATGTAACTTAGAGAATTTTATTTATTTTTATTGTGAAAATACCGTACAGAGGGGTTACAATTACATGGGCAAGGTAATGAGTACATTTCTTACCAAGCATTGTTACCTCCTCCTTTGTTTCCCCTTGAGAATTTTATATTTTTAGCAATCTTACTATCTTCCATGCAAGTCAGTATCCTTATCTCTATGTATACTGTATCACTAACCTGGACTACTCTAAGAGTTTGCCAATTCATCTCTAGTTTGAGTCTTCACTACATTTTTGCAATTTTCATCTTGCCATTGTATCCATCTTCTTAAGTTAAAAATGCCATTGTCTCCCTTCGAAATCTATGATGATTGCCTATGGTTTTGTCATATACGCCATACTGTCTAGTATGTGATTCATTAATTATTGTGTGTATGAGTGTGTGTGTATGTGTGTTGGTAATAGCGCCTGAACTCAGGGTACCAGTGTTGTCCCTTAGCTTTTTATCTCAAGGCTGGTACTCTATCATTTGAGCTACACCTCTACTTCTTTTTTGCTACTTAATTGAAGGTAAGATTATCATAGACTTCTTTTCCTAGGTTGGCTTTGAAATTTCATCCCTAGATCTCAGCTTCCAGAGTAGCTTAGATTCAAAGTATGAGCCACCAGCACCTGAGCCATTCATCATTTTAATTATTTAAACAACATGCTTTAAATTTTCTTGTCTATTTGAAGCAACAAATCACATATATATTAGTATGAGATTATCAATTTACATAGGTCACAATGAGTGAAATTCAATTGATTTCACCAAATGTGGATCTTGTAATTTAGGGAAGGCTAAACAAAAATATGTAACACAGTAAAACACAAAACTAAAATATAATATGTACAATTTATGAAGTCATTATACATTACAAGATTAATTACTTCAATCATTTGAAGTGGAACCTGATTAATTAGAATGCTTTCACATGTTAAAAATGTTAGTAAAAAACACTAATCATGATAAGTGATGTCACATGACTAAACTAAGTTTCAAACTGAATACAAAAATAGGGAAAATATGTGATGTATTTCTAATGTTGCATCATTACAACCTCACAGAATTCTGTCTTATTTAATTTGGGTGTTTCACCAACCAAAACATGGTCACACACAGGAGGAAGAGAGGGTTTAATGAGAAAATCTGTGTTATCTATAGGTTATATAAGTAGAGTCCAGTAGGAATATGGGAAGTATCAGATCTCTAGTACACACTGTTATGTAGGAAAAGAAAGTGAGATGCCACAGTCTTGATGCTGCATGAGAGCATTAGCAGGAAATTGTGGCAGGGCAGATATTGTGTACAAGAGAAAAGAAGTAATTCTGGAGACCAATTCATCCAATCCCCTTACTCATGCCCTGTATATTTGAGGCTGAGGAAAGTGACTCTATGATGATGGTCTACTAACCTGCATCCAGGTATGAATGTAGCCCAAAATAAATTCAAAGTCATTTCAGACATTATCTATTGCAGAATCCCCGCCCCCCACACACACACCTCCCGTCTGCCCAGCTCTCTTCTCTGTTAATGTAGGAGGTTGTTATTTAGTTCTACTTAATAACATAATTCTAGGACTACATAATTATTTGATGCAGTGTGATAGGTCTCATTATAATTTCTATGTATTCTAGTGACTTAGCAAATGCATAGTTATCATCTCCACAAGAACAATTTGTCATTTGCTCACAAACTAAAAAGTGACTACCATGCATCAACTCAGAACATAGTGAAATTAAGAAAAAATTTCTGACATTGACTAAAAGCTGTGAGCAATTTCCTGTGCTTCTGAAAGACATTTTTTTGAATAGCAGGTTTATTACTGCACATATATTTTGTGGCACACTGTGAGAAGTATAGTGCTATAGATATTACTTACTCTTAAAAGACTAGACCTCAGTAAGTTGAATTGTAGAAGCAACTTATTATAAAATTGGAAATAGCACTCAGCTTAGATATCTTTATTTTCCAGTTTCTAATGTTTATAGTATTTTGAAAATGGTACCATAGTTTGAAAATGGTACTGATAAAGGAGAAAAGAAATAGCTAGTAAAACTAGTAGAGAAAGCATATGATCAATTTCTTCATGGATAGAGACAAAAATGATTTTGTTTATCTCACTTTTTATATTAGGCCACTGACATTCTAAACTTAGCTAATGTACCTATATTCTTACAAATTCTCTCCCAGCCATACTGTTGATTTGTCACTCTTTACATCTATTCATACCATTATATCAGATTTGAAAAGCTACCATTTCTTCTGATTACCAGAATATTACAAATTTCAAGGTCCATCTTCGATATTACCTGCCTCATATTCAGTGGCCACTCCTTATATTCTAATTTTTTAATACTTATAATATTCATAAATAGTATTCAGGAGGTTCTTAGATTCTCTGAAATGTCTTTATTCTTATTAGAAGGGAGTCTAACATTTCTGACATTATTAAAGAAATAAAAAAGCTAAAATGGTCAAGAACAACTGTCTAAGGGTTCTGTTTAGCACAATTGAGATTTCTTTCAGAGCTGATTTCTTGTTGAAATATATCATAGTTTAAACTAGGTCATAAGTTACTTATCCATATGTCTTATTTCCTGCACATCATAAATTCAAGTCCCTACTTGAACTTATAGTAGCTACTTAGTATGTAACTGATACACATACCAGCCTGGAATAGTTCACTCCCCCAAGAGATTATCAACTTTTGGTTTAGCCAATTTTTTTTTGGTCGGTCGTGGGGCTTGGGAGCTGTCCATGTGCTCTTTAGCTCAAGGTGAGCACTCTACTTGAGCCACAGTGCCACTTCCAGTTTCCTAGTGGTTTATTGGAGATAAGAGTTTCATGCACTTTCCTGCCCAGGCTGGCTTTGAGCCGCGATCCTTGGACCTCAGCCTCCTGAGTAGCTAGGATTACAGGTGTGAGCCACTGGCACCTGGCCTGGCTTAGCCAATTTTAAAGAACATGATCATAAGAATTCCATCATCCTTTACAGTTCTATGAAAACTTAAAAATAATGCAAAACTGGACTTTGAAACATTCTAGGTTATCGCATTAAGTTTGCTTTAATAATTCAATTGTCATTCCAACTAATAATAGAACACGTTAGAAAGCTCTATTTTTACTACTCAAACCTATTATTAACAGGTAATTGATTTTTAGAAATATTTTCCGCAAGTGACGTGATTCAAAACATTTCCACCTAACATTTTCTTAAGGAACTCCACAGACATATTTCTCATATCCTAATAGAATTTAAGGATTTCAGTTTTCAAAGCAGATATCATGATCACAAAATGACTTAAGAAACATAACAAACATGTAGTAAAACTATCTGAATTGGTTTAAATTAACATGGAAAAATTACATAAAATTTCTTTTTTAATTCACATTAAGAGACTAATCAAAATGAGATCAAGTATGTAGGTAAGGCTTTGTACCAAGTAAATTAAATAAATGTT
Organism: Dipodomys spectabilis; assembly: GCF_019054845.1. NCBI lineage: Eukaryota > Metazoa > Chordata > Mammalia > Rodentia > Heteromyidae > Dipodomys > Dipodomys spectabilis. The sequence continues at coordinate 1,417,950 of NW_024870859.1, forward strand.
TCACATGAATTTTAAGATATATGAAATATATATATGAGGCATAAAGTATGTTATATGTTAAAAAAGAAAGAATATTCAAACAAAAATAAACAAAATAAAGGTATATATTGAAAAACCAGAAACAGAACCTCAAAAAATAGTACATGAAGGAAGTCCCTATCCCTAGTCTCTTCATCCATACATAAACTTAGCAACTATTAGTGGATAAGAATGCCCTTGCTTGATTGAATTTCACAACAAAGCTGGAGGCACTAGTATCATAGCAGAGCATAAAAGCTGCTCTGTAAAAAGTAAAAGGAATAGTTGCACTTGGTTTCACAGCCCCTAATGTGAACGAGTCAAGCAACAGGTTGGTGGGAAAGCATCCTCATGGCACAAAATTTCCCTTGGAGCAGGAAAGACAAACCAAAGTAAACGTTCAATTATTCCAGTGATTTAGTGTGTTTCCCAAAAGAATCACTTTTGTTGCAGGTGAGACATGGGGGGAGGGTAGTATTGGTTCAGTCACACTGAGGACAGCTAAGAACAAAATTAGAACATAGGATTCTCAATGACTAGCACACAAATCTTAGTGGTAATGGTACATGCACAATCCTTCAGAAGACCAGCACCCTGGCCAATAATCTCATTCAACTTCAGAGCTCCTCTAATTACTGTGCCTGGCAAAGGCACTACAGAACTCATGCAATCAATGAGCCTAGGCAAAAAATGCCTAACCTAAAACTCAGATAAACAACCCTACCCTAGCCTGGAGCCTAGCTAGCAGCCCAGCTAAGACCTAGTTTCTGCTACACTTTGGTAAACAATTTCTAGATGAAAAAGTTAAAACTTACTTAGAATTAAATAAACATTATGTACCATTTGTTAAATGCTATAACATTCTTAGAAGGTAACAGATTAAAGCCTGGTGCTCTTGGCTCACACTTGTAATCCAAGCTACTCAAGAGACTGAGATCTGGGGATCATGGTTCAGAGCCAGCCCAGGCAAGAAAGTCCATGACACTCTCATCTCCAATATATATCCAGAAAACCGGATGTGGTGCTGTTGTTCAAGGTAGTAGAATGCTAGCCTTGAGCAAAAGAGTAGAGGGAGAGCACCCAGGCCCTGAGTTCAAGCCCCACGAACAACCAATAAAAAGTCATTAAAATATATACACATATTTGGACTTTAGGTTTAGCAACAGCTCTTAGATTTTACAATTGTTTGAATGAAGTGAGCAATGAAGTTAAAGCAAGGTATGATTATTTGATATCATAAGCATTCTAGTACTTTCCCTTTGGAAATTGTGAAGTAGTCTCAATGAGCATGTCAGAGTCAGCCAATACAGTAGTAGTCAAACTGTTCTTTTGCAGGATAAATTGTATGTATATATGTTTGTGTATGTATTGTTTTTCACATATATGTATACTTGTGATAAAGTTTAGTTTATAAATTAGAAATGAAAAAGATTGACAAATAACTATTGCTATTAAACTCATTTAATTTACTCTTCCCTAAACTAATTGTACCACACAATTATTTTCCTGAGGTAAGACACCAAAATTATAATTCTTTTACAATTTCCATTGAACCATGATGCTTTTCATAGACAGTGAAAATGCAAGTTTTTGTCCTTGTTTTGTTGATTTGATTAGAAAATTTCATTTGAAATATCAGAATGCATGACAGTAATAAGTCAATATTGTATACCATTCTGGTTTACTCCTACTCTCTTTCATGCTAGTAGACTTTTTTGATCAAAACCCCTCTAAATTTCAGCATATATGTTTTAGAAAATTAATCATCCTAGGGGCTTTTATTTCTTAATTATTTTTATTTATTTATTTTTTGGGTCCAGTCGTGGGGCCTGAACTCTGGGCCTGGGCGCTGTCCCTCAGCTCTTCAGCTCAAGGCTAGCGCTCTACCACTTGAGCCACAGCGCCACTTCTGGCTTTTTTCTTTTTGCTTATGTGGTGCTGAGGAATCGAACCCAGGGCCTCATGCATGCAAGGCAAGCGCTCTACCATTGAGCCACTTTCCCAGCCCTATTTCTTAATTATTTTAAGTGGAATTCATGCATATAGGTACTGTGCATTTTAAGATAATGTTTGACAGTAAGAAATACAGAATTTTAAATATAACTTACAACCTAACAAAATAATGAGTAGGAGATGTTCCCTCCCTGTAAAAACAGTGAGTATTGATCAAGTCAGTTGTATTTATTCATGAAATCAATTCATTGATTCCATTAGCATAGGTTTCCCCAAACTATTCTGTCTGAAATTTTTAATGGTCACAAAACTAAAATGAGATTTTGTTTGTAATTTATTTAAAGACATCATGTGCACAAATATTTCTGCTTTCCCTACAAATGGGCAACCATGTCTGCATCAATTAAAATGGAAGTTAAAACCTCTAATTGGAATAAAATTCTAAAAAACATCACTTCAAAATGAGGAACATAAAGCATATCTTTAAATTTCTTAATACCTGTGTAGGGGCCAGGCACTGGAAGCTCATGCCTATTATATTAGCTATTCAGGAGATTGAACAGGTGGCACTGTGGATCCAAGTTGCAGACTGCCAGGAGACTGAGATCTGGAAATTTTTTTTCTTAAATTCACACTTATAGGTCTTTGTAACTACATTTAAAAAATTAAGAATGAACATATATTTTTCACATCTTGGCAATTTTCATGCATTATTTTAATACTTGACAAGTAAATTTCCACCAAATACGTATTTAAGCCATTATATTACTTGCAATGTGTGTTAGAATTCATCATTGTGAACTTAGTCTTCACAGTGCCCTGCAGAGAACTACTTTTCCAGATTCTATTTATCCTCAGATTTTTGTGGCAGTACCAGAGTTTGAACTCAGGGAACCATACTGGCTAGGCAAGAATTCTATCTTAGTATTATTATTATTCACAGTTCTTAGGTGAAAAACTAGAGATTAATTTCCATTACTTCACATTGCTAGGAACTGCAGAGCAGAAGTTTGGTACATATATCTCACTCTAATACTTGTCTTCCCTATTATGATTATATAAGCTGTATTTTCACTCTACATTCTATAAATATCCTATAAATATAATTTAGTACTATCCAAAGTGCTGTTCAGTGTGTGTGTGTGTGTGTGTGTGTGTGTGTGTGTGTGTGTGTGTGTGTACCAATCTTGGAGCTTGAACTCAGGGCCTGGGCACTGTCCTTGAGCACTTTTGCCCAACACTAGTACTCTACCACTTGAGCCACAGCTCCACATCCAGTTAATTGGAGATAACACATATTGCAGAACTTCCTGCTTGGGCTGGCTTTGAACTGTGACTTGCAGATGTCAGCCTCCTGAGTAGCTTGGATTACAGACATGAGTCACCAGAATCTGGCTTGCTGTTCATTTTTAGTTAACAAAAAACAATGGTGTGAGGGAGGTGGGGGAGAGAAAGGATAGTGGAGAACAACAAAGGAGAGAGTAACAATGCTCCACAAGAAATGTACTCATTACCTTACTCATGTTGTAACCCCTCTGTATAGCATCTTTACAATAAAATAAAAGTTTTAAAAATGGTATTATGAATTTCCAAGCCTAAAGCTTCTAGCTCCTGTCAGCTTTCTTAGAAAAATTCTTTCCAATTAATTACCTTCCCACTGCCTCACTGTGTCTTGATATATTGAACAATGCTCCTGGATTTATTCAGAGAAATAGAAATTATCTAAATGTGCTGGATTTCAGTGGCTTATACCTTCAATCCTAGCTACTTAGGAGGCTGAGACATGGAGGATTGTGGTCTGCAGTACTTCCTCTCCAATTAGAAAGTAAAATGCTGAGATGGAGGCATGGCTCAAGTGGTAAAATACAGCACACAGCAAGCTGATAGAAATCATGAGGCCTCAAGCCCAGTATTGACATACACGTGCATGCATGCACATAGGCACATACAAAAAATGATCTAAATGTCTATCAACTGGTGAACAGATTTAAAAATATTGAGTATTTATCAAACATAAAAATGACATCCTTATTTGTGTGATAATATGAATGGAATTATAAGGATACAGGTGGACCTGTTGCAACAATGAGAAGTACAAGTTGTCATGTCGAAAATGAACTTTACAACTTTGGGGGGGGGGGAAGGATTGGGTGGGGAGTGGAGGGAGGCTGGGAAGGGATGGGAAGGGGAAACAAAGGAGGAGGCTACAATGCTTGATAAGAAATGTACTCATTATCTTGCCCATCTAATTGTAACCCCTCTGTACAGTATTTTCACAATAAAAAAATAAATAAAAATAAAAAAATAAAATAAAAAATAAAAATAAAGATTATTATGTTAATGTAAACATGGCAGACACCAGACTACATATTTGAAACCTAAAAAAATATTGCTCTATGTAAGTGGAAAGTAGAATGGTAGTTATCAGAGGCCAGGAAGGGAAGTAGAGACAGAGTGATGGGGAAATGCTGATATACTTAGTTATGGTTAGATGAGAAAACAAAATTTAGTCTTCCACTGCACAGTATAGTGATGATAGATACTGATAGGGAATTGTATATTTATTTTTAAAAGCAAGTAGACAAGATTTTTAGTATTTTCACCATAAAGAAATGATACTTGCTAGGTGCCAGTGGCTGACATCTATATTGCTAGTTACTCAGGAGGCTGGGATCTGGGGATAGTGGTTGGAAACCAGCCAGGAGATGAAAGCCGGTGAGGCTCTTTTTTTTTTTTCTTTTGTCAGTCATGGGGCTTGAACTCAGGGCCTGGGCACTGTCCCTCCACTCTTTTGCTCAAGGCTAGATCTCTGCCACTTTGAGCTACAGCACTACGTCTGGTTTTGAGTGGTTAATGGGAGATAAGAGTCTCAGGGGGACTTTTCTGCCTGGGCTGCCAGCTAACCATGAACCTCAGATCGCAGCCTCCTGAGTAGCTAGGATTACAGGTGTGAGCCCCTAGCTCCTGGTTTCAGGAAAGAGACTGTTATTTCCAATTAACTACCAAAAAACTGGAAGTCAAGTTATGCTAGCCTTGAGCACAAAGCTCAGGGACAATGCCCAGGCCCTGAGTTCAAGCCCCAAGACAGGCATATTAAAAAAGAAATAATTGAGAAGATATGTTTAACTTAATTTGAACAATGCACTCATATATACATATACATATATAAAATCACATGAAGCTTCATCATATCATAATAGCTAATGTTTATATATCAGTTAAAATATAGAAATATTTTCCTTTAATAATATTTCCCAGAAAGTATAAATGGAAAGAATCCTTAAGGTAAGACATTAATATAGAATATAAAATCTTCCTAACATTGATTCCCAGTCAATTATTTTTCCCAAGAAATTTCACATGGTGCAACTCCTATAATATTTTGATTTTGTAACAGTTTTATTTTATTTTATTTATTTTTCTCAATGATAGAAACAAACCAGGGCCTTATCAATGCTAAGCAGGCACTATAGCTCTAAGCTGTATCCCTAGCCCCCATATTATTTTAAGATAGTGTAAAAAGTATCAGAGATTTTTTTTCCAGGGATAGTACTTTAGGAGTGAAAAATATATCCAAAGAAACAAAAGTAGATAAAGTGTCACAATGGGTGAAATTAGAAAGAAGGTAGGTTACAAAACAAGCCACTTAACCATTTTTACAATAATGACTGTCAATTCTGGTCTCAGAAACATTTAGAATAATGAGGAACAATATATAGAAAAAGGGATTCTAAATAAGTTAAGGGTATATTCAATTTAAACTTTGTATTTTCCAAATATTAAACCTATAAATGTAGCTAATGTATGGGAAATTATCACAAAGATGAATTGCCTCACAAAATTGCTTTGGTGTTAGCCTAAGCACAACAAAATTATCTGACAAACAGATCTTTTTATAACTAGGAAGCAGTGAGCACAGGAGTTTGGTGGAGAGAAGAGTTTTGTGACTGTGGTATTGTAGCTATCATTAACTCCAGCTATGTCTTATTACCTATAACTGAGTCAAAGAAAGCAATTGTCTTCTGCAAATAAGTGTTCTCAATTGCAATTCAAATACCTGAAAGAGCATATATAAAGTCCTTTTTAAAAGACTATATACTACACAATTTGCCTTAAAAAGAGATTCTGACCAAAGGATACTAACCTGTGAATTTCTATAAAATCTACCAGAAATTGAGATCTTTTTATAGTAGCTAAGAAATCCAGAAAACCTAATAGTATTTTATGTGACATAGCCCCCAAAATATTCCTTTAAAAGTGCCTATACCTCTGTCATGAAAATGACATGCATTTTCCCTAAGGAAAATGATCAATCAAGCTGCTTCTAATATAGAAGATCTTTACCCAGGCTTCAGGCTTCTAAGATTCAGCACAAGTTTTTCAAGATATTGCTTAATAACTGAGGAATTTATCTCTCAAGAACAGAAGATACGGCTATCAGCTTCTGATGACTTTGAAAACTGTGCCATTAAAGGAAATTTTCATTTGGATACATATTTTTTCATATTTCAGTTCTTAGTGAAGCCTACCACTTTCACCCCTTAAAATAACTTCATGGGGGATGTAATCATTATCTTTACTTTAAGAACTTCATCATCAAGTAAGTCATTATTTATTAACAAATGGTAGGTTCAAAAGTAGGCACAATGCTTCCATCACAAAGAATGACATTGCCATACTTGTTATGAAATGGAAAGACTTGGAAAAAATTATATTAAGTGAAGTAAGCCAGGCCCAAAGAAACATAGGTCCCATGGTTTCCCTTATTTGCAATAATTAGTATATGTCTGGGACAAGCAGAAAAGGTCTGATAAGATGAGGTTAAGCGAAATGAACCCCAAGACAGGGACACAAGTGGTTTTTTTCTTGCTATTGTTCCTAACAAAATGTACAATGTGATTTTTTTTGTTTCTTTTTATGTTCCTCCCCCACAGTATGACCCATTTTCACTGTATTTGATGTTGGTATAATTTGGGGAGGGAAAGGGAAAAAACAAAAGGTTTAAATAGGGATACAGGTTGACACATTGTAACAAGATGTAAAAGATACTATATTGAAAAAATGAACTTTACAATTTAGGTAGGCATGTGGGAGGGGAAGTGTAGTTGTGGAGGTGAGAGGGAAGGGATGGTAGGGGAAAAACAAAGGAGGAGGCAACTGCAACAATACTTGATAAGAAATGGCTGAGGAAGGAAACTGATGGGAAATGTCTTTGTACTACTTCAGCCTCTGAAATATTGAATCAGTTCAGAGTACATCTCCTGTATCCTCAGTTCATTTCATTAGGTCTACTTCTCCAGGCAGCACATATTAGTCACTTTAATTCTGGAGGACAGTAACTCTAGTCTTAAGCCACACCTCCAAGTTTGATAGTGCTTTTCACAGCTCTTTTCAAACACATGAGCTCCGCCTCACTCCACTTTACTTGTATATATAAAACCTGCTTTGGCAGAAAATTGCATTTTCCATTAGCTGAATTCTTGAAGTGGGTAAATTATTTCTCTTCTGGCACTAGGGATCAAACACAGGATCATGCACATGCTAGGTAAGCATCCTAACAATAAACTGCAGCCATACTGACTGCAACTTGTGATCTTTTTGACCTCTCAGGAAGGAAAAACCACTGGGAAGAGAAAGGGGAAAGAGAAGGATACTGAGGGTTGAAGATCAGAAAACATAATGAAACCCAGAAAGCCCTGTTTGTAAAAGGAATTCGGAGGGAAGGGTAAAATGGGAATATAATGGAGGAGGTAAACTTCTTGATAGTGTATGTATATATGTATGTATACATATGTACATGGAATTATCGCAAGGAAACACCCTCATATTGCTAATAAATACTAATTCAAAACTAAAATAAAATTTCAAAAGAAAAGTAAATTTTAATCTGGGACCATAGTCCCAAAAGAGAAAATTTTGTCTTATGAAGCACCTACAGAAGGCAGAAAATTAGAGACAAAGACATTAGTAATAGCTACAGCCTTAAGTAGGAATCGGCTTGGTGTGTTCAGGGTACTGAAAGAAAGTTACACTAACAAACACAAAAAGGTGGAGAGGGACATGAAATGAGGTTGGAAAATAGGCAGAAACCATACTAAGCAAGGTATTGTAGGCCACAGTAAGGAGTTTAAATCTTACTCTAATTGCAACAGAAAAACATTTTATTTAGAGGAGCAAATAGATCTGATTTAAACTTTAAAATACATCTCTACAACACAGAGAATGAATACTTTTGCTCATAATTTAAAGAAGTACAATTTGTTGTTTAAAGTGGATTCATCAAATCACCAATATTTCCCTTAGTTTTGTTTCATTTTAGAACTTTTAAATTAACTGGGATTTTTTGGTTACATGATTGACTCAGCCAGAAATTTTGATATTTCTTATATACTTTCATTCTTTATTTTAGCTTAGATCTCCTTAGAACTTGAGTTTCATAGGTGGTAGATAAAAATCAAAATAAAACTCATTGTCTCATTTAATTTAGAAGCTCTACAACTAAATGACTGTACTCTATGAAGTTTCCCATGTTTTAAACCTAGATACTTATGGAGCATCATGATAACAAAGATATGCTCGTGTCCTTCCTATGCAGGCTCCTAGATTTGCACTGCTAACAATGGAAGTCATGTGTTTTCAGGGGAAGGTCAATATCTTTGGCATTTCCTTCCTGCCATGGTTTGACAGGTACTCACTTTGTTGTTGTTGTTATTTTAGACAGAAGTTCCAAACAAGATGTCTTCTGAAATAGCCAGCTTACTTCAGTAATTTGGAAAAAATCTGTTTTTTGAAAATACCCTTTTGTATTCCTTTATTCATTCCTCTGATTATTAAACATTTTATTTTCATTTTGTAGTTTCTGTCCATTTTTATTACTATATCCATCTCAATGAACTTTCAAAATATTGTATCATAGTGTGGTGTCACAGACAGAGCAAGGGTTTGGGGCAGGGGAGATTTGATTCCCTATGAAACACAGATATTATCTGTATTTCACAGAAGAAAAACAAAGATCAAAACATACATTAAGTTCTGCAAGATGGCACTGCTTACAAATAGGACAGCCAGAATTTCAACCAATGAAGTCTGGATCTAAGTCTATGACATGACCTCCGATAGGTCATGAAGCAGGGAGCTTGTGCCTCATGTCACATACCATCTCAGGAGACAAAATTCTAACAAGATCCTACCTCTTGGAAAATAGATGATTCCCTACTCTAAAACTCCTATCAGGATATTATCCTCTTCCCATGACACAATTTATTTAAACATTTAGAAAAAATGAATCACTCAAACTCTAGATTATGACAAGAGACGACTATTGTTGTCACTAAACAACTTCAATTGCTCTCTTGTAATGGGCTGAGATTAATGCTAAACCAAACATTTAAAGCAACAACACTCTTCAATGTCCATTTGTTATTATAACATGGTCAGAAGTGTTACCAAGGTAATAATGGAATAGTACAGACAAGTAGCCAAGATGGAATCATGTAACAATGTCTGCATAGAAATCATTGATTTGGAAGAAAACCTCTCAGGGTTTCACCTACCTAAAGTTTTTGACATTTCTTCTTCATCATCCTTCAGGAACAAGATTTATTTTGTTGGTGTAGTTTTTAATGTACTATGTGACTTTTTTGTTTCTTTTGTATGTTCTTCCCCCTATGGTATAACCTCTGTTGTCACTGTATTTGATCTGGGTGCCCTGCATCTTGTATATACATTTTTCTGATTTGGGGAGGGGAGGGGAAGGAAAATAACAAAATGCTGAAACAAGGATACAGGTTGACCATTGTAACAATGAGATGTACAAGACACTATGTTGAAAACGAACTTTACAATTAAGGGAGGGTGGTAGTAGTTAGGGAGGTGGGGTGGGAAGGGATAGTAGGGGAAAAACACAGGGAGGGGGGGAACAATGCTCTATAGGAAATGTACTCATTATTTTACTCAGGTAACTGTAATTCCTCTGTACAATATCTTTACAATAAAAAAGATTTTTAAAAAGAATGTATTTATCTAATTTGGGGAGGGAAAGAGGAATAACAAAATGCTGAAATAAGGACACAGGATGACCCATTGAAACAATGATACTCACAAGATACTATGTTGAAAATGAAAATCTTGGGTATGGGGAGGGGTAGGTGCAGGTGGTGGGGGAAGGGATAGTAGGAGAAAACCAAAGGAGGGTGTAACAATGCTCAACAAGAAATGTACTCATTACATTACTCATGTAACTGTAACCCCTGTGTACACCATCTGTACAATAAAATAAAATTTAAAAATAGAATGTATTTCCTCTTGAGTTCTGACAAGAAAGACAATTTTTACCTTCCACCAAACATCCTACACACACACACACACACACACACACACACACACACACACACACGCATGGACACACAACCTCCTTACACTTTTGAACTATGAAAAAAGGTGTACATACTTCCTGAAAGTCTGTTCTGGAAGAGAATCACAAACACTTAAACAGAGCTTTCTGAGACTCAACATTTCTCATATTTGTGATCTGAATAGTTTCAAAGCCTTTGAGAAATTGTTTTAAATTAATTTACATTATTGTTATTACAGAGGCGATATACAGAGAGATTACAATTGCATGAGTCAGGTAATGAGTACATTTCCCTTCTTACAGTGTCTTCTGTTACCTCATTCTCTCCCAGTCCCTTCCTCCCATCTCCACCCACGAGTTGTATAGCTCACTTTCATCAGTGTCCCACAAACTCTACTGCTGCATTTTTTCACCCTTTTTGCTCTCGAGTTTTCTACCCTCTTACCACCCTTCCGAAGATATTTACACGAATTCACTATGCATAAGATAAAGAATACAGAATCATCAAGAACTAAAAAGTAAGAAAGTCTTTTGCTTCCATAATGAATTTAAATAATGTCCTAACCATCATGTATCCTGTGAAAACGTAAGCTGCAGATATAAGTAACTTGAGAATTAATATGACACAAGCTAAAATGAAAGATACTGAAAACTCTAACAGCAAAAAAATATACATTCTGTATACTTCAAGTCATTTGATCTCATGTGTTAGTAAGAAAATGTCTGAGACTTTAAATTCTCTGTGAAACCATTATCCAATCTGTGCAATGGGAAAATATTGTTCATTTGACCTATATACTTCAATTATCAATCTTAAACATGACAACATTATATAGTAACATTTTATAATTCACAGCTATTCTTTTTCTGGACTGCCAAACTGAGTTATACTGCTAAACAAAATCGAGCCCTATCTTTTTTAAATTAAAATATAGTATTGCCAATTTCCCCCTCCTCATTCCTGTTCACATTCCTCTGTTCATGTCTGTGTGTATGTGTGTGTGTGTGTGTGTGTGTGTGTGTGTGTGTGTGTGTGTGTGTGTGTTCAGTAGAACCAACCATTCTGAACCAATTTCCATTCTGAACTTTATTTTTTAAATATTTACTCTCCCACATTCTAGCAGTCATTGTTCTGAATTAAAATGCAGCTTTAAGTGCAAATTGCTGCTTATTGCTGCTTACACTATTCAAGCATTGTTATACTGTCAGGAAATAAAGGAAAACTTCTTTCAGGCATCCTTTTGTTTGAAACAAGAAAAGCAAATGTGGTAATATGCACAAAAAATGGCCTACCCAAAATAAAGTGGTTTAAAATGTATCGGAATCCACAAGTACAGAGATCATGCTTTTGGTCAACTTTCTTTAAGAATTTATTTAAATAGGTGGTTGGGTATTCCATTCTAGATATGTGATGTGCTCACAGCTTCAGCCTATGTCAGTAACACAAAATACATTTTTATGCCTTAATATAGACACTTTCCTCATGAAAATATACCTTGAATTGAATGTGAGAGTACTATGTTAAATATCAAATTTCTATAGTCTAACCATATTATTTCTATTGGCCTCACCTAATTATATGCCTGTAATACATCTTGGTCTATGACTTTTATTGTACATTGTTTTAACAAAGCAGACAATCCTAAAGCATTGCTAAATCATATGTTGTTACAAACCACAAATCCTCTGTGGACCATTTTTAGTAGAAAATCATAAGTAGAGAAATGAGATTAGCTTAGAAGCTACACTTTTTTCTATTAATATTCTCTTTTTTATTTTACTGTAAAGATGCTGTACTGGGGGGTTAAAGTTACATGAGTAAGGTAATGAGTATATTTCTAGTTGAGCATTTTTACCCACTCTTTTGTTGTTCTCCCACTATCCCTTCCTTCTCCCACCTCCTTCACTCCTCCCCCCAACCCCAAAGTTGTAGAGTTCATTTCCAATATAGTGTCTTGTGGCTATCATTGTTGCAATGGGTCATCCTGTGTCCTTGTCTCAGCATTTTGTTATTCCCAAATTAGACAAATGTATATACAAGATGCAGGGTGGCAAAATCAAGTACAGTGACAATGGGAAAGAACATACAAAGGAAACAAAAAAAATCACATAGTACATTAAAAACAACAACAACAACTAAGAAAGATCTCTTGTGTCCATATCTTGGGGTTCATTTTACTTAGCATCATCTTACATGGCCATATGTACATAGCTTTTGAACTTTTCTGCTTTGATAAAATTATCCTAGATGTATAATAATTATTGAAAATGAGGGAAAACATGAGAACTATATTTCTTTGGGTCTGGCTTACTTCACTTAATAATGATATTTTCCGTCTTTCCATTTCCTAACAAATGGGGCAGTGTCATTCTTTCTGATGGAAGCATAGAATTCCATTAGGTAGGTAGGTAGGTAGGTAGGTAGGTAGGTAGGTAGGTAGGTAGATAGATAGATAGATGGATAGATGGATAGATGGATAGATAGATAGATGGATAGATAGATAGATAGATAGATAGATAGATAGATAGATAGATAGATAGATAGATAGATAGATAGATAGATAGATAGATAGATAGATAGATGTCACATTTTCTTGATCCATTCATCTACTGGGGGGGCATCTGGGTTGGTTCCATATCTTAGTATGGTGATTAATGCTGTGATAATGATCACAAGCAAGGCCATACTAAAACTACCAGAAGCTATACTTTTTGAGAACCCTTTGAGCTACAGTTAATACCTGTGAGGTTTTGAATACATGACTTTCATAATTTTAGTTTGTCCTGTTAAAGGTGGTGCAAATGACAGAATTAAATACATTCAAATGGAAGAGTGTATGTGAAAATATTTGGTAATTTTAAATCTAAAATATAGGGCTATACCTTTCAGCTAGTAACATAGGGAAGGATTACCACAGAATGAATAAGAACTAAAACTATTTGTCCTTTGTCATTTGAAATAAAAATGAATTTAAAATTAACATCAGAATTGCTGCAACTATGTCATTAAAGTATTTGCATATATGTCTCTACCTAAATTCTCTTCAGAAATATATTAATTCAAAATATTAGTACCTTACAGAAAGCAGTATTTTGTTGTATTTTATACTTCTAAACAAATTTAGACAGAGTATGAAGGAGATGAAGAGACAAGCTTAGAAAACTTTATCTGGTCAAATTTTTTACACAATTATGAAAATAACAGCATATTTTTAATGGCTTAAAAACACTAATGCATAGGCTTTATTACAAAACGTGTGTATACCCATAGAAAACCTTAGTTGTATTTTTATTTTAAAAATTAGAGCAGCTAGTCGGATGCCTGTGGCTCATTCTTTTAATCATAGCTACTTAGGAGGCTGAGATCTGAGGATCATAGTTCAAAATCAGCCTGGGCAGGAAAGTTTGCGAGACTGTTATCTCCAATTGACCACCAAAAATATGAAAGGTGAGCTGTGGCTCACATGATAGAGCACTAGCCCTGAGCAAGTAAGCTCAGGGACAGCAACAAGACCTTGAATGAATGACTCAGGACAAAAATATTGTAGCATCTGAAATACAATAATGAATTTAATTTTTGTAAACATTAGATGTTTTAGTTGGGCACTTGTGGCTCATGCCTGTAATCCTAATTACTCAGAAGGCTGTGATCTAAGGGATATATTTCAAAGCTAGCAGGGCAGAAAATCCAGTGAGATTCTCATCTCCAATTAACTACCAAAAAGCTGGAAATAGAGCTATGACTCAAAGTGGTAGAATGCCTTGAGTACAAAAGCTCAGGGCAGTGCCCAAGCCCTGAGCACAAGGTGCTGAGATCAGAAAAAAAAAATAGATGTTTTCCTTTCCACATATTTTCACTTACTTTTGCAAACATTCATATGTATATGTGTTTTGTAAATGTATCAGATGACTCCATCCTACATATTTTTATATAACTAGCTTAATTCACGAAAATAAATCTTAGATAATCTTGCAAGTATTCACATATAATTTTACTTCCCCATTTTAGGAGCTGTATCATACTCCATTGGTATGGAGGTATATATATTATTGTATACTCTCCTTGTTGGTAGGCTTATTGATGTCATGTAAGGTTTTATTACTTTAACAATAGAAATTTATAAACTTGTCAAGTACATATAAGTGTATGTATTAATACACTGGCAGAGAAATGTATGTGTAATATATATTTCATATTTTTCTGATGGAAATTAATTCTTAGTCCATTTTAATGTGTCTTTAAATCAGCAATATGATTTAATTTTCCCCATGCTTTTGGTTTCTTCCTCAACTGTTCTAATTTCATCTTTATTAGATAGGGAAAATTTGTCACAGAGTAGAATAATAATAAGGATAAAAAGAAAGGCTAACTTTTTCAATCTGTGGCAATGTGTAAAAAGCAAGGTTAATACTTTCAAATATAGCAAACATTAAGATAGGGTTTAAATTAGATCAGGATATGTACAAAGAGCTCAATGATCAGTAAATCTGTTTGAAATTCCTTTAAAATTTGACATTGTTTATGGCATAGGAACATAAGTAAGAATATATTACCCATTCATTCTTTGAAGTAGGATGGTTTGTTCATTTTTTTTTTTTTTTTTTTTTTTTTTTTACTTCACTAAGGTTTGCACTCAGAGCTTGCGCTTGTTTGGCAAGGGCAGTTGAGCCATATTTCCAGCCCTCTTGACTTTAGGTTATTTTTCAAAAAGGGTCTTGAACATCTGCCATAGAAGGCCTTGCAATACAATCCTACTTATATTTCTCACACTACTTGGATTAAATTCATAACGTCCCATGTCTAACTTGTTTGTTTAGATAGAGATTTGTGAACTTTTTTGTGTGTGTGAAAATACCATACAGAGGGTTTACAATTACATGGGCAAGATAATGAGTGCATTTCTTATCAAGCATTGTTGCCTCCTCCTTTGTTTCCCCTTCCTATCCCTTCCTACGCCCCCCAACCCCCCTACCCAATCCCCCGCAAAAGTTGTAAAGTTCATTTTTCAACATAATGACTTGTACATCTCATTGTTGCAATGGGTACACCTGTATCCCTATTTAAATGATTTGTTTTTTCCCTTCCTCTCCACAAATTCTACCAACATCAAATACAGTGAAATCAGGAACTTTTTTTTTTTTTAACCAGACTACTCTGGAGCCACTCTCCTACTAATCTCTAATTCCCAAATAGGTAGAATTAGAGATGTGAGCCACTACACTCAATTTCATGTTTCTTTTGTTTCCACATATCACTTAAACTTACTTTTTAGCTACTATGAAAATTATCTCTTTCCAAAATATTTGTAGAAATGTCATCAAATTAAAGCAAAAAAAAAATCTAACAAATCTTGCTAAGTTTTTAAAATTACATATGACAACATAGAACATAGTTGTGAACTATACTCATCCATAATACAAGAAACAAATAGTATAAACGAACTCTTTTAAGTTCATACCATAGTACCATGAAAATTTTTTTTAATTATTGATTTTATGGACCTTTCAGATCTTACAACTGAACCTATTCTCTTGGCTTTCTTACTGGGCTCACACTTTTAACATTTGAATCATGCTTTTTTACTGATTATTCTGAGGACGGACTCTCAAAATTTTCTGGCTTGGCTTGTCTTGAACCACAATACTCTGGATCTCAGACTACTGAGTAGCTAGGATTATAGGTATGAACCAACAGTGCATGCTTCAGTCAATACATTTGTGTGCTTGAAAACAGGGGGTAGGCACTTTCCCTGAGCTTTTTTGCTAAGAATAGTGCTCTATCACTTTGAGTCACAATTCTATTTCCATATTTCTGGTAGTTAGTTGAATATTAGAGCCTCAACTGCTTTCCTATCCGAGCTGGCTTTGAACTATGACCCTCAGATCTCAGCCTCCTGAATTGCTAAAATTACAGACATGAGGCACCCGTGTTAGCACAGTTACTATATTTTAACATAGTTTCTATAAAGGGTATTTAATTTTTAATTAGTATCATCAACTAGTGCCTACAAGTAGTTGCTAAATTCACTATTTAATATTCAGTATTGAAAATGAGGGAGTTGAGAGAGGAAGAGAGGGAGAGAGGGAGGACACAATGGGAATTATTTTTAAAAAATCTACCTTGAAACTCTAAAACAACCAATCTTTCTAAGTGTTTTTTGTCCATAAAATTAGCACAATGATACCAGTACTGGACAATTTTAGACCCATTAAATAAAATCAGGAATGTAATATAAAATTATTTGGAAAGCAAAAAATGTCATGCCACAAATTCACAGTAACATGGGACAAGTAATTGCTATCTGGGCAATGGCTGAGAAAGGAAATGATTGGGAAAGATTGTTAAATAAGCCCTCAATTTCTAAAACAATCAGTTTGCAGCATATCTCTGATATTCCCAGTTAATTTCATTAATTCTTCTGCAGGCTATATTTACTACTCATTTTAACTTAATTTCTAGAGAAGAGTAACTCTGGCCAAACCCACACTCTCAGGGTTGACAGTGCTTTATAGAGCTCTTCAAATATATATGCTCTGTTTCACTCATATATATATGTATATATATATATATACATATATATATGTATATATATATATGTATACATATATATATATGCATGCATGCATATATGGACTGCATTGGCAGAAAATTGTATTTTCCATTAGCTAAATTCTTATGCCTCTATCCAACACAAGAGTGGTTTTTTCCAGTGTTGGGAATCAAATCTAGAACTTTTCACATGCTAGACAAACACTTTACCACTGAAATCCATTCCCAAACTTCAGACTATTGAAAGAAGTTTTCATTATCAACTCAAGCTGCCTATTCAGTTCTGTTTCTCAAAGGTAACTTGTAATTTTTCAGATGAATTTCCAATTGTGGGAACTATAGCTCTAAAGGTATAATATGTAAGCTTAAAATGCTATCTCTGAGCTAGGCTCTGGTGGCTAATGCCTATAATCCTGGTTACTCAGGAGGCTGATGAGAATCATGGTTCAAAGCCAGTGCAGGAAGGAAAGTCTATGAGAGGCTTTTTTCCAATTAACCACTGGAAAACCAGAATCAGCACTGTGACTCAAAGTGGTAGAGCCCTAGCCTTGAGCAAAAGAGCTCAGGGAAAGCATCCAGGCCCAGAGTTCTCAAACCCCATGACGAACAAATATTTTTTCTCTCATATTTACATATTAGAATAAATATTTATTTATAGTTCACATTTTACATCATAAATACTTCATATTTATATATTAGAAGTAGTTGTACAGGGGATTTCATTTGAACACATCCATGTATTCATACAACATACCTAGCTGAGCTTCACCTCTCTACCACCTTCTCTCATCCCCTTCACTCCAGCCCAAACCAACCTAAAAAGTAAAAAAAAAACAACTAGAATTCTTTTCCAAATACCTTAACTAACCAACCTTAATGCCAACAAAAAATAAGAGTAGCTAAAACTAATATGAACTTACTATGTGCCAGAAGGATTATTTTGTTTTCCTTTTCTTCTTCTTTTTGTGTGCTAATAATGGAGCTTGAACTCAGGGTATCATTTAGCCTGCTGGACCATGGCAGGCACTCTACCACATATGCTATGTCTCTGGTCTGGCATTTTTGTTAATAAGCTAGAGATGGAGTATTGTAGATTTGGGAGCTGTCTTCCAACCTCAGTCCTCTAGGTATCAGCCTCCTGAGTGGCTAGGATTAGAAGTGGCATCCACATGTGCCAGACTTCTATAATCTTTTTTTAATCAAGTGGTAACTCTCATCCTTCATTTATACCCATTCTCTGTATAGCACAGCCACTCCCATCCTGGGTGTGGCTGAATAATACTCTTTTAAATATAAATGAAAAACATAAAATATGAATGAAAAATAATACAATAATTAACTTGTACATTAATTGCTATGGCTAATGAGAGAACAAAATGATATTTAGATGCAGAAATCATATTTCCTGGCATAGGAACAAAGTGTATTCTCTTTTTTCTGAAGTATTCAGCTTTTGGTTGGAATAAGCTCATTTCAAAGTTTTTTCTTTTTTTTTTTTTTTTTTTTGGGTCCGGTTGTGGGGACTGAACTCTGGGCCTGGGCACTGTCCCTCAGCTCTTCAGCTCAAGGCTAGCGCCCTACCACTTGAGCCACAGCGCCACTTCCGGCTTTTTTCTTTTTTGCTTATGTGGTGCTGAGGAATCGAACCCAGGGCCTCAGGCATGCAAGGCAAGCGCTCTACCACTGAGCCACCTTCCCAGCCCCCAAAGTTTTTTCTAATGACATCCAAAGGTCAAAAAAAAGAACATGAAAATCTGCCTTAAGACGTATAAAAACCATTAGATCTTTATTTGAATTTCCTAAATCTATTAAAACTTCTAAATTTATCTAATGTAGAAACTACAAAGTACATGTTTGCTAAGTACAAAAACTGCTTTATAGGATTTCTTAAAATAGAAGGGAAATATTTCACCTTTTTTTTTTGTAAACTTCTCACATGTAGTCAAAAGCAATGATGAAAATTTCTTCACACTATATTGTCTCTGAGTCAGCCACATTTGTTTTTAATTCAACTCTCTAGTACTTCTCTTTATCAACCATTAAAAAAATAGCAATGCTGGCACTTCTGTTTCATATAGTATACAGTATAATACCTCTGGAAAAATGAGAATGCTTTTTAAAAGCTTATGTTTTGAACACATTTCATAGGTATCATTAGAGAGAATCAAAATAAATCACAACTCTTTAACAGGTAAAAGTTTTGTCAAATAGACTTTCATAACCAAGCAGTACACTTACATTTGTATGGTTCAAACTTAAAAGACCTTTCTATCTGATTCTGGGAAATATTTAGACAAAATCTTGCTTAGAAGATTTCACAGCAGGGTTGGGAAGTTGGCTCAGTGGTAGAGTGCTTGCCTTGCATGCATGAGGCCCTGGGTTCAATTCCTCAGCACCACATAAGCAAAAAGAAAAAAGCCGGAAGTGGTGCTGTGGCTCAAGTGGTAGAGTGCTAGCCTTGAGCTGAAGAGCTGAGGGACAGCACCCAGGCCCAGAGTTAAGGCCCCGCAACCGGACCCAAAAAAAAAAAAGAAGATTTCACAGCAATATCATTTCAGAGGAACACAGGTTCAATGTAGCACAAAGTAAATTTTTTCTCAAAACTCCTCTATTTTTTTTCCTATTGAAATTATTATAGGATTGTGCAATCTAACTTTGAGTAAAGTTTTGTGGAATTCTCTGAATTCAAATGTATAGGGGAAATATTCTTTATAAAAAGTTGGCCCCCAGTGGCTCAGATCTAAGGACTGTGGTTCAAAGCCAGCACAAGCAGAAAGTCCATGAAACTTATATATGTGATTAACCATCAAAAAGCCAAAAATGAAGCTGTGGCTCAAGTGTAGAGCACCAGCCTTGAGTGAAAAAGCTAAGAGACAGTGCCCAGGTCCTGAGTTAAAGCCCCAGGAACAGCATAAAGAAAAAAAATAAAGGGAAAAACTAAATTATCTACTCACATTCAGCAAAGCTTTAGTTTTGTTTTGTTTTGTTGGTCATGAGGCTTGAACTCTGGGGCTGGGCACTATCCCTCAGCTCTTCAGCTCAAGGCCAGCACTCTACCACTTGAGTCACAGCCCCACATCTGGTTTTCTGATGGTTTGTTGGAGATAAGAGTCTCACAGACTTTCCTGCCCGTGCTGGCTATGAACCATGATCCTCAGATCTCAGCCTCCTTAGTAGCTAGGATTACAGGCATGAGTCACCAGCACCAAGCTTAACATAACTTTTTTCCCCCTGAGGAACACAACTAAACTTTAGTCCTAGTTATAACTGGTACATGGTACCACCACCAACAACTGCCATGTTTTAGGTATTGTGGACTAAAACATTTACCTACAATCCAGGTTCTCATTTTCAAGGTTTGCTTTTCAGAAAATTCCCCCAGGTATTACCTTCCATCTGTGATCTGTCTCTAAACACTAGCTGAATTTTATTTCTTACTTTAGACCCTAAGATTCCTCCCTAAAATAAAGGAAATTTGTGTCCATCCATTTCTTCATGGGCTTTATCTCTTGCTGTTTACTTTCTTTGGTTGACTTGGATTTAATCTAAAGTAGTAAATAATTACTCATCGTCTTACTAAATATAATTTCATTTACCTAGTGTCTTAGGTAATTATCAAAATTAAAAAGGATTATGTCTCAAAAGAGATCATATTATTAATGCCATTTTCTTCCAACTGCCTCCAGCCTAGTACTAACTGCACCTCAAGGAAGTTTCCCACCCAATTCACATTCTCATTGGTTAATAGAATTTAATGTACGTGTGTTAGACCCAATGAGAGTTGATTATATATATATATACATATATATATATATATTTTTTTTTTTTTTTTTTTACTCCTGCCCTCTCATAGAAATTCTTTAACCTTCTCGGGAATTACTGCCAGATTAAGGGATAATACAAAGAGCAATGAGTTAAATTTGTACTTCCTATAAATGACTAACTTTAGTTCAAGAATGCCTTACATTATATTGTATACACTTAAAGTCAAAATATTCAACATCTAGTGGAGGTACTGTGAGAACCAGTCGGCTTCATCCCACCCTCCCTCCCTGCTGGCAGAATGGGGCATCCAAGGGGTTAGGGCAGTGGGTGGCTTAGGGTCCGGGCCACCGAATATGGAGGGGCAAGGGTTTATGGGAGAGGAAAAGAAGGGAGACTCGACAAGAGACACGCTGCCAAGAATTCGGCTCCCTGAGCGGAGCAGTGCCCAGGTGGGCCTCCGACCTGAGAGCCCTGACCGGCTTGAGGGGAGACCCGGGCAAGAAGAGAGGCCCAGCAAAGCCCAGGCCGGCCTGAGGGAAAGCCCCAGCCAACAGAGAGGCCCGGAGAAGCCTGGGCCGGCTTGAGGAAGACCTGGGCCAGAAGAAAGGCCCAGGCCGGTGGATAGGCCCAGGAATGCCCAAACAGGGCCAAGAGGCCTCAGAAAGGCCGGCACAGGGCTGAGAGGCTGGCAACAATCAGAGAGGCCGGTAGAAAAGCTCAGAGGCTGACAGAGACCTGTGTGTGGGAGGGAAGGAGGGAAAAAGTGGGGGGAGGGGGGTACTCCCCTTGGAAGTTGCAGCTGCTCCTAATTCTGAAGTAGCTCAGGATAGGGCAGTTGCATAACTAATAAAACTCCTTTGTTACCTTTAATCGTTCCTCTGTGGATTCTGGCAGGGTATTACAGTCCTAATTGAACCTGCCATCTTGTATTAGTATTCACACAATTTAGTAATAGTATTTACTAATTAATTTTTGTGTGTGTGCTGGCCCTGGAACTTGACCTCCTTTCCTGGGCACTGCGTCTTAATTTTTTTTTTTTTTTTTTTTTGCCGAAGACTGGAGCGTTACCAGTTGCGCCACAGCTCAACTTCATCTTTAGGCTCGTTAGTTGAAGATAAGAGTCTCAGGGACTTCTCTGCCCAGACTGACTTTGACCAGAGCTCTCCAAATCTCAGTTTCTTCAGTAGCTAGGATTATAGACATGAGCCACTAGCTCCCAACAAGAGTATCTTTCATTATAAAAATCTACACTAAATTTTACATTTTCCTAATACTTAAACAATAAATTTTTAACATTTAGAAAAGAAGACTTCATTTTTTCATGGCACATTTACCTGCCACCGTGATAATTCTTAAGGTTAAGCACTTATCCCAGCAACTGCACAAGACGGAAGAGGACTTCAGCCTCTGATGCTGCGGAGAGTGTGGGAGTGGGCGACCGTAAGGCTGAGGGCAATGGCAGGATGAGGAAGTCCCACCTCCTCTGACGGAAGTTCCTCCTCCTCCAACGGAAGTCCCGCTGAAGCAGGGGGAGGTGTTATTGTCCTACAAGTTCAACATAATCGTGCCTCGTTTCTGTTTTGTTTGATAGTGTGGGTCCTGGAGCTTGAATTTGGGTCTTAGATTCTGTCTCTGAGCTTCTTTTACCTCAAGGCTAGCACTCAATCACTTCAGCCACTGCTCTACTTCCCACTTTTTTGTTAGTTTAGTAGAGATAAGAGTCTCACAGACTTTGCTGCCTGGGCTGGATTCAAACCTCAATCCTCAGCTCCCAGCTTCCTGAGTAACTAGAATTATAGGCATGATCCACTGGTGATCAGCTAAATCTTCTTTTACGCAAAGGATGTGAATATGCTTTTGGAAATGATTTACCTCTTTACAAAGCAATATCGAAAATAAGGTCAATCTGAAAACATATTAAGACATATTAAGGATTATGAACCCAAAACAACAAAGATTTTGTCGTTTACTCATATTACTAATACAGTCTCCAGGGAGGTTTTTGCTTTTAATGCAGTGTTGAAGGTCATGGTACTGAGAGATTTTGTGCAAAGGTGCAGATCATAACAAGACATCACTGTGGCCAATCACATACCCATACTATTATACTCTGCTAAATAACTGCTAGGCTGGTTATTTTTTTTCAAATTAACTTGTGGGTATGGGAAGTATCTGTCAGTTGCCATGACTGCCTAGAAAATTGCATATCAAAAGTTCCCCATTTTAAAGAAAGCATCAAAAAGGGAGATATACTTACAGAAATGTGGCAGCATAATATCCCCCTTTTAATTTTACTTTAAAAGGCACGGTGTGACCTGCAACACAGAGGACTACAAAATAAGTACATTTGCAATAAATAGTGGAGGCTTTCAACAACAAGCCATCTAAAGCATTGCACTTCATAGGCTCTTTTAGGAAAAATAAAAGCATGAAATTTGAAGAGTATTTTTTGTTATGTATATTTTACCACGATTTAAATAATAAAAAGAATAAATTCTTAATAACCTCAAAGTTGTACTGTTTACCTGGGTTACAATTCTACATACAATTCTTAATTTATATATATCATATTTTAAATTAGTTGATAAATATAAACCACTTAATCTTAAAATAATTTTTAATAATCTTATGAGAATGAAAGTAATATAAATCAACAAATGGCAACAATACACACACATATACAGTAAAATGCAAATATAGATAAATATCAATACAGAAATCTCCATTACACATGGTTTAATTGAAGATAACTATATTCTTATTATAATCTTTTATTTGACCAAATATGCTATTTTGGATAAAGTATACAAGGGAAATCCTTCAAAAATAACTTAGATTGGAAAATGCAGAAATATGTTAATAACCCATTAAATGGCTTTCGAATAGTTTTATGAAGAATATCTATGTACCATAACATAGTTATAAGTAGTAGTGGAGAAACCATTGTGATTTCATTTTTACAAATGATAGAATGTTAGGCCTGAAAGTTCGTTTTGGGTTCTCTATCTCTAGACAACACAGTGGTGTATATCTAACCACTCCACAACATAGTTACTTTAAAATAACTATGTATCACTACAGTTTCATGAACTCATGGAATTAATTTGGGTATATATTTGATTTTCATATTCGTCCTCATTCAACAAATTAAGAAACAAGGGTATTACTATTACTAATATTAGCTGTAGTTTCTTGCTCATATTTAAACATTTAATTTCCCTAAGGAAAACAGTGGGATGTGTTGTATTTTTAATTAAATATTGAGCTCTTAAGCTTTGTTAGTCTGGTGAGTAAGCAACAGTTATATTGTAAAAACTTGTTTTAAATTGTAAATTTAGCCAGTCCGGGTGCCTCATGCCTGTCATCACCAGCTACTTGGGAATCAGAAATCAAGATAGTATTTAGACAACAGTTCAGGCAAAAAGTTGGTGAATCATCAGCTGAGCTCTTACAGTGGTATGTTTGTGGTCCCAGCTACACAATAGTAGGAGGGTTTTGATGTGTGGCTACCCTGAAATAAAAACTCAAGCCCCCCCTTTTTAATACGTTTTTTATTGTAAAAATGCTGTACAGAGGGGTTACATTTACATGAGCAAGGTAATGAGTACATTTCCTATCAAGCATTGTTACTTCCTCCTTTGTTTTTCCCCTTCCCTCCCTTCCCTCCCACAACCACAACTACACTCCCCCTCCCACCCCACCCCTACATAAATTGTAAAGTCCGTTTTTCAACATAGTTTTTTGTGCATCTCATTATTACAATGGGTCAACCTGTATCCCTATTTAAGCCCCTTTTGAAAAACGACTAAAGCAAAAAGTAGTTAGGTCTCAAGTGGTAGAGCAAGGATAAAGCATTGACTTCAAACCCCAGTACAGTGTTGTCGTTTTTTTATTATTATAACATTGGTAAATATTTATGAGCTACAGTATAATATTTTAATTTATGTATACATTGTGCCATAGATTAACTCAAATGTAATTATTCCTAAAAGAATACTTTTATCATTTTCTTATGCTAAATAAAACCATAAAATATTCTTCTGTTTTGATATATATATATAATACATTACTGCTAATAAGCATTTTGTAAATAAGGAAACTAAAATATTTCCACCATTTCAGCTAGTACTTACCATATATTAGGCTCAATACATGCTTATTACATTAATAAATAAATCAATCAAGTGTTCACCTTTATGTTTTTCATAGATTATTGTTTTTTTTTCTTTTTGAGCTTTTGGAATTATGATGATCTTTTCAGATGTTATGGTACATATTTCTTTAAAAGTCTCAAGTTTTTATATTTTTTGTTACAACTTTGTTGACTTAAAAAAGAAAACAACTGGCCACCAAACATTTCACAAAATAAATTCTTCAATTTGACATGAAAGAATTTTCTTCTAATACTAAAAAGAGCTCATGTATGGAACTAACCCAGATGCCCCTCAGTAGATGAATGGATCAAGAAAATGTGGTATATATACACAATGGAATTCTATGCCTCCATCAGAAAGAATGACATTGCCCCATTTGTTAGGAAATGGAAAGGCTTGGAAAAAAATTATATTAAGTGAAGTAAGCCAGGCCCAAAGAAACATAGGTCCCATGGTTTCCCTTATTTACAATATGTCTGAGTCAAACAGAAAAGGTCAGATAAGGTGATGTTAGGGAAATGAACCCTAAGATATGTATTCAAATGTTATTTTTTTTTCTTTCATGCGATTGTTTCTAACATATTTATAAGATTATTTCTTTGTTGCTTTGTATGTCCCTCCTCCACAGTATAACCCCTGCTTTCACTCACTGTATTTGATGTCGGTATAGTCTGTGGAGGGGAAGGGGAAAAACAAATCATTTAAATAGGGGTACAGGTGGACCCATTGCAACAATGAGATGTACAAGTCGTTATGTCGAAAACGAAATTTACAACTTTCGGGGGGGGGGGGGTTGTGCAGGGAGGATTGGGTGGGGGGGTCGGGGGGAGGATGGGTAGGGATGGGAAGGGGAAACAAAGGAGGAGGCTACAATGCTTGATAATTAATGTACTCATTATCTTGCCCAGGTAATTGTAACTCCTCTGTACAATATTTTCACAATAAAAATAAATAAATAAATAAATATAAAAAAAATAAAAAGAGTTCATTGGGAGCTGTAATTAGGCAATGCAAAGTGTCACAAACTCAATGGCTTATTTTATAAAGGTTATTTTCTCAAGATCAATGTCTATTCAAACATAGGGATAATTAGATTCTACCTAAGATTTTACAAATATACTGTTACTAATCCTGACCCAGAGGGATGAAACGCTCTTCTTTGACTTAATGAATTACATTGGAGTATCTCTTTTCCTCACCTCTTCTTTCTCTGTCCTTGCAACAAATCAGTCATGATTTGTGTTTGGTTTCAATGTAATATGTTTACTTAAGCCTATATGCTTCTGATATTTTAATATGAAAGCTATTTAAAATAGTGTTATAGATAGCTAGTTCTTAGGATTCAATATTAGCAATTGATTTTGTATAATAAAGTTCAGTGCATGTTTTATCCTTCTTATGAGACTATGACAATAGCACTGTTTGTTGCTTCTGTCGTATAAAATAAAACAAGCTAGCCATGTGCGGGTGGCTCACACTTGTGATCCTAGCTACTCAAAAAGCTGAAATCTGAGGATCACAATTCAAACTCAGCCTGAAGCAGCCTGGGCAGGAATGTTCATGAGACTCTTATCTCCAATCAATCACCAAAATCCAGAAGTGGAGCAGTGATTCAGATGGTAGAACCCTAGCATTGAACAAAAAATTGCCCAGGTCTTGAGTTCATGCCCCAGGACAGGCACAAAATAAAATTGCACATACAAAATGGGATTTAGCATTCTGAGATAATAAGTGCAAATAAAATTGCACATATAAAATGGGATTTAGTATTCTGAGATAATAAGTGCAAATAATTTTCTTTCTACAAAAGAAATAATAATTTCATAGGGAAAAGAAAAAATTATTTTCTTTAGGCATTGATTTAATAGCTATAGTTAAAATTGCAATCTCAATATGGAAGTCAAATCATATCTAATAATAATTTTAATGGCTTTCAAAATATAATCTCCATTTTAATGGGACTTTGACAGTCTCTGCCTTTTACAGAGTACTAATTTTTTAAACAAAAGTAAGTGTAATTTTCTGATAAAATTTAGAAATATGCTGGTATATTAATAGTAATTGAATTGTTTTCTCATTGTCCATTACTTGCATGGTTTTCTTGCCTAAGAGGGAGAAAATCAGAACTTAATTATTACAGCAGAGTGAGCTATTCATCTTTGAGTAGCTTTGTGAGATCCACTATGAAATACAATTAATCACAAATTGATTTCTGTGTGCTTTGATGAATTGAATTTATTGAGCTTGGATATATATTTTTTTGCTTTCTAAATGGAAAAGTGTAAGTACATACTCCTGAGGAATGAAGATTAGACCCAAGAAATTTAATAAGATTTTGTATCCAGGTTGCCATAGAGATGTATTAAGCACCCTGAGTCTGAGCTTCTGTGTACTAACATCTTCTGGATGAAAGGTTCACTTGTTTTCTAAATCAGTCTTAACAGGACTTTACTTGGGAGAGTCAAAGGTTTTTTTGTGTCTTTTTCTTACAAATCACAATTTTCTTACATCTCACAATTTTAAAATATCTTTCTACTCTTATACAATCATTTTAGTGTATAAAATGTATCTCTCACTCTCTCTCTCACACACACACACAATTGTTTTAATGTAAAATATATCAGTGTTTGAAAATCTTTTATTGAGCAAGCTGGGCAAAAAGCCAGAAATGCTTGATCTAGGGTTATTGAGAGACTCAAAATTATGGTAAAATTAAACATATCTCATTCTCTTCTGCTTTTCTGTTTTTGTTTTTTGTTTTCTTCTTAATGTGTATATACAGTTGGGCAACAATGGCTCACTCTGGTCATCCTAGCTAGTCAGGGGCTGAGATCTGAGAACTGGGTTTTGAGATGGCAGGGCAAGAAAATTTATGAGACTTTTATCTCCAATTAAACACATAGAAAAGCTAGAAGAGGAGTTGTGGTTAGAGTGGAGAGCACTGGCCTTGACCCAAAAAAAAAAAAAAAAAAAAAGATCAACAGAGCCCAGGTCTTGAGTTCAAACCTATTCAAATCTTTTCAATAACTCTTTAGTCATTTAGTAATATGTTGTTCACTTTTCAAGTATTAGAGAATTTTCTGTAATGTATTTTAAATCATTCAAATCATTCTATAATTTATCAAGTATTTATATTTTACTCTTTGTATATAGAATTTTAACAGTGAACACACTTTCAAACTATATAAATACATATGGTAATTTTAATAGCCCATAGGGAGTATTTTACTAGTATAAGAGGAGAAATGGTCAAGATTACCTGTAATTAGGAGTGGATGAATCAAGATCCCTATCTGATCTCTGTCCCTATTCGATCTATTAGATCCCTATAAGTTCTAATCTGACTCAAAACTGGTAAGGTTTCAGGAAAATATCCTTGAAGGATGTACAGAGTTTCTGCAGCCAGGGATGCGAACTTGCTAAGACAAAGATGTGTAAAGTGTGTTTTTTTGTGTTTTTTGTTTTTTGGGTCTGGTCATGGGGCCTGAACTCTGGGTCTGGGCACTGTCCCTCAGCTATTCAGCTCAAGGCTAGCGCTCTACCACTTGAGCCACAGCACCACTTCCGTTTTTTTTCTTTTTGCTTATGTGGTTCTGAGGAATTGAACCCAGGGCCTCAGGCATGCAAGGCAAGCGCTCTACCACTGAGCCACCTTCCCAGCCCCTAAAGTGTGTTTTGTAAACAGTGAGTAGTCAATTTGACTTGAAAATAAAATACAGGAAGGAGACTATAAAGGGATATTAGTACATTATGGAAATAATAACATAAGTAATTTATGGTTATTCAGAGTACATTGTAGGAATTTCAGGAAATTAAGAGGGAGGTTACAGGTCAGTAATTTACAATCTTGGTTGTACTTTAGTATTCCCTGAGGAACCATTAATAAATTATTAATCCTGAAATCCTGTCCTCGGAAATAGTGATGTAACTGGGATAAGGATAAAAGCTTGGCATATCAACCCTAAAATAAATAAATAAATAATAATAAATGTTTGGCATATCCTGTTTTAAGACTTCAATTATTATAATAATATGCAGCCAATATTAATGATAAGGTTCTAAGGATTAAAGAATTTCTCAATTTCCTTTACCATTTCTTCTTCAGTGAAACCCATTTGGCAATGTCTGCAACCTGATTAACATTCCTATACACTAAAAAAAAATAGCTACAAAATCTGACCTTCAAAGAATCATTTCATTTTGGACAGGATCTAGTCATCTGTCTTGCTGTGTAGGTCCACTGTTAACCATAAGCCACCACTGTTGAGAACCATTGATCTACAAAGACTAATGTGTAGAATGTGAATAATACTAAAGTTTAAACAATGAAATGCCCTTGTGCAATCATATATCACTTAAAGCTCAAAAAAGGTAGCATATTTCTCTTAACCATTTTTTCATCTGGTATTTAATATTTCTAATGCTGTTTTCCCATTTTAAAAACTGGAAACAAAATAGTAATAGCAATAAAGCTGTATTGTTTGAATATTAGACACTTAAATAATTAAAAATAGTCCTGATATAGTGTAAGTTTACAAAAATTTTATTACTATTAATCCATTGGAAATGATCATTTGTGTGGTTGTGGGGCTTGAACTCAGGGTCTGTGTGCTATCCCTGAGCTCTTTTTGCTCAAAGCCAGCACTCTGCCACTTTGAGCCAGAACTCCACTTCAAGTTTTCTAGTGGTTAATTGGAGATAAGAATCTCACAGGGCCGATTTCAAACTGCAATCTTCAGCCTCCTCAGTAGCTAGGATTACAAATGGGAGCCACCAGTGCCCGGCTCAGAGATAATAATTTTTAACTTGGAGTGTTGTTAGTTTATCAATGAATAACTTCCTTAATAGTGCTGAATATGTACATATTATCTTTCCTTAGAGAATAAAATTGTTTTAATTTTGTCTCTCATAGGAAGTATGCATCATGGTCTCTTATCCTTGATACTTCCATCCTGTGAACAAGTTTCTCATTTTTCATTTATCTCTGCTCTCTCTCTCTCTCTCTCTCTCTGTCTCATACATATTGTAAGGTGAATTATCTGAGAAGCCACTTTTGGTAGATGGAATGTTGGAGTCTTTATTGAAAGAGGACTGGGCACATCCATCCCTGGGGACCACGCAGAGGCAGACAGGCACAGGAGAAAGATTATTATAAGGTTTATTAGCAGAGCCATATTTCCCCCAAGAGGGAGCACATGACCTCTGTCACCATCCAGGTAGCAGGAGGGTCTAAGAGGCAAGGAAGTGAAGTAGATGGGAGTTCAGGTGGGTCTGGGTGGAGAGAGGGCGAGGCCAGTGTATGGAGGGAACTTCAGGAATGGGTGGGGGGCCCAGGTCTGGGTGGAGCTGAGGACCAAAGGTGAGCATAATACTAACATTCCCTACTCTGTTGTCTAATAAGAATAGGAGGTACCAGGTCAGGGGGTATGGGCGAAAGTCGTTTCTTCTGGTGCTACTTCCTGCTGTCAAGGGGCAAAGTAGTCAGGGGTCTCTGCTTTGTTGCTCAGCCGAGTACCATCCAAGAAGCATCTGTTTGACAGTTTGGTTGGTAAAGGTCCTCCTTTTTCCATGGTAATAGCTATCTAAAATACAAGACACAATACAAGGCAAAAATTGTTAGTACCCCAAGAGAGGAATATGCCGTGGAGGGGTTGAGTTCCAGAAGGGGCTATCAAAGACCTGAAATTGCCTTTTCTGTCTTAGATTGGAGACATAGCATGGTACCTGACTCCCTGCATCTTGGTGGAGGGGGGGTAAGACTTTTCGGCTTTAGGATCACAGTAACCTGAGGATGGGGTAGCAGAAATATTTAAAGGTACCAGAGGCAACTGGTGTCATGGGCTCTTTTAGCTACTTCCTGTTGGACTGGGGGCATCAAGGAATCCCTGGAGCTGGGATCTTAAGGGTCCGGGTCTGCAGGGCAAGGCAGGGCAATTTAAGTGATGTCTATGTTTGCCTGAAGGGACAGAATGGCCTTGACTTGTTTCTAAGTGGTATCCTGTTGAAAGAGACTTTGGGACAGATCAGGCAAGAAGGTGACAAAAAGCTAACAAGGTGACAAGGCCAGTTAACAAGTATGACATAGGAGAACACACATTGGCTATGGGCCAGAAATGTTTCATTTGGAGTATAAAGCACAGTGATAGCCCATTACAGGGAAGGTAAAATAACTGGATTCAGGACAAGAAGGCAGAAAGGGGGTGTGTCGAGAGCCCTGCAGGGAGTCTCTCTGCATGATAAGCTTGACTATCTCGCTGGAACATCTCTCAAGGCTATTTACAGAATCTGGTCTTTGCATCCTGTCCCAAACAAAGACCAGGTAGCTGCTATTGACCACCTTTTCACATTGCCCTAAGCTAGCATCCTGCAGCTGCTACGCCCAATGAAAAAGCTTCCTTATTCTAAGCATATAAATACTCTTGTGTGAAAAATAAAAATTTGGCAGCTTGATCAGAATCCTTGTCTTGCTGTCCTTCTTCGTGTCTCTTGTCCCTTCATTCCTTCTAGCTTAGGTTCACTGCCCTGGTTGACGTCCTGCGGGTCGGGACAGGGGTGTCTAGGCTCTTTTGGGTAACTGGGGAGGGGAAGCATCATGGACTGGTTGGGAGTACCAGTCAGAAGCTACTATAAATACAAATAACAAAGGCAAGACTGTTAACTTTCTGTCCAGTTAGAAGGTAGACAGGTATGGACTTTAGGTGGGCAAACAACTATTTCTCTTGATCTCTCGACTCTGATTAATTTTGAAAGGGTGAGTATAAAGTGATTCCATTTAGGATACCATCTCCTCTTACTCCTCTCCATAGTTTTCCATTGTAAGGACTGACTTTGTCCTGGTGGGTGTCTCAGCATCCGTTGCTGGGATACCTTTTCCCAGTTGGCATTTACTGGGCTTGGACTCAAGGCCTGGGCACTGTCCCTGAGCACTTCTGCTCCAGGCTAATGCTCTACAACTTAGAGTCACAATGCCACTTTCAGCCTTTGGCTGGATACTTAGAGGTGAGAGTCTTAAGCCATGTCTCCAGCCTGGTTCCTTGCTGATTAGCTAGGAGATGGAGTTTTAGAGGGATTTTTTTTTTTTTTTTGGTGCCAAGGATGGATTTGAACTGTGGCAAAGGAGTCTTTGTTACAAAAGCCCTTTTATTTCCAATTAAAGCAACAAGGAGATCAATGAGATAGAGGTTACCTTTAGCTTGTTAACAATTGACTAACAATTACTTGTCAGAATTTTTGTTTTTTGTTTTTTTGTTTTTTTGGTTTTTTTTTTTTTTTTTTGGTCTGGTCTTGGGGCCTGAACTTGGGCCTGGGCGCTGTCCCTCAGCTCTTCAGCTCAAGGCTAGCGCTCTACCACTTGAGCCACAGCGCCACTTCTGGCTTTTTTCTTTTTGCTTATGTGGTGCTGAGGAATCAAACCCAGGGCCCCATGCATGCAAGGCAATCGCTCTACCACTGAGCCACCTTCCCAGCCCACTTGTCAAGAGTTTTTAAAGAAAACCCAATAGATGCTTTTAACCTGAGACTGATTGGCACTCTAAGTACCACCCACTGCCTCTGGGCACCCTGTTTAAAGTGGCTTATAGACAACATTTAATCTTTAACAAATGTACAGGCCTTTTCTCGGGCTACAGCAGCATAGCCTGTTTAACATCCTGGTTTATAAAGGGGTTTTCTGCCTAGCAGAGGAACCTGATTTCTATTGATCCCAACAATGCTTACCTGTGTAGGCCTTTAGACAGATCTCAATAGGGACATAATCTCAGCTCTACATGCTTTTTAACAGATGAATTTAACCAGCTCAAAAGTTACTGCCACTTAGGACTTTGAGCAAATACAGAGGGTTTGAGACATAAATTACATTTACATTTTCCAACCTTAGCTTTCACTGCCCACTATCACAGATGACTGGTACATTTTGCCCAGTTAGACCAACATAGGTGATAGACATGTTTACAAACTATCTTTCCATGACCTCCTGGCTTGATCCATTTTTTTGGAGGGACAAGCTCCAAGAATTTGTCATCCAAGAATTGCTTGTAATTGCCTCTGGGTGTTTTAACATTGTTGGGGGCCCCAGAATGACTTTTTATGTTGGGATAAATGCATCTTTGGCATTTTCCTTGGTCGTTGCTGGACTTGAACTCAGGGTTTGAATGCTGTCCCTCAGCTCTCCACCTCAGGGCTAGTACTTGGCCACTTTGAGCTCCAAAGCAACTTGGTTCTGAGCACACTACTGGCAGATTAGAGATGACAATCTCATAGGGACTTTTGTCTGCCCAGGCTGGCTTTGAACTGCAGTTCCCAGAGCAATGAGTTTTTTACAAATGGCCACTTTTACTCCAATTAAAAGCAAAAAAGATGGTCATTGGAAGTAGTTTTATAAGCATGGTTTTACCTGGAACTTAAGTTCTTTTATGGTGGACCTGCTGGAAACTGTTACAAGATAACGTTAAGGGCAAACTGGAATATCTTTTTTTTACTTTGAAATAAACCTTTAGGACATTTTTTTTTGTCAGTCATAGGGGTTGAACTCTGGGCCTGGGCACTGTCCCTGAGTTCTTCAGCTCAAGGCTAGCACTCTATGACTTGAGGCACAGTGCTACTTCTGACTTTTTCTGTTTATGTAGTGCTAAGGAATCGAAACCAGGGCCTCATTTAAACTTTCATTTAGGAGGCCAGCCACTCCCCACAATTTTTTATCTTTTCAACTTTTGTTTAGGAGGCCAGCCACTCCATACAACTTCCCAAATTTTTACAAAGGGGATGCCATAATCCCTTTTGTAAAGTTACTTTAACTTTCATTTAAATACCTCATTGAAACACTGGGCTATACTATCTACCTCTAGGCTGCCCTGTGGATAGCACAGTGAATAGAAAGAATGGCCATTTTTCTGCAGCCTTAGTTACCTTTAGGAATTTACATCCAAAGGGGCTGAGAAGGTGACTCAGTGGTACAGTGTTTCCCTTGCATGCATGAGGCCCTAGGTTCAATTCCTCAGCACCACATAAGCAGGGAAAAAATGCCAGAAGTGGGGCTGATTCTCAAGTGGTAGAGTGTTAGCCTTGAGCTGAAAAGCTGAGGGACAGTGCCCAGGCCCAGAGTTCAAGCCCCACAACCAACAAAAAAAAAAAGAATGAATTTACATCCAATTGTAAAGTAGTATAGAAGTTAACTTATATCTTTTGCTCATACACTTCTTATGGTCTAAATTTTGGGATTTAACATTTACAGAACAAAAAATCTGAAGTGACTTGTTTTACCCAAATTAGCAGGCTTTTGGTCATATGTGATGGAGCAAGGTCAAAGTTTGAGTGAGGCTGTGGCATCTGTATGTGGCATCTTTCACACCTCCCACTGGTTTCCTGTAAAAATTTCTACATATACTGGTTAAAGACCTGGGTTACACTGGCTTTTGTAGGCTGGTGCCACTGGTGTAGGCAGCTGTGCCTGGGCATAGTCACTCTGGTCCCTTGATCTTAAAGGGAGTTGATCAGAACACAGGGGAGAAAACAAAGGATTAAACCCTTAGCCTTAGTTTACTAGCCATGGTCAGTGGTACAATATTTAACTCAGCATAGATGGACATAGGAATGACACAGCCAACTTAATTACCAATTTCATTTACTTTGCAAAGGAAATTGTCTTTTATAACTCCTTTTCCAAAAGCCTTTTAAAACTGCTTATTTTTTCTTTGGCTTAGGTCACAAAGTTTTAAAGCAATTTAGATGAAATCACAGCTTTCATTGACAAAGATTTTTTAATACACAGAATACTTGGTAACCTTGAAACCATAACTCAAGTGGACCGTGAGATGGGGTCCAAGCTGGTATGATTCAATTTTGAGCTTTGCCTTTGTTTTAGGGATTTTAGACTTGAGAGGCCTAATTCCCAGAATGAAAAAAATGCATCTGGTCCCCCCCCCTTAACAACTTAACCCACCCTTGATTGTTCAGTTAAAGACTGACCCGTAAAACAGAAAGCTTGT
Source organism: Dipodomys spectabilis (assembly GCF_019054845.1). Classification (NCBI taxonomy): domain Eukaryota; kingdom Metazoa; phylum Chordata; class Mammalia; order Rodentia; family Heteromyidae; genus Dipodomys; species Dipodomys spectabilis. The sequence goes on from NW_024870859.1 coordinate 1,452,726, forward strand.
AATCTGGCTCCAACTGGTGACACCTCGTGCTTATGGTAAACCTTTCCCTTTGCACCTGCTAACAGTAAACTCTGCCTATTGGCCACCTGTGTGTGGTCTGGTATGACTGTACAATCCTTTGTTTGTGTTATGATCCCATTGGTCACCTGCACATGACCAGGCTTGACCTCATGGATTTTGCCTTTAAAAACCAAAGAATGCGGGCCACTAGGGGTCCAGTTTCAGCTCCCAAGCCTGTGCTATGGCCCTGACTGGTCAGCGTAGGAACCTTCTCAATAAAGTTGCATCTTTGTTAACAACTTTGTTGCAGTGGGCTCTGTCACTCCAGATGACTAGTGGGCTTGCCTGCCTGAGTAGGGGGTCTTCCTACTACAATAACCACTTATGTATAGACAAATAGACAAAGGCAGACATGTTTGTGCACAGATTATAGGGTGCGCTTAGATTTTAAAATCGGCTGTTTTAAAGTTTTGAAATTTTAGCGGTATTACGTTTCCTAATTATGATGGAACCACATGGTCAATATAAAATAGTAGAGACAAGACACGAACAGACACATGGCCTAGCATGATGGCTCCACAGGTCAGGTGGGGGGGGGGGAGAAGGTCACAGAATTAAGTTGATTCTGAATTACCACAATGCCAAGATGGTGCATCCACCACATGCTCAATGCTAGAGAGAAGATTTAACAGAATTCAATATACTTTTGCTAATATCCAAACTTGTTGACCTTTTTTTTGGAGGGCGAGGTGAGTTTAAACTTAAATTCATCCATTCTTTTATCTCAAGGAATATAAACAAGCTATTGTTGGCTACATTCTTCCAGGGCTTTACCATGGCATTTAGTGTATGAAATACTTGTGAATACCTTTAGTTGCAAGAAGGGAGAGGTTGGGGCTGGGAAGGTGGCTCAGTGGTAGAGTGCTTGCCTTGCATGCTTGAGGCCCTGGGTTCGATTCCTCAGCACCACATAAGCAAAAAGAAGAAAGCTGGAAGTGGCGCTGTGGCTCAAGTGGTAGAGTGCTAGCCTTGAGCTGAAGAGCTGAGGCACAGCGCCCAGGCCCAGAGTTCAGGCCCCATGACGGAACCCCCAAAAAAAAATTAAAATAAAAAGAAGGGAGAGGTTACCAGAAGCTAATTTCGGAACAGCAAGTGGCATAGTTTAAGGGAAGGGGAAGAGAGAGAGAGAGAGCTAACTGCCCGAGTGCTCACAGAACTGGAGTTTTAAATTTGGGGCCAAATTTGACTCTAATGGGGGCTCAGCAGCCCTCCAAGGCCCAGGTAGCCTTAATGTAAAGAAATTTAGTGTCCTTCCCATGGTAAGTGACCTGAAGCCACACACCTACAGTCCTCTACAGTATGGGTTGGCTCCTAAGGAAGGGGTGGCCCCTCCAGTGGGGAATATTGTCCACATTTGTCCCACTGGGAGGGGGAGGGGGTTCCTTGGGCTCCTGTAGGCTCCTTGAGGCTAGGTCCAAGCCCTTGACCAAGATTTCAGTCAGACGGCGGTGGTTGGGCTCGGTTATCCCACAAAGGCCCAGGTGGCCTTACCACTGAGATATCAGAATTGGAAACCCGGACCTCGGATAAACTGCTCACTTACACTAGAGTGGGACTGTTAGGTTTTAAAGAGGTTGCTGAGTAAGAACCACACCACACACATGGTATTCAGGTAAAGGGTAGGTTTATTCATTGTTCTGGCTGACACCAGGCCATGTTGGCACTCCACATGGCTTGGAAAGAGACCTGGGAAAGAGAGCATCTGGCCTTGGGCTAGGCCTTATCTAGGGTAAGGGCAGGGAACGGTGTGGCCACATGGAATACAGATGTGACCTCAGTGGATGCAGATGTGACCTCTTCCAGGTGTGCCAGCTGCCTAGGTAAGCAGGTACTAGGTGGAGACTTTGCTGCAAGGAGGGTAGAGTCTGCTCACCATCCAGGAGTGGACCTTACAGAGACTTAATTAGTGGTGTTGGGTGGACTAGTAGAGTGCTCAGTCAGGAGAAAGTTACCTTGGTGGTCCTCTGGTGACCAGAGTGTAGGATCTCAAGAAAGGTCCCAGGGCATCTGGTCCAACCCCCTTCCGAAGTGAAGGAGCAAATCCACTGGGGAGCCTATCCCCGTACAGGCCACCAATGAAAGAGGATCGGACACATCCATCCCAGGGGACCACGCAGAGGCAGGCAGGCACAGGAGAAAGATTATTATAAGGTTTATTAGCAGAGCCATATTTCCCCTAAGAGAAAGCACAGGCCTCCTCGTCACCATCCAGGTAACAGGAGGGTATGAGGGGCAAGGAAGTGAGGTAGATGGAAGTTCAGGTAGGTCTGGGCAGAGAGAGGGAGGGGCCAGCTGTATGGAGGGAACTTCAGGAATGGGTGGGCAAGGCCAGGTCTGGGTGGAGCTGAGGATCAAAGGTGAGCATAATACCAACACTACTTACACAGTTAGTGGTCTGCAAGAAGCCCCTTGTTCAAAAGGCATGCAGCCCCCAAATATACATAACACAGCTAGGAAACTGGCCAGAGAGGAAAGAAAGAACAAAGACAATACCCACAAACCAAGTCAGTTCCCATGGAGAGCTGAATTGGGTGCTGTGATGACTGGAGAGGAGCGGGGAGACAGGACACAGAACATAATCACAGAGACACATGTGGCATGGATTCCTTGCTCCTATGCAACTCTGGGCCTAAATAGAGTCTGGAAGGGGGTAGGGGCAAGGGACATTTCCAGTCCCTATCAGCCAAGTGCCAGTCCCTATCTCCAGGGATCCAGGTATTCATATCACATGGAGGGGGGGGATCACCCTCCCCCACGTGAAGACAAGATAATATCTGCATTTCTGAGCCTTCCTACCATCCTAGCTCATCTTGAGCTAGGCATCTGCTTTTCAAAGTATGGCTTGTCTCACCTCTAGGCAGTGGAGCTGGGTGGACAGCCCCCATATCCTGCCTAGGCACCAGGATGGCTGAAAGAAATTATTTAGACTCAGCCTCCTTACTTCAATATAAATATATCGGCTACTCAGTAAGACCACTGAGTGATTTTGTTGACAAAATTCAACATTTACTGTATTTCCTTCATAAATTAATTTACAATACCCTTTCTATTCAACACAATAATAGAAAAACAATGATTTCAAATAACAAATACACCTTCTAGGTCACATCAATTTATATTCAAACTGATTAATGCATTTCAAGTCAGCAGTTCAGTGAGAAGTGGATTTTTTAATACGTTTTTTATTGTAAAAATACTGTACAGAGGGGTTACAGTTACATGAGCAAGGTAATGAGGACATTTCCTATCAAGCATTGTTACCTCCTCCTTTGTTTTCCCCCTACCTTCCCTTCCCTCCCACCTCTAAAACTATACCCTCCCTTCCCACCCCCTCCCCTCCTCTGTTCAACCCCCCTCCCCACCTAAATTGTAAAGTTTGTTTTTCAACATAGTGTCTTGTACATCTCATTGTTACAATGGGTCAACCTGTATCCCTATTTAAGCATTTTGTTTTTTTCCCCTCCCCTCCACAAGCTATAGAAGGGTATATACAAGATATAGGGCACCAACATCAAATACAGTGAAAACAGGGGTTATACCATGGGGGAGAAACATACAAAGAAACAAAAAAATTACATGGTACATTATAAATACATTAGGAACAATCGCAAGAAAGAAAAAACTACTTGTGTCCCTTTCTTGGGGTTCACTTCGCTTAACATCATCTTATCTGGTCATATGTACATATTTTAATGTTTTCTACTTGTCCCAGGCACATAGAAGTGGATATTTTTTCCTTTGAGCTATTATTTTTCAATACCACCAGGAAAAGTTTTTAAAACTGAGAAAGAAAAAAGGTTGGGCAATCTAGTTTTTCAGTGTCCTACAGAAACAGCAAAATTTTGTGGGTGAAAATAAACTGCTTACTACTGTTTAAACTGTTTTGCAGACCTGTGAAATTGTGTTTTACTATAGATTTTTACTCTGTAGAGAGACAAATTCTATCTGGTGGAAAACAAAACAATACATTTTTTTTGTCTCATTGGATATCAAGCTTTTTGTTTTGCCTGAGGTTTTTTTGCTCAAGGATAGCCTGATACCACTTGAGCCACAGCTGTCTTTCCTGCTTTTTTTGGGGGGTGGGGGAGGAGTTTATTGGCAATAAGAGTGTCATACTTTCCTGCCTGGGTTGGCTTTCAACCACAATCTTAAAATATCAGCCCACTGAGTAGCTAGCATTTCAGGCACCTGGCAATATCAAACATTTTTAATGTAGAAAACTTATCCTAACAAAAAAGCTATATTTATGATGTCTTTGTAGAATAAATGAAATATTTTAAATTCATCAGAGTCACCTTTTTGAAGATTATAATTTACCAATAATTTCTTCTAAATCCTATTTTACTATTGAATAAACTGTTGAGATGCCTTCAGTTATAATTGAAATCAATCTTGACTTTTCACCCATTGACTAAATCTGGAAACAGGAGTTTTTCCTTCTTCAGAATAACTCCATGTATTTAATATGCAAAATATGTTTTCATAAACATATACATAATATGAGATTATAGTCAAAGAAATTAACATAACCAAATCACCAAGGAGACTTACTAAATATCTCCATGTCTTTTTCTTTCCTCAACTAAATAAATCTGTAAACATTCTCCTGTTGTTTTGGGCTTAAGTTTGGTTTTTCATGTTTATATTACTCTCTAAAAATATGTCCTAGAACAATATCCACACCCTGGGCTTTTCTTTCCTCAGAAATTGTGAATAGTTCACATTTTTGCCTTTTGTTTCTTGTAATTAAGCATTTTTTGTAAACTCTTTACAGTGAAGAAAGAAAACTATTATAAAGGTTAGCTTTATTAAAACCTCTTCCACCAAGAGCATAGTTTGTACATCCTAAAATTCCAATGTTTTATTCCCCCTACAAGTTCTTTCTGATGTATTAATTTCTTGTTTTTAGGATATTTTTGTGTACTAACTAATCTAATTGTTAAACATTATTTTGACAGATTTTGGATTTTCATTTGTTTTACTAATTATAAATAAGATTATCAATAGTTCATCTTTTAAAAATCTCTATTTTAAAAATCTAGGTCTGAACTAGGCCCTGAGAGGAGACTCAAGCTGGGACAGCTTCTTTACAGGCTTTGTTTTTGTTTTAGGGATTTTAGGAAAAAACAAAAACAAAAAAACCTCTAAACAAGGTTAACTTGACCTTGGCGCCAACCAGCCCAGTTCTTGGAATGAAAAGAATGCCTCTAGGTTCCCCTCCCCTTAACAACTTAACCCACCTTCATTGTTCTGTTAAGAACTGACCAATTAAACAGATAGCCAGTAATCTGGCTCATGCTGAAAACATCACTAGTTTACCCTAAACTCCGCCTTTTTCACATGCTTATGTTAAACTCCACTAAAATCCTTTGTGTATGCTTACCTTAAGCTCCACTTTACCTTTGAATTCGTGAGTCATTTAAACCAAAAGTGATAGGCTGCTTTAAACAGCCATTATGTGGCAAAGTGTAACCTCATTGGTCACCTGCGTGTGGTTTGGTATGACTGTGCAATCTTTTGGGTGTGTGACAATCTCATTGGTCACCTATGTGACCAGGCTTCACCTTGTGATTTTTGCCTTTAAAAACCTAAGTACCTGGGCCTCTCGGGGTCGCAGTATCAGCTCCCGATTCTGTGCTGCGGCCCTGGCCGGTCAGTGTAGGAACCTTTCCAATAAAGTTGCTTCTTTAATAACAACTTTGTTGTGGTGGGCTCTGTCACTCCGGGCGACTAGGTGGGCTTGCCTGCCTGAGTAGGGGTCTTCCTACTACAGCTCTACATCTGACATTGAATATTAAGCATCATATAAACCATCTACTCATCTGTTCCTTAAAATTACATGTAGTTAACAATGGTGTATTGTAAACTTAATAATTATCACAATAGTGAATTTATGTCATGTGCTTTTTTACCAAAAATTTAAAAGGCATAATTCCAAAAGGTCTCAAAACAAAAAAGAAACGGTCAATCAGCAAAAACAAAGACACAAAGAGATATTAATTTTTTCTAGAGGTGAAAGACGCCAGTCTAAAATGATTTTACAATAGCTGGATGTTGGTGGCTCATGTTTGTTATCCTAACTACTCTGATCTCAGGATCAGAGAACAGTGATTCCAAGCCAACCTGCACAAGAGAATTAGTGGGACTCATCTCCAATTTAGCAGTAAAAGGCCAGAAGTGGAGTTGTGCCACAAATGGTGGAGTGTTAGTTTGAATATAAAAGCTCAGGGACGAGTTCAAGACTAAGGACCAGCACACACACACACACACACACACACACACACACACACACACACACAAGAATTCCTGACACAAGTTCTCTCATAAGAAATTCTCCTGAGTTGTTTTGCCAATAATAGAGAGATGTATTGTTGGAGAATAATACATTTTTAAAAATTTGGTTATTCTAGATTTGAGCGTAAACATTCTATGATGTATGTATATGAGACAAAATTGCCTAACAGAGCATTTTTCTGAATGTATCCTTGTCATTGGACCATTCGGGTACACAACCTCTATCATTGTATGTGTAGAAAACAATTACTTCTTCAGAGATAAAAACAGAACAAGTGTGGGCAAATCATGATACGCTAAACTTTGTTTATTTAAACTATACATGGAGCTATTAATATCAGATATAAAAAGTTATGGGGGGGTTGGAAAGAAAATCACTACAGCAAAAACAAATGTTTTTCTACTTCAATAACATTACTACAAAATTGAAGCAATTAAAGGGTTCCTCATCATTTTCATTAGAGTTTCTCAATGTGGAAATCTTTTATTGATTGATTCTGATACATCAGTGTTTTTTGTGAAGGTTCTGGAAATTTTTACACCTGAGTGATAAAGCATGCCCTATTACTGTCATCGAACAGAGGTAAGGTTTAGTCAAGCTCTCCTTTAAATATAGGAACTCTTCACTTAGGGTTCCTGACTTCTATCACAGAATAAGAATTTCTGGGCAAGTCACAATGGTAAGAAAACTTGGCAGAGCTTTATTAAGTAAACAAGCAAGGAAACAGACAAAAAAACCAGACAAACAGAAGGGCAGGGGCACACTCTTGCAGGGACACAAAGACACAGACACAGACACAGACATAGACAAGGAGACACCCAGAGAGAGACACCCAGCTTCTTGGGCTGTTGGTTATTTATAGGGTAAAGGCAGGGGGTCTGGCTTTAAGTTATGCAAAACTAGATGCTTTGTCTTTGCATTAAATACACCTGGTGTTCCAGGTAAGAATGCATCCTGCCATAAAACAAATCCTTATCCTTGAAACAAGGAGAGACCCTGCTATCTGCATTTTGGGGCATCCTGTCAGGCAGTTGTGAATTCTTGGGTGACAAATGTATCCCTTAGGAAACAATGCATTCAGTTGCCTTTGTTTGAAGCAAAGATAGCATTTCTAAGTTTTTAGATACCACATTTCTGAGTTGCCTACACCAGGCCTCAGTTTCCATAAGTTATCCTGCTTCATTTCCCCCAAAATGACTTCTGTTCCCTTAAACTTAAGTGAAGTCATGAAGGAATATCTCCTGTATTTGTTATTAGCTGAGCATACCTCATTTTTCCTAACCTATCCATCTTCATTTCCCCCCAAATGACTTTGTTCCCTTAATTCTAAGGGAAGTAGATGGACAAACTTTAAGCTTGAATCTTTGAATCCCTGGTACTATTTACCATGTTCGTTTCCCCTAGGCAATCCTAATTCATTACTTTGATTTTAAATGGACTTTTTTTTCACATTTCAGTGTTTCTAGGGTAAATGTGTATATGATAAATCTACATATTTAATATACAATTTCTTCTCTGCATTATAGTTGTGATTAACTCAATACTTCATCTTAAAACTGTTAAGGGGAGTTCTGGGAAGATGAAGGAGGAGAAGCTGGAGGCTGAACAAGCTCTCACATAGAAAGCAGTGTTAGTGCTCCAGTGAACAGTCCTAAGCCAGAGAATCACACCAAGTGTGCCATCATAGTACAGAGAATTAGGCCAGAGAGGGAAAATCCAGGCAAGGAGACAGATCTGAGCACTTGCCAGCAGCTGAGGCTGTGGCGGTGGCAGCAGTGGTGGCAGCGGCCGTAGCCACCATACCCACAACACAGAGAGTCTGGGACAAAGGTGCCAGACGCAGCGGGTGAGCTGATTCTACTCAGCACCAGCAAGAAATGACAAGGAGCAGATATTTTCATCCTGCAGATCGCAGACCAGAGACCAACCAGGAACCAAGAATCTTGCGTGAGTAGAAGTCTGACATCCTCACTCCTTCTCAGGGAGAAGAGAAGGGAAGGCCACCCCTCCCACTCCCACTACTGGAGATCTCCATCTTTGATACTGACAGAGGCCTGGCTGAGCAGCTAGCTCCAACTCAGGTCTTGGAAGAAAACAGAGTAATTTGCAGGTCACAGGAACCTAATCTGACCTGCCAGGCTCAGCTCCACCCAGGCTGCCAGGTTCAGCTCCACCCAGGGAAAAGTCACCTAGCCCGGGGCAACCCTAGGAGTGGCTTTTTTCACTGGGTAAACAGAGCCAGAGGCTGCCTCTCCCTAGAGCATCCTTGACAATCAATTCAAATTCAGTAAACATAAACCCTGAGAATGGCTCCAGACTGGGCTCTGTGAGTGTCTCTGGAGCTAGCCCCTCAGGGAAAAGCTACTGTTTGCTGAAAGGCCTCAACTCTACCCAGAACCTAGCCTCATCACAACATCTCCAAACTAGAGGAAACAGCCATCTCCCCCTTTTGTGATACTCAAAGCAGATCTCCCTCCCATTGAACTAGCCTGGGAGGAGGATCACAAAATCCTAGGTCAAGCAGAGCATTTTTCTGCCTGCTCAAACAAACTCACTTAAGAAACCAACCAAAGCACAGGAAAATCAAACACCACAAGTAGACCAGAGACTCCAACAAGAGACTGGCTATGGGCAAAATTGAAATACAGGATTTTCCCATCTCCCCCTGCCAAAAAAAAAAATCGTTTAAATAGGGATACAGGTGGACCCATTGCAACAATGAGATGTACAAGTCGTTATGTCAAAAACAAACTTTACAACTTTGGTGGGGGGGTAGGATTGGGTGGGGGGTGGGGGGAAGGATGGGAAGGGATGGGAAGGGGAAACAAAGGAGGAGGCTACAATGCTTGATAAGAAATGTACTCATTATCTTGCCCATGTAATTGTAACCCCCCTGTACAGTATTTTCACACACAAAAAAAACAACTGAAAAGTTTTTATAGTAGACCAAATATGGTCATCATTAGTTTAACAAAAATATTCTGTTTCCCTAGATACTGCTGTAATTATGCTGCCCAAACTGGTCACTTGAGAAATTCACCAGTGTTGACTAAATGTATTAGACTGTTCTTATATATTTTCTAACATTTATTTTTGTATGAAATGTCAAAATAAAAGTTTTGATACATTTACACAAGTATGTACATTATGGTGTTCAACATCGTTAATCAGAGAAATATAAATTATAACTAAATGATAGCAAATATGGTCAAAATACATTATATATGAAAGAACTATGAAATCTGTTGAAATTGTATTAAGAAGAATTGAAATAAGAAGAGCAAAAAAGAATGGGATTGATTGGATACACTACATACATATGATTCATAACAAATGGGTGGTAATAAAAATCTTTCTTTAAAAATAAACACATGAAAAGCATGAGTATTATTATGATAAATTATCTCACTCTCAATATTAAAGTTAGTGAAGGAATTGAAAAGAGGTCATAAAACCTCCAAGAGTAAGGCAAAAAATGAGATGTAAGTTAATGGTAACAACAAAACATGCAGGATGAGCAAATTTAGAGATCTAGCTTAAAACATGAAGACTAAAGTTCATGAAACTGTAGTGTATGGGGATTTTGTTGTTGTTGTTGTTGGATGTATAGACATTAGCTGTTTTTAATAATGAAAAAGAACCATATAAAATAATAAATATCTTAATCTGTATAACTATAGCAACCATTTCATGTCATATATATGCAATACCATCATATTCATGTTGTAAACTTCAAATGCGTACAGCATTTTTATTTTCAAAAAGAAAATACTGTATAGAAAAACAAACACCAAGTATAATTCATATCTTCATTTGAGAAGCAGTGTTGCCTATTTAACAATTAAATATTTTTGAAGAGGTCGTTAGATAGAAAACAATATTTCTGAGTTTTCATACCGACAAGTTCTCTAGCAGAACTGCTTACCATGCTAAGGCAATTGTCAACTTTACTATCTGCTTACTCATTTTAGTTCTGTGCATTTTGGAAGATTAATGTTGCTGCATATCTTCAAAATGAAAAAAGTAGGCAATCATGATAAGTATCAGGACTTATTTTCATATGCCATAAAAGACGTATGGATGTTTAATCAAGATGGCCTATTTTTTAAGCATAAATATTATCACTAGAAATCTACACACTTATTATCTATACCATAATAGGAGTTATGTAGGTCATTTAATAACAGACAATAACACATAAAATGTCACTTAAAGGGATAATTTAAGTCACATATTAGAGTAACTCAATATGATTTTAATTAATATTTTAAAGGGAAATGTACTTATTATATGATTCATGTAATTATAATCCCTCTGTTCATCATCTTTATTATGTCAATAAAGTAAGTAATAACTTAAAAAGAATAACACCAAAAAGCATTTTTTGAAATGTAGCACATTTTTATATTAATTGGCAACTATGATTGTTCTTATTTGTATTGTCTATGTGGAAAATTTCTTTTTTTTTTTGGGTCCAGTCGTGGGCCCTGAACTCTGGGCTTGGGCGCTGTCCCTCAGCTCTTCAGCTCAAGGCTAGCGCTGTACCACTTGAGCCACAGCGCCACTTCCGGCTTTTTTCTTTTTGCTTATGTGGTGCTGAGGAACCGAACCCAGGGCCTCATGCATGCAAGGCAAGCACTCTACCACTGAGCCACCTTCCCAGCCCCTATGTGGAAAATTTCTAACTTTCTCCAGTCTAGACTCAAAGTAACAATCCTCCTACATCTTCTTTCCAAGTAACGGGGATTTCATTATCTGTTGAACCATTTTTAATGATCCAACATAGATCAAGCTTCTTTTGGACATGCTACTTCTTGAAAACAATTAATTCCCTTGATGTTTAAGCTATTTCCAGTTGACTTCATGCTTCTTAGGATTAAAACTTTCTTCTGGGAGTGGAACAGAAAGGCACAATGCCTATGTGTATCTGATCATACAAAATAACATTTATCAAAATGAACACCAGGAAATGAAAACAAGAGTTTTTTCCCCCCTTTTTGCTGTTTTTGTTTTCTTTCCTTTTTGTTTTATTTGTTTGCTTATATGTCTTTGGGAGTGTAAGAGGAGGCACAGAAATAGAGGGACAAAGGGTAAGCAAATGCGGCAGTGGTATTCACTGGACACTATGTTGAAAATGAATATACAATTGTGGGTGAGGATGGGAGAGAAAAACTGAGAGTGAGGGTGATATTGTCTAAAAAGAAATATACTCTTTACTTATGTAACTGTAACCCCACTATACATCACCTTTATAATAACAATAAAAATATAAAAAAGTCCGGCACCGGTGGCTCACGCCTGTAATCCTAGCTACTCAGGAGTTTGAGATCTGAGGATCACAGTTCAAAGCCAACCCTGGGCAGAAAAGTCCGTGAGACTCTTATCTCCAATAAACGACTAGAAACCTGGAAGTGGAGCTGTAACTCAAGCAGTAGAGTGCTCGCCTTGAGCTGAAGAGCTCAGGGACAGTGCCCAAGCCCCAGAATTCAAGCCCCATGACTGACCAAAATAAATAATAATAATAAATTTTTAAAAATAAATAAATAAGCTTTCTTCTGTGGGAAGAGACAAAAATCTTGGTAGTGAAAATATATTTAAATATATAACATACTTTATATAAATACACATAATGAAATGGTTATTGTCCCCAGGCACATATTCATATCCATTTTCTTCAGTCCCTTTTTACTTTGAGATGAAGGCACCTGAAATATTAAATTTAGTAAACCAATCATGTTTTAAAGATTGTCGGGTCTGGGATGATGGCTCAGTGATAGACTGCTTGCCTTGCATGCATGAGGCCCTGGGTTTGATTCCTCAGCACTACATAAGCAGAAAAAGCCTGAAGTGGTGTTGTGGCTCAAGTGCTAGGTCACTAGCTTTGAGCTGCAGAACTAAGGGACTGTGTCCCGGTCCAGAGTTCAAGCCCCAGGGACAACAAAAAATAAATAAACAAATAAAGGTTTTTTTTTTTTTTTCCATATAGAGTAAATCTCTCTTACTTTAACAACTAATACATGGGTAAGTACAAGTTGTCATGTCCAAAACGAGCTTTACAACGTCGGGGGGGGGGGGGGGGAGGAGAAGGATTGGGATTGGGGGGGAGGGGGGAGGCTGGGAAGGGAGGTGAAGGGTAAACAAAGGAGGAGGCTGCAATGCTTGGTAAGAAATGCATGCATTATCCTGCCCATGTAATTGTAACCCCTCTGTACAGTATGTTCACAAATAAAATAAAATTAAATTTAAAAAAAAATAATGCATGGGAAGGTGGCTCAGTGGTAGAGCGCTTGCTTGCATGCATGAGGCCCTGGGTTCGATTCCTCAGCACCACATAAGCAGGGAAAAAAAGCCGGTAGTGGCGCTGTGGCTCAAGTGGTAGAGCGCTTGCCTTGAAATGAAGAGCTGAGGGACAGCACCCAGGCCCAGAGTTCAGGCCCACGACCAGACGCCCACCACCACCCCCCCAAAAAAAAATAATGCATGATAGCGGCTAGGAAGTTGGCTCAGTGGTACAGTGTTTGGCTTGCATGCATGAGGCCCTGGGTTCGATTCCTCAGCATCACATAAGCAGAAAAAGCTGGAAGTGGTGCTTTGGCTCAAGTGGTAGAGCACTAGCCTTGAGCTGCAGAGCTGAGGAACTGTGCCCAGACCCAGAGTTCAGGCCCCACGACCTACAATAAATAAATAAATAAATAAATAAATAAAAGCATGGTTAACTAGGTGAGAGCAATTTGTTCTACTAGTTAGAATTTAATTAAATCATAGAATTTCCAATGTGTGAAGAGGTGAGGAAAGAGATTTACATTAATTGCAGAATATACTAATAGAAAATCTAAAATAATTATTTCAAAATTTGAGTTTTATTTTTTAGTGTTTGCTATGGTACAAACATGTCTTATTTCAAATAAGTGAAATGATGTCGTTTGATATTATTCAAATATTCTTAAGGGGTTATAATAATGATATAAAAGTATTCATATTTTACAATCCTATCAGATTTCAATTTGTAAAATTTGTTAATATCACATCTTATTCCTTTTGCTTATTGAATAAAATACAATCTAGATGACCTAGATAGTGTAAGTGAAACTTTATAATGAACTCCATCGTTCTTCCCCAGTCTTACTTCCTGATGCTTCATAGCTAAGCGTATCATAAATAATATTTAGGACTACTGTTATATCAAATTAGCCTTTCCTAAAACATATACACATTTCCATTATTGAATGTTTTATGCACATATATGTGTTATTTACCTTATCTTAGTGCTTTTTTTTTTGTTGGTCATAGGGCTTGAACTCTGGGCTTGGGCACTATCCCTCAGCTCTTCTGCTCAATGCGAGCGCTCTACCGCTTGAGCCACAGCGCCACTTCTGGGTTTCTAGTGGTTTATTGGAGATAAGAGTCTCACGGACTTTCCTGCCCGGGGTTGGCTTTGAACTGCGATCCTCAGATCTCAGCCTCCTGAGTAGCTAGGATTACAGGTGTGAGCCACCTGCGCCTGGCTCTTAGTGCATATTATCAAAATAAAAGAGTCTAGTATAAATCTACAGAGTAATCAAGAGTTATTGTGATTCAGTTTGATATACCATTTATGGAAGTGATGCATTCCATAATAGAAGTCAAATATTATGAGGGGGAGGAAAAGTGGAAAAGTAGAAAAATAGACATCACTTAGAATTATCTGTAAACAATTTGTGAGAAGCTTCCATGTTATCTTACAGGTACTCTATATCCTTGTGCTTTTATAGTGAATAAACATTTGGTATGGTTAGGCAACCAATTCTTCTGGGTCATATTGCCCATATGTTTGTTAACTAACGAAACAATGGAGATAAAGGGGAGGGAAGGTTGGATGTCACTAAAATCTGCTAGTATATTTAGTGAATACCCTTGGCTCATGATCACATTTCCTTGCAGTTACATGTGAATATTTATATATGTGTATTTAGAGACATGTATACCCATGTATATACATGTATATCCATTAAAATAAAGCTTAAATGGGGGCAGAGTTCCTTAAAAAACTATACTGGCTCTGATGACTGTAAATTTGCCTGTGAATTTTGGAAACTATTCTAAAAATTATAATACATATGCAATTATATACACATATGTGACAGTTTACTTTCCTTTTATCTTTTTTTCTCTTCTTTCCTTTTCTTTTCTATTTTTTCCTTTTTCTATTTCCCAATCACTAGACATTGAACTCTCAGGGCCTCATGGTTTTGCTTAGCTTGTTCACTCATGACTGGTGTTCCACAACTTGAGCCATGTCTCCAATACTCTATGTTACAATTTCAACAATTGATAGGATTTATTTTGTCTCTTCATCAGAATTCACAAATGTATATCATAATTCTATTGTTTCTATTTCTCTGGAGAAGTCTTCTATAATTCCCACATGTAAATTTTTATTTTCAAGCTTTAATGGCATATTATATGTAAGTACAATGTATATATACTTTCTAAGCACTGCAGCTATATTAGCATCAACTTCAAATAATATAAAAGCATGCTGAGAAAATTAAGAAATATAAGTAACACAAAACTTATCATTTTAGCTGGCACCAGTAACTCATGCCTATACTTCTAGCTACTCAGAAGACTAAAATCTGAGGGTCACAGTTTGAAGCCAATAGGGGGCAGAAAACTCTTTGAGATTCTTGTATCCAATTAACCAGCAAAAAGTAAGTAGAGGTGTGGCTCGGGTGGTAAAGTACTAGTCTTGGGCACAAAAGCTTATGGAGAACTCTGAAGCCAAGTTCAAGCCCCAGGTCTGGCATACACAGAAAAGAAAGTGTATCATAATCAACAATAAGTGGGGGTGTAGGTGTGACTTAACAAATTAAAATTTATATTTGTGTCTATGACAGACACAATGATGTAATGAATAGTTATTTGCTCAACCATATACATGTTTTCCTTTTATTCAATGTAAAGTGATTGTTCAAAGAGAAATAATGTCTATTTTAAAGGAGTTACTGTCCTGACCATAATGAGATTATTATTCTCTATAAGTTTTATATGAAATGTGCTCTGAAGATACTGTATATACAAAATGAAATATAAAACCACTGCATAAACTGGGTGTTGGTGACTCATGCTTATAATCTAAGCTGCCCAAGTGGCTGAGATCTGAGGATTAGGATTTGAAGCCAGCCCAGGAAGTAAAGTCCCCATGAAATTCTTATCTCCAATTAACCGCTCAAAACCTGGAAGTGGAAGAGTGGCTGAAAGTGGCAATACATTAACCTTGAGCAGTAAGAGCTCAGGGACTGTGCCCTAGCCCTGAGTCCAAGCCTGAGGACCACCAAAAAACAAAGAAAGAAAGAAAAACTCACTGCTTAAAAACACAAGAATTTAAAAGGAGGGCTGTCTGTGGTGAGGGCGGGGAGACACTGAAGGGAGAAGAGGATTGTAGTGCATATGTAAATCTATATATTGAAGGGAGAAGAGGATTGTAGTGCATATGTAAATCTATATGATGATAGCATTATGAAGCCAACAACTGTTTGAAAAGGGAGTTGTAAGAGGTATGTTAAAAAAGCTAATAAAAAATATGGACAGATGCAATAGGAGTAAATTTTGTTTTATGATTATTCCAAGACAAATTTATTTATTGGTTCATTTTACTCCAGACTTTAAAACCAGGGGTGAGAACAAAACATTTTAATGTCACAAAACATATTATATTAGGAATTATTGATCTGTCTTGGAGAAAAAAAAGCATGTATAGAAACTCATTGTAAGGACAAGTTGAGGAAACAGTTACCATAGTTGCACAAAAGACTTAATAGCTTCTGTACAAGAATTTCTACAAGTTGCAGATAGTGATGTCTGTATTATGAATATAACAACCAAGGATCAGAAAATTTAATGAATTGCTATCATTGAAGGGTTTTTTTTGTCTTTTTTATTATAATGCTGATATACAGAGGGGCTACAGTTACAGAGGTTTTAATCACCGAAGTTAGGTTAACGCTATTACTTTCTGGCTATATTCAATTATTTGCATGATGGTCTTGAGACTTGAACTCAGGTCCTTGGACATTATCTCTGAGCTTACTCAAAGTTAAGACTCTACAGATTTCTGGTCTTTAATTGGAGATAAGACTCTCACAAACTTTTGTGCCTGAGCTAACTTCAAACCATGATGCTTAAATCTCAGACTCCTGAGTAGCTAGGATTACTGGCATGAACTATTGGCACCTGGATCTGGTTATATTCTTGAAGACAGTGTCAATACAAAGAAATAGTTTTACAAAATGTTGGCCTGAAATTGCCTCTATTATCAGCTCAGATAAAAATGCTAAGACAAGTAGAATATTTATTATTCAGAATGACTTTAAAAAATGCTTTAGCCATTATTTACCAATCATATTTATACTCTTCTTATAAAGAAAATAACAACTAGAATTTTTTATGTAAATAATTATTTTTTCCATGTAGTCACTAAATAGTTATTAAGTATCTAATAACATCCAGGTATTATATGTTGTTATGTCTGAGTTAAAATTCAGAAGCTCATATTGAAATTATTAGTGTTGTCTTATATATTGTACCAGTAGTCTGATGCGTGGGAATTTATGCTAAGGTAATGAGTGAGATGTGAAAAAAAAGAAAAAATTATATGCAAAACTTATCTCCAGTAATGGATTTTTTCTATTTTTTATTTTGATTGATTGATTGATTGATTGCTGGTCCTGAGGCTTGAACTCTGGGCCTAAGCTGTATACCTGAGTTACTTTGGCTCCAGGCTAGCACTCTACCACTGGAGCCACAGCATGGATTCTGACTTTTTCTGTGATTTAATTGGAAATAAGCCCCAGAGACTTTCCTGCCCTGGCTACCTTTTGCACCATAATCCTCAGATCTCAGCCTCCTGAATGGCTAGGATTACAGGCATGAGCCATCTACACCCAGCTCAATAATGTTATTTATAACAGGAAAAATCCTAAGTGCCCAGTGACAGGGGAATTAATTATTGCATATTCATTCTACAAACATTTAATGATACAAAGTGTAGAAAACAGAGAAGAATAAAGAGAGAACAAAAACAAATTGTATAAAATATATGATCACAAATGTGTATAAACACGTGTGAAAGTTGTAGAGAACAATAGAAAATGTGAATAGCAGTGTATTTGAGCATCCAGGTTTGATCTTTATTTTCTTTCTTCTTTTCTTTCCCTCCCTCCCTCCCTCCCTCCCTCCCTCCCTCCTTCCCTCCCTTCCTTCCTTGCTTGCTTGCTTGCTTGCTTCCTTCCTTCCTTCCTTCCCTCCTTCCTTCCTTCCTTCTCTCCTCTCTTTGATTTTAATAGTGTTTGACTAATAATAATTACTTACTCTTAAAATATCTCTATGCTCATAATTTATTAATAATATAATCTGACTCTGGATGACTGTTAATATATTGTATTTTAATTACATAATTGCCTTAAGAAATATATTGCTTGCAGTATGACTTGCATATCTAAGACCTAGTTACTGGTGCTAGTTTACTTGTACTTTCACTCTTAGAAATCAGTCACCATCAGAATAGCATGTAACAACTGAGCTTTGGCACAAAAAGCTGACCATCCCTTGCTCATAGGACATTAAGAATTCAAGAGACCCACAAGTGATAACAGGCTAAGGAATTGTGTTACACACACACACACAGTATTAAGTCACAAGGAAGGATGAAATCATGGTTTTAGGAACATGGATGAGACTACACACATACATATGTGTGTGTAGATATAGATGATAGATGATAGCTAGATAGATATATGCATACACACATACATAGATAAATAGATGTGTGTATGATGTTTGTAATATGAGATTCCTTGATGCAATTACAAGGAGGAGGAAAGGAAAAGAGAATGATAGAAAGTGAATAACATAGAAATACATTGAACCTGTGATACTCATGTGAAAGCCATTGAATAATACAGAGTAAGGGAGACTGGGAAAGAAAATGTGGAAGATGAAATTAATTTGACTAAATTATGTATACATTGGAATTACCATGCCAAATCTTCTTTGTATAATTGATATATACTGAAATTTCATTAATCAAGAAAATAAAATGGGCTATGTTGGGTAGGGATCCACAGGAGGAAGGGACAAAAGAGAAGGGTGAATGAGGGTGAATATGATGGAAATACATCATATGCATATATAAAAAAAGAAAAATGAAACTTGTTGAAATTGTTTTAAGAAGGGGGAGAGGGAACAATGGAGAGAGTTATAGGGGGTAAGTTAGAAGAGAGTATATTGTATATATGTATGGAAATGTCACATGAAATTTCACTTGTATGACTAAAATATGCTAATAAAAACTCTTTTAAAATATACGTTAGAATTACTAACCCATTGAAAATTTATGCAAAGTGTTATCCTTTTTAAATTACAAGTAGCTTAATAATATTCCCTGTTGACTATTCCATTAGCACTCTTTAACTAATGTAATAGAGTTCTATGCAAATGCTGGGTACTTGTACATTCTTCTCTGATAAATATTAGAAAAATAACTGAATAAAAGCCTTGAGACACAATAAAAATGAATATGCTAATATCACTTTCATATGCAACTTACTGCAATTACAATATGTAAATATGACCATGTACTGTCCTTGAATCTTAATGTTCTATTACACAGAATGAAAGTACAACTTCTCTCCTGGGATTTTGCCTCTCTGTTCATCTTTTCCCATTTAAGGATTTGATAATTTGAAACTTTTATAAACCAGTTATGTCCTGTAAGCTCTTAAAACCATGATTAAGCACAGTATTATATGCCACTCAGACCTTTCTCTGATGGCAACAAGGTTCTAACTGCGGAGATGTCAAGAGTAAGAGACGAGTTAGTCTTTAAATAAAATGAACTTGTCATAAATGGCATTGCAAGAATGAGTTATATCACTAGGTGAAAACTATTCACCCATAGCACATTGGTACTGCTATTTACATGTATAATTTGCTTTCTCCTTTGTTTAGTTTTCAACAGAACCATAACACTCACGTGCAAAAGAAATCTAAAGGAGCAAGCAGTGCTTATTCAAAGGGCACAGATTTGATACTTAGAATATTTTCATCTTTTTCTGTGCAATTATCATCTTAGAAAATGCCTATTTTCATTTTTTCTTAAATGTAATAAACTAGCTAAATTTATTTTTTAAATTTCTCTTCAGACAGGAATTTAAGTATATTTTATAATCTCATTGCCACGCCAAAATTACTTAATGGCTACTACTACTACTACTACTATTGATGTTGTTGTTGTTGTTGTTAGATACACAGTTCCAGAGGTCAAGATTTTGTTCAAATTTACAGCTAGTAGGTGACATAAATAAGAATCAGAGAAGAAGACTGTCTGGAAAGCCCACACTTTCTCATAATTCATACTAAATCACATGTATTTATTGCAGGTTGTTAATTTAATTATAATAGATAAGTATATTACAAGAAATTTTCTGGAAGCATAATGAAAGTGTCTCTTTCATTCAATGTGATATTTGAAAAATATTTTGGACAGTTGTTCAATGTGATTTTGAAAAATATTTGTATTCTCAAGTAAAAATTATTTTAAATGTTCTTACAAGTAATATTACTGCAAAACCGATTGTGGTTGTACATGACTAGAATCCGGGTACCCAGAAGGTAATAATATCAGGGTCTGAGATCAACCTGAAGCAAAAAGAATGCGATCTTATCTCAGAAATAATTAAAAGCAAAAACAACTGAGGATGTGGCTCAAGTAGTAGAGCAACTACCTAGCAAGCATGAGATTCTAAGTTCAAAGCCCAGTACTATAAAAAATTATTATAGACCAGATTTATTAGCATATATTTAATACTTTTACATTATTGATATTTATAATTTATCACTTTTGTAGTCTTGACAATTGTGACTGATGAATATGAGAGAAATAATTGAAATGTTGACACTAAATACACTTTCTCCCTTCCTTCCTTCTTTCTTTCTTTCTCTCTTTCTCTTTCTTTCTTTCTTTCTTTTTTTCTGTCATTCTTTCTGTTGTTCTTTCTGTCATTCTTTCTCTCTATTCCTCTCTCTTTCTTCTCTCTCTCTCTTTTTTTTGTGCCAGTACTAAACTTTAAATTCAGGGCCTTATGCCCTGCCTGCTTCTTTTCTTATTCTCATAGCTGACACTACAACTTAAACCATGCCTCCACTTTCAGCTTTTTGCTTATAACTGGAGATAATATTCTCAGCTTTTTCTGCCCAGGCTGGCTCTGTTCTGTTATTCTCAGATCTCAGCCTCCTGAGTACGTAGAATTGTAGACATGTGCCACTGGTGAACAGACTAAATACATTTAAAAATTAATACACTAAATGACAAGTACAGAAGATCTGGGAATAAGATTGGTCCCAATGAAAGTAGACGTTATCTACAGTGCTATGAATTAAATAAGATTATTTGGCAGTGTATCATTGATAAGTTCTATAATATAAATAAATGAAAATAAATCATATAGTATAGGAAATTATACAATAAAATAATGGAAAAATCAGTTTTCTCTCAATCACTTTGCAAGGTAGGTATATACCTACAGAGCAATGTACCAAAGGGAAAAAAGCAAAACAAATTTTATGATTGTTTGTTCCTCAGTGCATATAAAATCTTGTTTATAATATAATCAGTTTAGCACTCACTAGCATTGTTCAAGATGGACATATTTCAACTTCAAATCACTTTGTTGTTGAAAATGCTAACAATCATCTGAGCTCTTAAGGAAGAAGGCACCAACAGACACAGAATTTTCACTAGCTTTAAACTTAACAAAAGTACAATGCTTTATCTCACTCACCATGATAATCTTCCACATCTTCCTGAAAATTATATAATTTAAATTTTCTTAATGAGTAACATTTATATATAATATGTAATAATATAATACAATCTATATCATATATGTTTACTATTTCTCTATTGTTGGGAATCTCAACTCTTTATATTTGACTATTGTGAAGAGTTGAAATAAAAATGACTATGCAGGTATCTCTCCTTTATATTGGTTTATATTTCTTTGGCTATATGCTGAAGTGGTATGAGAGTGTCATAAAGTAGGTCTCTTTTAAGCCTTTTGAGGAATCTTCATGCTGACTGCCATGGTGGATGTAAATTTACATTCCCACCAATAGTAGATAAGGACTCTTTCTCCCACTTCCTCACCAACATTTTTTTGTTCATTTTATTCTTGATGATAGCAATTCTGATTGGGGTAAGATGAAATGTTAAAACCATTTTGATTCAAATTATCTTTACGGCTAAGGACATTGAACATTAATTTATATATTTGTAGCAATTTCTATTTCTTCTAAGAACTGTCTGATTCATTTGATCATTTATTAATCATATTATTTGCTCCTTTGCGATTTTGAGATCTATGAATATTCTGGAATTTTTTTCTATCTGTTGAATAGCTGGCAAATATTTTCTTCCATTTTGGCAATTCATTAAGAGATAAAATCAACATACCACAATCAGTAGTCTTTCTATACACCAACAATGGACAGGGCAAGAAAAAATTAAAAATTAATCCCATTTACAATAGCCTCAATCAATCATCTAGTTATAAATATAACTAAGGAAGTGGTCATAGAACTGTAGAATGAGTAGTATAAAGTCTTTTTTATTTTGGTTGGTCGTGGGGCCTGAGCGCTGTCCCTCAGCGTTTCAGCTCAAGGCGAGTGGTCTCCCACTTGAACAACAGTGCCACTTCCGGTTTTCTGAGTGTTTATTGGAGATAAGAGTTTCCCCCGGGTGCCAGTGGCTCATGCCTGTAATCCTAGCTACTCAGGAGGCTGAGATCTGAGGATCGCGGTTCAAAGCCAGCCCAGGCAGGAAACTCTGTGAAACTCTTATCTCCAATAAACCACCAGAAAACCGGAAGTGGTGCTGTACCTCAAGCGGTAAGGCTCTTAGCCTTGAGCTGAAGAGCTGAGGGACAGCGCCCAGGCCCAGAGTTAAAGGCCCACGACCGACAAAAAAAAAAAAAAAAAAAAAAGAGTTTCAAGGACTTTCCTGCCCAGGCTGGTTTTGAACCGCGATCCTCAGATCTCAGCCTCCTAAGTAGCTAGTATTACAGGCGTGAGCCACCGGCGCCTGGCTTCTATAAAGTCTTAAAGAAAGAAATTGAAGAAGACATCAGAAGATGGAACCACCTCCCATGTTCATAAATTGGAAGAATTACTATCATTAAAATGACAGTTTTTATTTGATCTTATAAAATATATGCAAATAGACTGATTACTCTCAAATTATGTGTGGAAAATTATCCTTTTATTAGAAATGTTTATCTCTTTGTTTTATTCCCATGTAAACAAATTCACTTTAAAAACAGGGTTTTTTTTTTTGTGTGCTGGTCTTGGGGCTTGAACTCATGGCTAAACTTCTTTTTCTCAAGGCTAGAACTCTACCATTTGAGCCACAGCTTCATTTCTGGATTTTTGGTCATTATTGGATATAAGGATCTCATGAACTTTCCTGCCTAAGCTTGCTTTTGTTCAGTGATCCTCAGATCTCATCTTCCCAAGCACATAGGAATACAAGTGTGAGCCACCAGTGCCCAGTTTAGAAAGGTATTTTTATAGTTAGGACATAGTTAAATATAAAATGAGATTACACTTGTTTATGTATTAATTTTATGTGCTTTTAAATTTAAAAATATATTCAGATATTTGATATCATCTTTAGTTAAATGTTTATGATGTAACTGGCATTAGAAATTAGTAATGAAGCTGGGAATGTGGCTTAACGGTAGAGTGCTTGCCTAGCATGCATGAAGCCCTGGGTTCAATTCCTCAGTATCACATAAACAGAAAAAGCTGAAAGTGGCACCGTGGCTAAGTGGTAGAGTGTTAGCTTTGAGCACAGAGTGGCTCAGGGACAGACTCCAGGCCCTGAGCTCAAGCCCGAAAACCAGAAAAAAGAAAAGAAATTGGTAGAGAAGAATCTTGAAAAACAAAACCTTTTATCCAAAATAACATATGTCTCTGTATCAGTTCAGGATTTTTATGAAAATGTGTATGACACTGGAGTTTCAAATAACAAAATAATGAAGGGCCAATTTAGCCAGGCACTGATGTCTCATGCTTGTAATCCTAGCTACTCAAGAAGCCAAGATCTGAGGATTGTGGTTCTAAGCCAGCATGGACAGAAAAATCCATGATATTCCTACCTCTAATTTGCCAGCAAAAAGTCAGAAGTAGCCAGGCACTGATGTCTCATGCTTGTAATCCTAGCTACTCAAGAAGCCAAGATCTGAGGATTGTGGTTCTAAGCCAGCATGGACAGAAAAATCCATGATATTCCTACCTCTAATTTGCCAGCAAAAAGTCAGAAGTAGAAGCGTGGCTCAGGTAGTAGAGTGCTATAATTGAGCACACTATCTAAATAGACAATTTAAAAAATAAAAATGGCTAACAACTATATATTAAAAATTAACAATATCATTAATCACCAAGGAGCCATAAATGAAAACTACAAGAAATCTAAACTCAATTGATGAAGTAAGGAAACTTATTCTAAGTAATATCTGGCATCTATTCTGGTCCCTCTTGCTGTGGGGGAGGGAATTCTCTACCTGGTGCTGTAAGGCCAAGTTGGAAGAGATGCCATTCATTCAAAACAGATTCCTAGCTCAAGATGAGTTAGGAGGGCTGTGCTTCAGAGAAATGCAAATAAGGTAGCCTTGGGAAATGTTTGCATATAGAATGCTCTGATTCTGCATTGATTAACTCCCTAAATGGCTTGAACCACCAGCCTCTGAGTAGCCTCTAAACATACTCTATTTGGAAGGTTAAGGCCTAGCTTCCCTAGATGGAAAAATTCTGCTGATACCGGAGTATGTCCATTTAAGGCCTGGCATCTTGTCTTCGTGGTGGGGAAAAGTGGTTGCCCCTTTCCCGCCCCCCCCCTCCAGGTAATAGTCATATCTGGATCCCTGGAGACTGATAGGTTACTGAATCTGTCAGTTGAGTGCCTGACCAGGAGTGTCCTGTGACCCTGCGCCCTGCCTAGACCTTATTTAGTCCCAGAGGAGTATAGGTGGCACTATGCCTTGGCATGTGTCTCTGTGATAGTGTCCTGTGTCCTGTCTTCTGGCTTGTCTCTGGTCATCATGGCATCCCAATTCAGCTCTTCCTTGGAGCTGAATTGGTTTGTTGGTATTGTTTTTGTTCTTTCTTTCTTCTCTGGCCTGTTTTCTAATTGTGTTAAGTGTATTTGCTGACTGCAGGTCTTAGCTACAATGGGCTGCCAGCAGACATCTGTGTAATAAAGAGTCCAAGAGTGGACCTCTCAAAATGTGACTTCTTAGTTATGGTAAATAATGCTGCAATAAACATAGTTGTGCTGGTAGCATTATTATGGTCTTGTTTACAATCATTTGGGTAAATGCCCAAAAGTGGGATTATTGGGTCATAGGGGAGCTCTATGTGGAGTCTTTTTTTTTTTTTTTTTGCCGGTTGTGGAGCCTGAACTCTGGGCCTGGGCGCTGTCCCTCAGCTCTTCAGCTTAAGGATAGTGCTCTACCACTTGAGTCACAGCGCCACTTCCAGCTTTTTCTGCTTATGTGGTGCTGAGGAATCGAACCCAGGGCCTCATGCATGCAAGGCAAGCACTCTACCACTGAGCCACTTTCCCAGCCCCTATGTGAAGTCTTTTGAGGAACCTCCATACTACTTTCCAAAGTGGTTGAACAAGTTTACACTCCCACCAGCAATGCAATAGGGTTCCTTTCTATCCACACACCCTCCAGCATCTGTTGTTGTTAGAGTTCTTGATTATAGCCATTCTAACTGGAGTGAGGTTGTATCTCAATGTTGTCTTGATTTGCATTTCTTTTATGGATAGAGATGTTGAGCATTTCTTCATGTGTCTATTGGCCACCCTTCTTCCCTCTTCAGAGAAGTTTCTCTTTAAGTCTTTAGCCCACTTATTTATTGGGCAGTTGTTTCTTTGAGGATTTGTTGTTGGGGGATTTGATTTTTTGAGTTCCAGGTATATTTTAGATATGAGACCCTTGTCTGTTGTATGGCTAGTGAAGATCTTCCAATCTGAGTAGATGAATGGATCAAAAAATGTGATATATATATATATATATATATATATATGAATTCTATGCCTCCATCAGAAAGAATGACATTGTTCCATTTGTTAGGAAATGGAAAGACTTGGAAAAAATTATATTAAGTGAAGTAAGCCAGGCCCAAAGAAACATAGGTCCCATAGTCTCCCTTATTTGCAATATATAACTAGTATATGTCTGAGACAAGCAGAAAAAGTCAGATAAGTCAATGCTAGGTGAAATGAACCCCAAGATAAGTATTCAAATGTTTTTTTCTTTCTTATGATTGTTTCTTTCATATTTATAAGATGATTTCTTTGTTGCTTTGTATGTCCCTCCCCCATGGTATAACCCCTGCTTTCATTGTATTTGATGTTGGTATAATTTGTGGAGGGGAAGGGCAAAAACAAACTGTTTAAATAGGGATACAGGTGGACCCATTGCAACAATGACATGTACAAGTCGTTATGTTGAAAAACAAACTTTACAACTTTGACAGGGGTGGGTGTCGGGGGTGAGGGAGTGAGGAAGTAGGGGGCGGGGGGGGGGGGGGGGGGTGGGAGATGGGAAGGGATGGGAAGGGGAAACAAAGGAGGAGGCAACAATGCTTGATAAGAAATGTACTCATTACCTTGCCCATGTAATTGTAACTCCTCTGTACAGTATTTTTACCATAAAAAGATAAAAAAATGTGGCTTCTCTGATAATTTACCTTACAACAGATAATGGCTAATATGTAGCAAAGCAATGCTTCTGAGGTTATAGCAAAAAGAATGTAGTCTTCACATGCTGGTGATAAAAATATAATTTGTCATAACCACTATGTAGAAAAAGCATGGATATTCTTGAAAAGACTAAAAATAGAAGTAACATATGAACCAATTCTCTGACTTCTGGTCATATTCCCTAGTAATGGAAGTCAGCATACAGAACTTATTCTGGCACTATTTGTAATAGTTAATATATGAAATAGTTAATATATAGTTTATATATGAAATCAGACTAGATGCCCATGAATGGATATATATATATATATATGTATATATATATATATATATCCATCTCTCTCTCTCTCTCTCTCTCTATATATATATGTATTCAATGGGTACTATTATGACATAAAAAATGAAAGTCTGCTGTTTGGAAAGCCATTAATATAGTAGAACTAGAGCATATCAAGGAAATGAAAAAAAGCCAAATACAGTCAGATATTGCATGTTTTTTCTCACATGTGGAAACTAAAATATAGAATAAAATTAAAAAGAAAGGGAATATGTCAACCTCAAAATAGAAGAGACCTTACTAGGACAAGGAACAATGCTGGTGGGGTGGCAATGATGGTGTAAGAATATATGGAATTATTACAGTGGATTCCATTATTTTCTATAATTAATATATGTACATAATAATATAAAACAGAAAACACTTAGGTAGAAACTCACATGACCATATTAATGTATATAGAAAATGATTTCTATAACCCAGCACTAAGAACTAAGAATAGTGAAACTCTTCAACTTATTGAAGAATATCTACATATAATATCATACTTGCCAGTCTGTTTTGGATTGAGAAAAAAGTATTAGTGCTATATTAGTTTGCAAAGACTACCATAACAAATACTGGAAACTTGGTATGTTAAACAATAGAAATTTATTTTCTCACAATTGTGGAAACTAGATGTCTAAAACAAAGATGGCAGCAGTTTAGGGTTCTTCTGAAGTACATTGTTTTGTAGATGGTTGTCTTCCTGTGTCCAAGGTTTTTTCTGCAGACAGCTGTGTTCTAATCTTCTATTATAAGGATATTAGTAATACTGGCTCATTCTGCTTATTCTCATATTAACAGTTATCCCTTCAAAGACTCCAAATATATTTGTAAGGTATTAAAAGCTATTAATATTATTTTATCACTTTTATTGGACATAGTACTGGAAGTTATAGACTCTACAAAAGAGCTAGAATAAAAGGGATAATAATGTGCACAATAACGAGGTTAACCTTTCTATTGCTGTGACAAATATGTGATAAAAACCAGGGGAGAAGTATTTATACTGGATCATGATTTCAGAGGCTTCAGTCCATAAGTGGCTGCTTCCATATTATTTAGGATTGTGGCAACACATGACAGAAGAAAAATCATCACAGAGGAAAGTGAAATTTGTTCACACATGGCATCCAGGAAGGATAAGACCAAAAGAAATGGCCAGGAAGAAAACAGACCCTTCTAAGCCAAGCCATCAGTGATCTACTTTTTCCAACCAGGCTCCTTAGCCTAACAATTCTTCCATCAACAATCTCATTTTAGGATGAAGTTTACACATTCACAATCTAATCACTTCCCAATAGCACCACCAGCTGGGACTGTTTCTTCAACACAAGCCTTTTTGTGGGACTGTTTAAGTGGAAATTATAACATTACAAAGAAAGCATTAACACTGTACCTGCTTAAAGCAGATATGATTGTCTACAAAAGAATTCTCCAAAAACCTCTACCAAAAATCACTTCCTAGAACTAATAAGGAAAATCATCAGTTTCAAGGTATAAGATGAGCATTAAAAAATCAATCTTATTTCTATATAAAGTGCAGAAAAAAACATTGAAACCAAAATATAAAAATCCAATGTTACCTATAATTATTCAAAGCTACTAGGAATACAGTTAAGAAAAAATAAAATCTGTAAGCTTGAAATTATAGAATGTTAAAGACTACATAATTGAGACATAAATAAGAAATTTCAAGTTTATACAATTTCTATAAAAGTATCAAAGCTGTTTTATAGAGGTAAACTCTTCAAACGTATACACAGAAAGGACCTAAGACAAATGCAATTCTCAAAATTGTAAAGTAAGAGTCAACCCTTTACCTGATATTTAGGTCTATTTATATAGCTATAGTAATGTAGACTATGTGATACTGGCAGATCAATGAAATAAAAAATAGAACTAAGGAAAAGTGTTACAATATTATAACATTTTAAAATAAAGATCTCAGAGTAGTTCGAGAGGAAAATACCTGATTCAACATATGAATTTTGGTTGACCAGTTGGACACTCATAGGAAAAAATATTAAACTTTATCATACCTTACATATAAATAAATCAACTCAAAGTATTTAATTTAAAACTCTTAGAACAAGCATAGGAAACAAACCTTTTCAAACTATGGTCAGATAAAAAGTTGTCATCACTGACATAAAAAACTTCCAAAAATAAGAAAGTTATAATTTGAACTTTATAAATATTTTTTAATTTGCATGCCAAATGGTCATGTGGTAATGACATGATTCATAGCTATTCAGAATGAGTAAAATTTTTTAAAAAATGGTAAAATAATACTATATGCTAGTGAGCATGCCTCACATACATTCATGGTGAAAACATAAAAGTATGCAATCATTCTGGGAATGTTTTGGGATGTTTCTAATGTATTTTTATCGTACAGTTACTTAGTAGTACCTCTAAGAAATGGAAAACGAATTCTTAGGCGCACAGAAAACCCTGTATATGAATGTCTGTGTAGTTTCATTGTAGTTGCCTAACATTGAGAAAAAAAGAAACATCTCATATCTCATGAGAGATAGTTTTTTCTCTAAAGAAAATTGTGGCTTATTCATACAATGAAATACTAAATTTTAAACCTGGATTTATCATCAGGGAATTACAGCAAATAAACACAAATCTCCAAAGCTTATATATGATGTGGCATATTTTAATAGCATTTTCTAGTTGTGAGAATATCAGGTATTGCAGTAAAAATAATCTCATGGACTTTCTTTCCAAGGATAGCTTTGAACCAAACTCCTCAGATCTTAGTCTCCTGAGTAGCTAGGATTAAAGGCATGAGCCACCCGTGCCTGGCTATTAATTAATATGAATTTTTATATAGTCACAGTAGACCATACAAGACCCCAAATTTATGGCTTTCACTAGGCTCTTTAAAAATGTAATGACTCTTTTTGATAAGAAATTAAGCTAGGCATGTCTTCACTTGGTTCCTCACATGAGGTGTTACTTCATGTAATAAGATAATAAAGATTATGTTTTCCTGTTGTTTTTAACTAAATATCTTTAATTTGATGTAGTCATAGATTTACATAATTGTAAGAATCAATACAGAAATAGCATATGTATTTCCCTAGTTTTTCTAACAGTAAATGTTTGGAGTACTCTAGTATAGTATACAACTGAATATTGACAGTGGTATAAGAAGAACACAGAACAGTTAAGCCTCATCCCATACCATTTTATAGCAATGCTAGTGTTCTACCACTTGAGCCACAACTCCCATTTCCAGGGTTATTTTTTTCCAGTGTAGAACCCCAAAAAAACTGGAAATGGAGCTGTGTCTCAAGTGATAAAGCTATAGCCTTGAGTACAAAAGCTCAAGGATAGTGTTTAGATGCTGAGTTCAGGTTCAGGATTTGCAATAAAAATATAAATAAATAAAATAAAAATTCATACAAAATAATTTAAGCTATAAATTCTTCATGGAAATGTGACATGTTATTTTTATTACTATGTGATAGTGTCTGAAATATTCAATATGATTCAATACACTATGGAATAAATGAATTAATTAGCATAAGTACTTGCCAGGTGTCTGTATTCATTTTAGGTGTAAAATTACACACATTGTATATGAAATTTACAAATAAAGTTGTCTCATTTTAGATTTTTACTCTCAAATAAAATTCATTTGATCATTTGAGTATATATATATATATATATATATATATATATACATGGATATAGATACACACACACACATACACACACACACACACAAACACCATTTCAAGTTTTGTCTGACAGTTGAGTTGTTCAGTGAAAGAATGGTGAAACATTCTATCATTAGACAACATTACACCATAGTGTGGAAAATCTCATGATAC
Organism: Dipodomys spectabilis; assembly: GCF_019054845.1. Classification (NCBI taxonomy): domain Eukaryota; kingdom Metazoa; phylum Chordata; class Mammalia; order Rodentia; family Heteromyidae; genus Dipodomys; species Dipodomys spectabilis. The sequence goes on from NW_024870859.1 coordinate 1,483,058, forward strand.
CATTTTGTTTCCACTGTCAACAATTCTCTGTAGTCCCATTGTTCTTTTGTAACCAGCCTTGTTATTTCAGGGAACAGGCAATCAAAGGCTAGTTCCCTAACATATATCCTATAGTAGTAAATCTTTGTCTAAAATGTCATTGTTAGGTTTGAAATTATCTTTCCCTGCCACTCCGACTCCAGTGGAGTCTGCTTAGCATGGGAAACCATCTATCAGACCAAGATAGGGGCTTCAGAGACCTATCTCTGAGTTTGGGGACTTCACTGAAGTCTACCTCAGAGAATGGGGCTTTACAGAAACCTATCTCCAAGTTTTGGGACTTCACTGAAGTCTACCTCGGAGAATAGGGCTTCTAAGAGGCCTACTCCTGGAAAAAGGCTGGCAAGCCCCTGGGAAAGATGTGTTTCTGCCTTTCTTTTCCTCACTGTATAAGAGTGCCTATTAATCTTTTACTGTTTCTGCTGCTCATTGTGCTTACTCATTGTCAACGTTCCCTTATTCAAAGCTCTTTCTTAAAAGTGTTGACGACTCCAATATCTGATGAATGTCTCAAAAATATGACTAACTCACCAGAGTTAAGTGCTACCCTGAAACCCCTCTATTGGAGGCTAGTAGAGAAGTCATAAGCAAATATAAAAGTATTGGGGGTTTCACAAAGTCACTTCAGCAGAAGGAATTGTTTGTAAGAGATTTACAAGAAGCTGTAGGCGCGGCTAGAACAGAAGGAATGTATGGCAATTGCTGAGATAACTACTTAGGAGAAAGAACTTCCTGGTACTCTCATTTACTGAGACTTGCTAGATCTAGGCCTCCGGGACCTTACTATTAAAGAAGGAACAGGAAAAATCTTATGGGATAATTAAGGCCTCTAAAGAAATAAGGTAATGGTTAGTTGGTGACAAACGTCGAAACCCATTATATTTCTTAGAGATAAGCCGGAAACAAGTGCCTTTCAGGCGACCAGCTGGTGACCACCTAAGAATGAAGCCCTGCAGCAAGATTGTGTAAACTTTTGCCCTTTCAGGCGACCAGCTGGTGACCATCCAAGAACGAAGCCTTGCAGTAAGATTATGTAACCTTTTGCCCTTTCTTATGGAGACTTTTTGCTATAAAAGTTTGTTATCCTCTGCATTAAATCGCACTCAGCACTCAGCACTCAGCATCCACTCCTAATGTGTGTGAGTTGTCTGTTTGCCATCTCCCCATCCTATTCCAGGTTCCTCCCCTAGGTATCCTCCGTCGTCCCGACAGAACCCGTCCGCGGCATTTCCCCTTGTATTTTAAATGTGTTATCCATTTCTTAATGTTTCCAATGACCTTTTGACAGGGAATTATTGTCAGAATGAATGCAGAAATTGTTACTTCACTTTTGTAAAATTGACTTATTTCCTTTACAAACTCCAGATTTACAGATCATAAAGTGCCAGAAAACATCTAGTTTTTATGTGAACTCTATAAACCTAAGACATGTATCTGTAACCCCTCTGACATCACCCTTACAATAAAGTAAAATTATATATATGTATATATACATACATATATATTTATATGTGAATTGATTCTGCAGAAAATTAGCTTGCAAAGGCAGTTATGCAGAAAATGCCTAGGCTAATCATAGAGAAAAGAAAATCACAGGGAGAACATCTACTTTTGTCACTCTTCAAATTCATGATTGGCAATTGTGTTCCAGAAGTGTTCTAATGTTTTATATAAAATTCCATGTTTTAGACAGATTTCTGTAAAGAAATAAATAATATCCAGCACAATTCAGTTCTACAAGGAAAACAAAAAGGTTGATAGTACACCTTTTCTTTTACTCCCTTCTACCTTCGGTACTAAAACATTGCCAGTGTAGGGTTGTGTGCTGAAGTAATTTAAAAATATTTTATAGCTCCGCTATAAACACCACATTGGAGACCTGGGGGAAGAGAAGTAGATACACTGGAGGAATGAGGATGAAGATACTGTACTTGCCCCTCCCATCCTCTGACACATGCTGATCTCTTCTGGTATGACGTACTGCTTGCTTCTGGTTTCCATGTGAACATAAAGGAAAATAACGAAGGTAGGAATCATAGAAATAGCACCTTACTAAACGTTCTAAAAATGTAACTATATTCACAAATGTTAGTGATTAGGATTAGCTAATTAATAAGCACACTGGTATCTTGTTCCAATAACATGAGGCATTGTTGTTGGAGACATTTAAGTTTGTGTCTACCTTATATCTTTTGCAGATATATTTTCCTTCCTAATCTATCATAAAAGGAAATAAATTAACATTTCTTCAGTTAAAGTAACTATAAGACTGTATTGATTTTACTTCTTTTTTTAATTTTAATTTTTATTTTTTGTGAACATACTGTACAGGGGTTACAATTACATGGGCAAGATAATGAGTACATTTCTTATCAAGCATTGCAGCCTCCTCCTTTGTTTACCCTTCACATCCCTTCCCAGCTTCCCCCCCGCCCCCCCACCCTATCTCCCCCCCCCCTTGATTTTACTTCTAATCTGAGCTAATTGAATGAATTTTTTAATCATCTCTGATTTAAGATAGTAATTTTGGACTTGTATTTCCTTTTTGTTTGCTTAGACGCTGCATTTTAATAATGTGTATATTCTGAATATTTTAAAGTCTTAAAATATTCATTTACTAAAAATTTACTCAGGCATGAAGTTTACCCTAAATTTTCTAAAATTTTAAGTAGGAATATGTGTTACTTTAAAGTAATCATTATTTTAGTCATTATTGGTTATTTTGAATTATTTTTTCACTTTTGTCTAAAAATATTTAATAAATTTTCTTAAATTCACCAACTCACTGAATAACACTCAAGCTCCAGATACTATTTGAACATGAAATCTGGTAGGAATACTTACAGATTTTGAAAATTTTTAAATATTACTATTTTCTCAATATTTTAACTTATATGTTCTTGTGTGAAAGCTTGTGTGTGTGTGTGTGTGTGTGTGTGTGTGTGTGTGTGTTTGTGTGCAGGTATAGGGTTTGATCTCAGGACCTGGATACTGTCCCTGAATTTTTTTGTTCAAGGCTGACCCTCTACCACTTGAGCCTTATCTCTACTTTGGGCATTTGGGGTGGTTAATTGGGGATAAAAGTCACAGACTTTCCTGCTTTGTCTGACTTTGAACTATGATTCTCATATCTTAGCCTCTTATGTAGCTAATGCCTAGCAATACTTTTTATAGTTAACTGTTATTTTCATCTATTGTGACCATATTTCTGTATTAAAATAACTATTTTCTAATTTTATACATAATATATCATACTAAAGCCAGATAAACTAGGAAAAATGAGGCATGGTCAGCTAATAGCAAATACAGGAGATATTCTTTCATGTACTTTCTTTAAGATTAAGGGAACAAAAGTCATTTTGGGGGAAATGAAGCAGGATAACTTATGGAAACTGAGGCCTGGTGTAGGCAACTCAGAAATGTGGTATCTAAAAACTTAGAAATGCTATCTTTGCTTCAAACAAAGGTAACTGAATGCATTGTTTCCTAAGGGATACATTTGTCACCCAAGAATTCACAACTGCCTGACAGGATGCCCCAAAATGCAGATAGCAGGGTGTCTCCTTGTTTCAAGGATAAGGATTTGTTTTATGGAAAGATGCATTCTTACCTGGAACACCAGGTGTATTTAATGCAAAGACAAAGCACCTAGCTTTGCATAACTTAAAGCCAGACCCCCTGCCTTTACTCTATAAATAACCAACAGCCCAAAGAGCTGGGTGTCTCTCTCTGGGTGTCTTTGTGTCCCTATGAGAGCACCATACTCTGCAAGAGTGTGCCCTTGCCCTTCTGTTTGTCTGCTTTTTTTTTGGTCTGTTTTTCTTGCTTGTTTACTTAATTAAGCTCTGCCAAGTTTTCTTACCATTGTGACTTGTTTAGAAATTCTTATTCTGTGATTGAAGTCAAGAACCCTAAGTGAAGAGTTCCTATATTTAAAAGGGAGCTTCACTAATCCTCACCTCTGTCCAGTGACAATACAACATATGAGAATATACAAAGAAATCTTACAATACAGTAAGATTTAGATTTTTTTTAATAGGGAGATGGTCTGAATATACATATTGAGATGTACAAATGAAAGTCAGGTTTTGAAGTGGTACAATCTGTGAGGTAAAAATGTCAAGCAGTTTCTCAAAAGGTTAAACATAAAATCAACAGATGATTCAACAATCCCACTATTAGCTATATACTCAAGAGAATTGAAAACCTATTCTTACACAAAATATAGGCATGAATTTTCACTATGGTCATAACCAAATTACAAATAATAAAGTATGGAAACATTCGATATAGTTCAACTGATGAATGATTAAATAAAATGTGACAATACATAATCATAGAATGAAACACTATTGAGTGGTAAAAGCAAGGACATATAATATACATGAGCCTATATACTACATTATCCCATTAATATGAAATGACCTTAATAGACAAATCAGTAGAAACAAGAAGGAAATTAGTGATTACCTAATACCTGAGTGAGGCAGGAACAAGGGAATTACTGATTAAGTTTTCTTTGGGACAATGATAAAACTGGGCCTGGGCACTTTCCCTCACCTCTTCAGCTCAAGGCAAGCCCTCTATCACTTGAACCACAGTGCCAATTCCAGGAAATACATATTTTTAAAAAGTTATATGATAGCTAGATTGTACCTCAATAGAGCTGTTATTCAAATAACTTTTATCTGATAGGTTTTGACAGTCTTATACAATCAGTGCTGGAAGTTTGCCAGAGTATCCTGGTAGAGGAGGATTATCTTTAAAAATTTTTGTGTTATTGTTTTTGAGATGACATACAGTGGAGTTACTTTATATATATATATAACTTTATATGTATATATATATCAGGTGATAAGTACATTTCCTTTCACATAATTTCATAATTTCATCAGAGGAGGATTATTATGGCAGGAATTACTAATGTGCTTCTATGTAGGTGTACTAGATACCCTCTCATCAACACTTTCATAGGATTATTTTCTAACAACGGTGGAAAAACACCCCCATAGATGTAGATTGTTGATTCTCAGTCACTAAGAAACCATGTGTTTAAAATGAACTGTAATTTGTTTAACTTGCCTGCAAAAACACTTCAAAAATATCAGCTAAAAGATAACATTGAAATCACAGGATGACTTGTTCATGGCTGTAATCCTAGTTATTCAGGAGGTAGAGATCAGGAGTACTGCAATTCCAATGTGTTTACCAGACTATCTTAATTATAAAAGTTTGTTTGTGGTGCCATGTTCCTGTCTCCTGTCCTTTCTTCATGTTCAGTGATTTTCTTGTCTACAACTTCACCAGCCCATTCTTCATATCATCAAAAATTCTTTTCTTCAAGATCCTAAATTCTGAGTTCCCTCTATGAACTCAAACCATGTTTGTATGCTTCTTAAATATCATCGTGATTTACTTGATTCACCTTTTGATTATTTAAGACTACCACATTTTTCCCATAAGAATTTCAATCATCTGATATTACCACTTTTTGCAGTGATGTTTTTGCTAGCATCATCCTGAACGATCATGGTCCATGACTTACCATTTCTCAACTCTGGGTGAATTTCCACACCACTTTCCCGGACTCCCATTTCTGAACTGTGAAACATGGTTGCAGGAATTCATAAAGTATGTTGCCTGGATCCACTGCAATTTTCTGTTGTCTAACCTCAATTGAACCACGTGGGGTTGCTTGGCAATACTTTTATTTATGGATGTTGACTCCCTACTACATTTTACAAAGCAGCTGTCCAAACATTTTCTACTCTTCAAGTGCCAAACTCACTATCACAATTTTACATTCAGCAGATGCCTCGCTTTACTGAGCGATAAGGTCAAATAACTCAACAAAGCTTCATTTTTTTTTTCTATGTAAGCATTTTGCTGCCTTTTTTTTAAACCAATCTTTTCATGTATTAGAGTAACAAGTATTATTCTCTGCTAAATACCTATACTTGTCATTATATTTTCTTCCTCTATGTTCTTTGGGTTACAATGCTTCCCCCCCCCCCAGTATATAATAAATCTCTATTCACTTCTTGCTTTCAATTTGTGAGTATATGGTCATCTGACTTGTCCAAGAGTTTTCTGGTGGTACTAAGGTTTGAAGTTGGGGTTTCATGTCTGCTCGGCAGGCATCCTACTATTTAAGTCATGTTCCAAGTGTATTTTTCAGACACCCTCTTGAAATTTTGCCTGGAGCCAGCCGTAGACCAAACCTTCTAACCCATGCCTCTCCATAGCTAGGATGAGCTGCACACACCACCACATCTGGCTTGTTGGTTGAGTTGAATTCTTAATAAATTTGTTCCACAGCTAGCTTCAAATCATGATTCTCCAAATATCCACCTCTTGAATAAAAGCTAGAATATAGTCCATTCTGTTTTCTTTATTACCAAATGACACTTTCATCCCTTAAAATTTTTTTTTACCTTATTCTACAAATAAACTTACTTTTAATCATGTAACATAAAATCCTGTAAAATTTCTTTAATCTTTTTGTTTCTAGAAGCCTATGCTACATAAAATTCTTTTCAATAATTTCTCTTCATATGGTATCTTAGGTTCTGTGTTCTTTCATTGATCCCACAAATACAAACAATTTTCAAGATTTACAGATGCTTAATCCTCACTATAATTTTTCCTTAGTTATCACAAAATTTTGAGGTGTGTATTCATATATTTTTCATAATTTCTAATTTCAATTCCATGTAAATTAATTAAATTTGAACATGTAAATAGACTCACATTTTGCACGTATTTCTATATTTGAATTTCTATTGAAAATCAGAGTATGAACCGAACAACCCAGTGATGTCATAGTTTGGGGGACTTCTATGGTAGTTATAGTTAATTGAAAAAAATTATGTAACTAATTGTACATTGTCTTAATGGTAAATATAATAATAGCACACAAATAGTTAATGCCTTTTATATACACAAAGGCTTTTAGCCACTCACATCTAACTTTGACTCCAACCTCAGGTTCAAGATATCTGCCAGATCAAGAACAAGTGTCTTAAGCTGGGCGCCAGTGGCTCATGCCAGTAATCCTAGCTACTCAGGAGTCTGAGATTTGAGGATCCTGGTTCAAAGCCAGCTCGGCCACTGGGGCTGGGTAGGTGGCTCAGTGGTAGAGCGCTTGTCTTGTGTGCATGAGGCCCTAGGTTCGATTCCTCAGCACCACACAAGCAAAAAGAAAAAAGCCGGAAGTGGCGCTGTGGCTCAAGTGGTAGAGTGCTAGCCTTGAGCTGAAGCACTGAGGGACAGCGCCCAGGCCCAGAGTTCAGGCCCCATGACCGGACCCCTCAAAAAAAAAAAAAAAAGCCAGCCAGGCCAGGAAAGTCTGTGAGACTCTTATCTCCAATAAAAACCACTAGAAAACCAGAAGTGGCACTGTGGCTCAAGCGGTAGAGCCCTGGCCTTGAGCTGAAGAGTGCAGGGAGAGCACCCAACCAGAGTTCAAGCCTCACGACTGACCAAAAAAAAAAAAAAAAAAGTATCTTAACCACCTATCATGTGTCCTTGTGTATGAAATGGACATCCTGAGACCTATTTTGAAGGTGCTAGGAATAATATATTATCTACTGAGGAAATGCTGTAGTAATTTTACATGCATATTTTACAGAAAGGAATATTCCAGTTATATGGGAATATAGTTATTGCTCTCTTAGCAAAAGAAATTTATCTTAGTTTAAATGTTAATTGGCTATTGAATATGATAAGAAATGTCTAATAATGATCTCTTAAAAGAAACTTCATCATGAATTCTCTTGGTACCTAAAAAGATACAGTATTGCTTTTTATATGTACCATGAATACTCACATTACAGAAAAGAAAAATGAATTTGGGTTCAATTTAACAATAAGCCCTATTTAAGCTAAATTATTTTTTATAATTATTATTAAGAAAAATCACAAACAGCAAAACCCTTAGGATTCAGAGCCACACAGTGTTCTCTGGCCACGTGTAACGTATATATAATTACTAGATATGCTACTGGTCTAAAATTCTACAAGAGAGGAGGTAGATGTAAGAAATACGTGGCCAAAGTGTAATTGCAAGCCCAAGTAACTTATAAAAAATTTAACATTATTTCTTGAATTTTTATTGTGGCTATATGTATTGTAGCTATAGTTCAAAATGTGAGACCTGCATACACTAAATATATCATTCATGTAGTGGGGAGGGTCAGTGAAACCACTCAGTCTGAAGTGAAAATGTAAAAGATTTTATTGAGCAAAAAGTGCTGACGGGCCAGGACCACCTGGAGATGGGATCCCAGGAAATGACCCCAGGGCCAGCCCATATGGGCTTTTAAGTATTTTGGACTAAGGTGGGGAAAAGTTGGAGGCTGGGTGTTGGTTTTAGCCAATGATTGTTACAAGAAATACACACCTTAAGTTTAAATTTCCCGCCAAGATTTTGCTTGTGGGAAGCAGGGGAATAGAACAGAGTGGTGATGGTCTACTGGGTTAGGGCTCCCATTGCTCAGAAAACAGCAGAAGCAGAGTTAGAGTTACAGGGTTACAGAGTTAGAGTTACAATTACAGTTACTAGCTAAAGTAATGAGTTACCAGGGAAGTCTTATCCACAGCAATCTTAAAATCATTCATTATCCATTTTACACAATCCAAGTCAAATATCATATTCCATCTTTACATCCTCCACCATATCAATTCACACGCAGCACATATCTCTTTGTTTAATATTTAAACTATAACAGATTCTATTGAATTGCTAGTTATTGAGCTTAGAATTCTTGTTCTTTTTATCAGTTGTGGGGCTTGAACTCTGGGCCTAGGCCATGTCCCTGAGCTCTTCAGCTCAAGGCTAGCAATTTATCACTTGAAGCACAGCACCACTTCTGGCTTTTTCTGTTTATGTGGTGCTGAGGAATTTAACCCAGGGTATCATGCATGTGAGGCAAGCGCTCTACCACTGAGCCTCCTTCCCAGCCCACTGGACTTAGAATATTTTGAATCAGTTTTAAATGAAGAACTCTATTTCACTGACTGTGATGACCACCCCCCGCCCAAGAAGAAAGAACATAAAGTGTGAAATTTTTATGACAAGGTCAAAATTAAGCAGATAGGGTATTGATTAGACCAAGGAAGAATGAAATTTAACTGCGACAAACAAGTCCCAGGTAACCTGAGAAACATAGGTACAGATCCTGGGAAAAGAATGAGACTGTAAGGTCTGACAGTTACTGAAACTTGACCATTTGTATTGATTAAGAATAGTGCCAAAAGTTAAATTTCAAAGATAAAGGCTTGAATACAGAGTTAAGCACCTGGATGGCTGAGCTAGGCATCTGCTTAGTAACTCACCTCTAAGCCATTTGGGGAGCTAATCAATGCTTTCTGCCATTTAAGGAGATAATGTTTTTCTAAGGCTAATGCAGAGCCCTTCCAGCTCATACTTCACTGAGCCAGGTATCTGCACTTCAAAGGATGGCTTCCCTTACCTCCAGGCCTTGGAGCTGGTTGCACAACCTCCGTCTCCTGCCTAGGCACCAGGATATCTGCAGGGAATTGTTTGGGCTCAGTCACCTTACTTTACTTTGATGCTATTTGTAATCACTAATTGGTAGTTATGCTTTTGTAACTTGGTCCATTGTCAATTATGAAACTGCCACTGACCATCTGTTAGTGTCCCCCACTATGGATCTTGCCTTTAAATATCCTAAAGTATTTGATGTCATGGCTAGTCTTCACCGTCTTGGTATAGTGGAGGTCAGACGCCATATCTAACAAATGATTCCTACCCCTATTGACTGAGTGTTGATGACTCCTTTCACGGATTGTGGGTTCCAGTTATAAGGCCCAGGGTAGCTGGGATATTTCACTGACAACTGACTAGCTGTACCTCTAAGTTTCTTTAAGATTATGAAATAAAATAAACTTTGAGTTGGATTTGGTAGTTATATTCTTATTGCAAATGCCAAGGTCACCAGAAATTAATTACACATTTTAAACTTTGACATTTTTTTCCATTGAAAACTGAAAACAAAATACTACTAAGACTGTATTTAACATTTAACATTTTTCAATGTAATCTTAAGATTTTATCGTACACCTAATTGAAATTATAGGATACTGTTTACTCTTGTTTTTAAATTAAAAATCCTCCAAAATATAATCATTTCAATAACATTGATTTACTTTGTAAGTTGCTTCAGGAATTGTGGGATTAAAAGAACTCTACATGATAATGATGAAAGATAAAGAAAATGAAAGTTTTTATTTCTTATAAGTGGTTAATATGGAAAAAGGTATTTGACAATTTTGTTCTATTGTTTAAAACATATGTCATAGTACCGTGTGTTTTACTTACTTGTTACTATTAAACATAATGGTATATTTTTATTTTTATTTATTTTTTTACTTTCCAGTGATGGTTTTACAGAAGTCTGTAATTCATTTCCTGTCTCCTGCACCCTAACTTGCTGACAAATGTTTGCTTGATACCTTAAAAACAAAACAAAAACCCAGACAAACAAAAACCTTTCTCTCAGCACGGAAACTCTTAAAAAATGTTTTCCGTTGTACTACTCACAGAACTGACATTAAACAATTCTGATGCCAGACATTGTTTCCTGAGCTCAGTGCTTTCTACTGTTTTTTATTTCAATATCACCAAATGTCCCTCATTACCGTTTTATATGAAAACAGATGTCTGCTCTTATTTCTGTTCTTAGACATTTAAACTATTGTTAATTAGGAATGTTTCCAATACTTCATACAATTATTTGACAAATACAAAATTAATGGAATGATTACTTGGTAACTTTTCTCACATGACAGCAGTGTGAACTGGAAAGGTTTTGTCTTACTGAAAATGAATGTCTTTATTTTAGTATACAAGATGAAGGAAACTGATTAATGTATCACCCAGGTTCATATTTCTTCTCTTACTCTGTAAATAAAAATTATAAATATTCAAATGGTTTGCTCTTTTGAAAATTATTATACATAGATGGACTTTTTATTATGCACAATAAATATTTTGATTACCACTGTCTTTTAAATTAATTCTTTTTTTAAAATGTATTTTTGATTGATTAATTAAAAACAAAACTTGTTTCTTAATATGTATTTTTATTGTAAATATACTGTACAGAGAGATTACAGTTACATAAGCAAGGTAATGAGTCCATTTCCTATCGAGCATTGTTACAACCTCCTTTACTTTTCCCTACCATCCCTTTAAAAACAAACTTTCTAAAACATACTAATGAGGTAAAATATGATGGTTCAATACACATATAAATTGCTTAATGTTTAAATCAGGTTAATTGTTTTTTCAGCTGTTGGGCTTGAACTCAGGGCCTGGGCACTGTTCCTGAGGTTTTTCACTCAAAATCAGTGCTTTACCACTTTCAGCCACAGATCCACTTTCAAAATTTTCCTTTACTATAGTGAACATTTCATTTATTATATTAACATTTATTCTAGTAAAACTTTTAGGGCCCTTTCTACAATGAGATAGGAGCAAGAAGTTCTACTATATTATTGCACTGTAAGGTAAATCTAGATGTCATTAATGCTTCTGCATTTCAGAAAATTTAACTACAAGGTTTTTATACCTCATCTTTTATTTATTTTTCACTTTCTCAAAATTAAATTCTATGAATTGTGTGCATATTTTCTGGAATTATAATATGAATAATTTCAGAAATATTCTGTACCTCCTCTCTGTCCTATGAACACAGTACTAAATTCATTTACTTCAAAAGTAGGAAGATGTCTAGGGAAATCAATAGAAATCACACCTCATATTAATATACATGTAATATAACATAACTTCTATTTTAAAAGTTCTAGAATACTTGTCTGCCAGCATACTTCCTTACATTTGTCTAAAATTCATTGTTTTCTCCTTCTCTTTAGAAATAAATGCAAGGGATCACTTCAGGGAAATAGAGATCTGTCAACACCAGAGATTTGTTTGTTTACTATAAATGTAAAAACTCACTTGGTATATTCAGAGTCATTTATTGGCTTTTTTTGAGCCAATGATGGCCTAGAACTCTTTATGACTTTAGACTGGTCTTGAATTTGTTATCTTCTTTCCTCAGATTCAGTAATAAGCACAATGCCCAGCTCCTGAATGTTAGCTAAAGGAATGAATATTGCCTCAAGATTTTTAAGTTGATTATATATTTAAAATGCCTAGGTTTCTTCATACATTCATAATTTGTATAATCTACAAATGTTTTATTAGAAAATTAAGATAAACATTACAAATAAAAGCATATTATAATCCATATATAATAATAAAATATACTTAATTTTTTGTCAAAAAATGTAGAAAGATGCTAACCAGTACTTCTATCTGCTTATCTCCAGCTGTTTATCAACTGTTTCTTCTACCTTTACAAATGGAACCATAAAACCAGAAAAAGAAATCTAGAAGTAAGAGTTCTACATAAAACTACATGTTTGATGTGATGTTCTGTGTGGAAGCAATCAATTTAAATAAGTATTTAAATTGGTGATTAATTTTTCAAAAGCCACTTATAACTGATTGTTTTCAGCTATTATGTTCACTATGCTTTTCATTCTATAACTTGTCTAAAGCCTTATATAGTTGCCTTTTGTCTTATTGAATGACAGTGATGATTCCTTGAAAATCTTTATGTTCTAGTTTCTTTGTCCTTTGCAATATGGTTTTTCAGGCTGTCATTTTAAGTAGAAATGGAAATCTTTTTTTTTTTTTGACAGTTGTGGGGCTTGAACTTAGGGCTTGGGTGCTGTCCCTGAGCCTCTTAGTGCACAAGGCTAGTGCTTTACTACTTGATCCACAGAGCTACTTCCAGTTTTTGAGTAGTTTATTGGAGATGTGTCACATAGAGACTCTTCTGCCTGGCTTTGAACCACGATCTTCTGGTCTCAGCCTCCTTAGGAACTAGGATTATAGGCATTAGTCACTGGCGCTCAGCTAGAACTGGAAATATTGATGCCCAAAACTCATTTAACCCATAAGACTATGGCTAGGACACATCAGTTCCAATACAAACATTGAGCTGTGACACACTTAAACCCACAATTATTTAGTAGATCTGTGTCTTGCATAAATGCTAGAGTTCACATGGTACTTTTCCTTAGTGAATGCACTTAACCTAATCCAGTCATTCATTGACTCTTCTGTTAACAATGTGTTTAAATTCCTCTTTCTTCAACTTCAAAAAAATTACAAAATAGTACTATTAATGCATCAAGGAATTCTGATGTTTATAAAGTGAGCTAATAGATGTAAATCATTCAGAAAAATTCCTAGAAATTTCTTTTTGTGCCAGTCCTGGGGCTGAAACCCAGGGCCTAGGCACTGTCCCTGAACTAACCATGGGCACATGGTTAGCACTGTACTATTTTGAGCCACAGCTCCATTTTTGGCTTTTTAGTGGTTAATTGGAGATAAGAATCTCACAGACTTGCTTGCCTGAATTGATTTTGAACCTCTATCCTGAGATCACAGCCTTCGAAGTACATACATTACAGATATGAGCCACTCATGTCGGGCTTAATTACTACATTAGGTGGTTGTACAAAAGAGTTTCAATCCAACACAAATATATATATATATATATATATATATATATATATATATATACACCACTTTTCTTGATCCATTCATCTACTGGGGCCTGCTGGTTTCTGGTAGCTTTAGTATGGTCTTGTTTATGATCATTTGGCTAAATGCCCAAGAGTGGTATTGAGTAAATGGTGCTGGTAAAATTGGGTAATCACCTGTAGAAAAATAAAGCTAGATCCTTATATATCACCCTTCACCAAAATCAACTACAAATGTATCAAAGACCTTGGAGTCAAAGCAGACACCCTGAAAACATTACGGGAAGGAATAGGAGAAACCCTAGGTCTCCTTGGCACAGGCTAAATTTTCTTAATAGAGACCCAGAAACACAGCAAATCAAAGAAAGGTTGGACAAATGAGAATTGCATGAAGCTGAAGAGCTTCGGCATGGCAAAGGACATAGCTAGCAAGATCAATAGAAAGCCCACAGACTGGTAGAAGATCTTCACTAGCCATACAACGGACAAGGGTCTCATATCTAAAATATAGTTAGAACTCAAAAAATTAATTCCCCCAACAACAAATCCTCAAAGAAACAACTGCCCAATAAATAAGTGGGCTAAAGACTTAAAGAGAAACTTCTCTGAAGAGGAAGTAAGAATGGCCAATAGATACATGAAGAAATGCTCAACTTCTGTAGCCATGAAAGAAATGCAAATCAAAACAACTGAGATTCCACCTCACCCCAGTTAGAATGGCTATAATCAAGAATTCTAATAACAACAGATGCTGGAGGGGATGTGGACAGAAGGGAATCCTTGTGCATTGTTGGTGGGAGTGTAAACTTGTTCATCCACTTTGGAAAGTGGTATGGAGGTTCCTCAAAAGACTCTACATAGAGCTCCCCTATGACCCAGCAATCCCACTTTTGGGCATTTACCCGAATGATCACAAACAAGACCATACTAAAGCTACCAGCACAACTATGTTTATTGCAGCATTATTTACCATAGCTAAGATATGGAACCAACCCAGATGCCCTTCCATAGATGAATGGATCAAGAAAAAGTGGCATATATACACAATGGAATTCTATCCCTCTATCAGAAAGAATGTGAGACTTTTATCTTTACATAACCCCCAGAAAACTGGAAGTGGTGCTGTGGAATAGTGCTAGCCTTGAGCAAAAACGTTCAGAGAGAACATCCCTGCCCTAAATTCAAACCCTACAACCTAAAAAATAAAAATTATACCTGTAACATAGGCTATTCCGTCTAGAAAAACATATTAATATTGGGACCTCAACCATAAACAACTAGGGTGACTCAGCTTTGAGCCTTGTTTCTGTGTGAATTTAGGCCTCTGAACATTATTTCCTAATACTTGGCTTGAAAAGGATTAGCAATCTCATACAAACCCTATTAGGGAATAATTTCATTTTAGAGGTTAAGCCTGCCTATGCTCTCAAGAAAATAAAGTATCTAAGGACCTTAATGATGAAGAATAAAATTTTATTTTTAGCATGATCACATTTGATGTACAAGCCGTTATGTCAAAAACGAACTTTACAACTTTGGTGGGGGGGAGGGGAGGATTGGGTGGGGGGACGGGGGGAGGATGGGAAGGGATGGGAAGGGGAAACAAAGGAGGAGGCTACAATGCTTGAGAAGAAATGTACTCATTATCTTGCCCATGTAATTGTAACCTCTCTGTACAGTATTTTCACAATAAAAAATATAAGAAATCAGAAAAAAATAAGTAAAGATAGGTTTCAAGTTTCCTTGATCATAGTAAAGATGTTAACTTTTGACTCAAAGATATTTAATGAATCAATGTATATAATGAAAATATATTTGTGCCAGGCTCATGAGGCTGAGACCTAAGGATCATGTTTCAAAGCCAGCCTGGGCAGGAAAGTCTGTGAGACTCTCATCTCCAACTACCTACCAGAAAACCAGAAGTGGCACTGTGGCCCAAAGTGGTAGAGCACTAGCCTTGAGCAAAATGTCTAGGGGCAGCATCTCGGCTCAGAGTTCAAGACCCACAAGTGACAATTTTATATATATATATATATATATATATATATATATATATATATATACACACACACAAACACATATATATTAGCTTAGATAGGGATGGAAAGCTAATATGTCTTCCAAGGTACATCGGTCTCACCTGCAAGTATGTAACTTAAAGACACACTTGCATACTTGAGATTATGTGTATGTGTATATATTGCCAGGGTCTCAGATATTTAGCTGTATACCTCATTAACTCTATGAGGTAACATTCATGTATGGCTATGTGAATGATTCATCTTAGAGTTAGTCTCTTATCACCTTACTTATTGCAGCCTTTTGTTAAATAATTCATATCATATATGTATCATAGTCACAGTAGTATATCTTTCAGAAAGAATGAGCTTCCTACATATATACAGACTTAAATAAATTGAGATAAGGGCATTTCATTAAGATGGATGTACCAGGGGCTAGGAAGGTGGCTCTGTGGTAAAGTGCTTGCCTTGCATGCATGAGACCCTGGGTTTGATTTCTCAGTACCACATAAGCAGAAAAAGCTGGAAGTGGTACTGGTTCATGTGGTAGAGCACTAGCTCTGAGCTGAAGAGCTGAGGGACAGCATCCACACACAAAAAAAAGATGGATGTACTGTAATTTCTATTTATATAAATGATAAAATAAAAGAATAAGTTTTGTGAATGCATGTATACATATATATCTATTTTGGGATCGATTTAAATCCATACTTTAGTCATGCTTTCCAGGGACAAAATTTATTCTGACATAAGGATAAAAGGAAATCATTTCTAGGTAATTGTATAGCTCAAAAATTGCTAAGGAAGCTAGAGCATTCAATTTGAGTAGCAAGCAGCAGATATCAAAGGAAGACAAGCAGTAGGAAACAGCCAAGGTCATGTTACAAGAAAGCACTGAAAACAATGAAACCACTGACACAGCTGACACTTAGCACCTTATCAGTGCCAAAATTTCTTAAATGGCCCTGACATTTGAGTCACTCCTCAAATTTCATAATCCTGAGCAGAAACAGCTTATTTTTTTTTGGTCATTGAATTATAATAGGGTAACTGAATCAGGAGAAAAAGATTCCTTCTTTTGCTTCTAGAGCTGTTGTTAATTTCTAACTCAAAATCACCCTCTGCTGGACAAATTGGATATTAAACTATAAACTACTTGCTTGCAAAGTGCATGCTCAAATTTCTAAAATGAATCATCTAAAGATTTTGCTGCTTTGTAATATACTAATCATTTCATATTATTAGATTTTACAAATTAGAAATATATCACACAAATAAATATACATGTATGTATACATAAATATACCTACAAAAGGATTTTTTAATTATGCCTTACACCAATCTATTTTCCAATGTGCACCCAAATATCTCTGCCTCCTCACTTTCAACAGATGGCTTCATTAACATGATTAATGTGAGCTCCATAAACTACTATTTTTCTTCACACCAGTTTCTACATTCTCCTCCTCCTCCTCCTCCTCCTCCTCCTCCTCCTCCTCCTCCTCCTCCTCCTCCTCCTCCTCCTCCTCCTCCTCCTCCTCCTCCTCCTCCTCCTCCTCCTCCTCCTCCTCCTCCTCCTCCTCCTCCTCCTCCTCCTCCTCCTCCTCCTCCTCCTCCTCCTCCTCTTCTTGTAGTACTAGATTTGAACTCAGGGCTCATACTTGGTAGTCAAAAACCCTACTAATCACTTTATACACTGCAGTTATTTTTCAGGTAATTTCTGAACTAGTAAAACTTTTGCCTGAGACCAGCCTACCAACAGTTTATTTGTTGAGGTGGAGGTTTTGCTAACTTTTTCCTGAGCTAGTCTGGAACCATGTTCTTCCTGATCCCTGACTCCTGAATAGCTAGGATTAAAATATGTGAGCTACAACTTCTAGATTTTTGTTTGTTTCCATCTTTACCTTTCTAATTTCCATTCCTATACAATTCATTTCAAAGTTATTTACATTTATTGAAATTTATTTTCATCTCCTTATTATTTAATATTGTTGCTTCTCTTCCATCAGTTTTTAGTGTGATAAAATATATATACCAGAGAGTTTAATGGTTTTAGAATGTTTAGGTGTGTGATTAAGTGGAATTAAGAATATTCATTTTGTTATGAAACTCCCTATCATCACTATTAATCTCCAAGCTTTCGATTCTCCTATACAATGCATGAATTTGACTCCTCTAGGTATTCAATGTAAGTGAAATGATGAATCTGTCCTTATGTGTCTGGATTATTTCCCTTAGGATAAAATTTTTTATACTTATCTATATTGTATCCAAATTTTAAGACTGAAGAATATTTCATTACACACATATGTCACATATCAATTATACATGAGACATTTGCATCATTTCAACTTTTTAGTGTATATTTTTACTGTAAAGATACTGTACAGCGGAGTTACAGTTACATTTGTTACCTCTTCCTTTGTTTTTCCTCTACCGTTGGTTCCCTCCCCACTTCCCCAACTCCACCCCCACCCCCAAAGTTGTAAAGTTCGATTTCAACATAGTGTCTTGTACATCTCATTGTTACAATGGGTCAACCTGTATCCTTGTTTCAGCATTTTGTTATTTCGGTTCCCCTCCCCAAATTAGAAAAATGTATATACAAGATGCAGGACACTGACATCAAATACAGTGAAACCATGGGATATGTCATGTGGGAAGAACATACAAAAGAAACAAAAAAATCACATAGTACATTATAAATACATTGAAAACAATGGCGACAAAGTAAAAGACTCTTGTTTCCCTATCTTGGTGTTCATTTCACTTAGCATCATCTTATATGGTCATATGTACATAGTTTTTGAACTTTTCTGCTTGTCCTAGACATATACTAGTTGTAAATAAGGAAAACCATGGGACCTATGTTTCTTTGGGTCTGGCTTACGTCATGTAATACAATTTTTTTCCAAGTCTTTCTATTTCTTTTTTATTTTTTTATTTTTTTTTTGGGGTCCTGTCGCGGGGCCTGGGCACTGTCCCTCAG
Organism: Dipodomys spectabilis; assembly: GCF_019054845.1. NCBI lineage: Eukaryota > Metazoa > Chordata > Mammalia > Rodentia > Heteromyidae > Dipodomys > Dipodomys spectabilis. The sequence continues at coordinate 1,501,688 of NW_024870859.1, forward strand.
CTCTTCAGCTCAAGGCTAGCGCTCTACCACTTGAGCCACAGCGCCACTTCGGCTTTTTTCTTGTTGCTTATGTGGTGCTGAGGAATCGAACCCAGGGCTTCATGCATGTGAAGCAAGCACTCTACCACTGAGCCACCTTCCCAGCCCCAAGCCTATTTCTTAACAAATGGGGCAATGCCATTCTTTCTGATGGAGGCATAGAATTCCATTGTATGTATATATATATATATATATATATATATATATGTATGTATGTATGTATGTATGTATGTGTATATATATATATATATACATCATATATATATATATATATATATCTCAAGGAAATAAGGTGTGTGTATATATATATATACACACACCTTATTTCCTTGATCCATTCATCTACTGAGGGACATCTGGGTTGGTTCCATATCTTAGCTATGGTAAATAAGACTACAATAAACATAGTTGTGCTAGTAGCTTTAGTATGGCCTTTTTTTTTAAAACCTCATTTATACACCATATTTTTTATTGTAAAAATAGTGTACAGAGGGGTTACAATGACATGGGCAAGATAATGAGTACATTTCTTATCAAGCATTGTAGCCTCCTCCTCTGTTTCCCCTTCCCATTCCTTCCCATCCTCCCCCACCCCGTCCCCCCACCCAATCCTCCCCCCTCACCAAAGTTGTAAAGTTCGTTTTTTCCACATAACGACTTGTACATCTCATTGTTGCAAAAAATTAAATCCCCCAACAACAAATCGTCAAAGAAACAAATGCCCAATAAATAAGTGGGCTAAAGACTTAGAGAAACTTCTCTGAAGAGGAAAGAAGGATGGTCAATAGAAACATGAAGAAATGCTCAACCTCCCTAGCCATAGAAGAAATGCAAATCAAAACAACATTGAGATACCACCTCAACCCAGTTAGAATGGCTATAATCAAGAACTCTAATAACAACAGGTGCTGGAGGGGATGTGGACAGAAGGGAACCTTACTGCATTGTTGGTGGGAGTGTAAACTTGTACAACCACTTTGGAAAGCAGTATGGAGGTTTCTCAAAAGACTCCACATAGAGCTCCCCTATGACCCAACAATCCCACTTTTGGGCACTTACCCAAATGCTCACAAACAAGACCACACTAAAGCTACCAGCACGACTATGTTTATTGCAGCATTATTTACCATAGCTAAGATATGGAACCAAACCAGATGCCCCTCAGTAGATGAATGGATCAAGAAAATGTGGTATATTGGGGCTGGGAAGGTGGCTCAGTGGTAGAGTGCTTGCCTTGCATGCCTGAAGCCCTGGGTTCGATTCCTCAGCACCACATAAGCAAAGAGAAAAAAGCTGGAAGTGGTGCTGTGGTTCAAGTGGTAGAGCGCTAGCCTTGAGCTGAAAAACTGAGGCACAGCGCCCAGGCCCAGAGTTCAGGCCCCACAACCGGACCCCCCCAAAAAAAATAAAAAAGAAAATGTGGTATATATACACAATGGAATTCTATGCCTCCATCAGTAAGAATGACATTGCCCCATTTGTTAGGAAATGGAAAGACTTGGAAAAAATTATAATAAGTGATGTAAGCCAGGCCCAAAGAAACTTAGGTTCCATGGTTTCCCTTATTTGCAATAACTAATATAGCCCTTCAATTTTTATTCCGAAAAATAATAAAATCATGCATGAGTATACAAATATCTGTCCAAGTCCTTGCTTTCAAATAATTTGCTTACATAGCTAGACATGCAATTTCTGAACTATTCATTAAGTCTATGTTGAATTTAAAAAACTAATTTCTCTAAGTTCTTCCACATGTGTTTAATAACTGAGAATGCTGAGAATCTTATTATGTGCATATTGAGCACATTATTTATTTAGATAATCATTTCTTTAAGTCCTTTGCAAATTTTAATTGGCTTTTTTCTTTTTCGGCTGTTTAATTGTAAGAAATATTTATATATTCTGGAAAGTAATTGCTTATCAGACAGATTTTTTTCTTTTTTTAATTGTTTTGTAAAGGTGATGTATAGAAAGTCATAGTTACAAGTTTGAACAGTGTCACCTCTTCCTTCATTTTTCTCCCAGCTTTTTTTCCTTCCCAACCTTCCCTTACAAGTTGTATAGTTCATTTTCTGCATAGTGTCTTGTGAGTATCATGGCTGCATTTGTTCCCACTTTGTCTCACCATTTCTGTGCTCCTCAAAACATATAAACTTACATATAAGACAAAAGGTATGGAAAACAGGAAACAAAAACAGTAATAAATGAGAAAACAAAACAAAATAACAAAGAAAACCCTCTTGTTTCCATTTCTTGGAGTTCATTTCAATAAACATCCACCCCCCACCCCCCAGTGTGGGGTTTGAACTCTGGGTCTGGGTACTGTCCCTCAGCTATTCAGCTCGTTTAGTGCTCTACCACTTGAGCCTCAGCGTCACTTCGGGGTTTCTGGTGGTTTATTGGAGATAAGAGTCTCATAGACTTTCTTGCCCAGGCTGGCTTTGAACTGTGATCCTCAGAATCTTAGCTTCCTGAGTAGTTAGGATTACAGGCATGAGTCACCAGCACTTGACAATAAACATCATTTTTGTAAAATAAGTTTTTTATTGTGAAAATACTGTACCGAGGGGTTACAGTTATGTGAGCAAAGGAATGAGTACATTTCTTATCAAGCATTGTTGTCTCCTCTTTTGTTTTTCCCCTACTGTCCCTTCCCTCCCACATGCACAACTACACTTCCCCTCTCACCGCTCTTTCCCCCGCCCCCACCCTGCCTAAATTGTAAAGTTGGTTTTTCAACATAGTGTCTTGTACATCTCTTTGTTGCAATGGGTCAACCTGTATCCCTATTTATTTTTTTTTAATTTAATTTTATTTTATTTGAGAACATACTGTACAGAGGGGTTACAATTACATGGGCAGGATAATGCATACATTTCTTACCAAGCATTGCAGCCTCCTCCTTTGTTTACCCTTCACCTCCCTTCCCAGCCTCCCCCCTCCCCCCCCACCCAATCATACCCCCCCTCCCCCCCCCACCGACATTGTAAAGCTGGTTTTGACATGACATTTTGTACTTCTCATTGTTGCAACAGGTCCACCTGAATCCTTAAACGACTTGTTTGTCCCCGTCTCCTCCACATGTTATACTGACATCAAATATAGTGAAAGCGGGGGGTTACACTGTGGGGGAGGGACATACAAAGCAACAAAGAAATAATCTTATAAATGCGTTAGAAACACATGCATGAAAGAAACAAAAACATTAAAATACATATTTGAGGGTTCGTTTTCCTAACATCACATTCTCTGACTTTTTCCGCTTGACTCATACCTATACTAGATATTGCAAATAAGGGAAACCATGGGACCTATGTTTCTTTGGGCCTGGCTTACTTCACTTAATATAATTTTTTCCAAGCCTTTCCATATCCTAACAAATGAGGAAATGTCATTCTTTCTGATGGAGGCATAGAATTCCATTGTGTATATATACCACATCTTCTTGATCCATTCATCTACTGAGGGGCATCTGGGTTGGTTCCATATCTTAGCTATGGTAAATAATGCTGCAATAAACATAGTTGTGCTGGTAGCTTTAGTGTGGCCTTGTTTGTGATCATTTGGGTAAATGCCCAAAAGTGGGATTGCTGGGTCATTGGGGAGCTCTATGTGGAGTCTTTTGAGGAACCTCCATACTGCTTTCCAAAGTGGTTGAACAAGTTTACATTCCCACCAACAATGAAGTAAGGTTCCTTTCTGTCCACATCCCCTCCAGCATCTGTTGTTGTTAGAGTTCTTGATTTTTGCTGTTCTAACTGGAGTGAGGTGATAGCTCAATGTTGTTTTGATTTGCATTTCTTTTATGGCTAGGGATGTTGAACATTTCTTCATGTGTCTATTGGCCATCCTTCTTTCTTCTTCAGAGAAGCTTCTCTTTAAGTCTTTCGCCCATTTACTTATTGGGCAGTTGTTTCTTTGAGGATTTGTTGTTGGGTGGTTTAATTTTTTGAGTTCCAAGTATATTTTAGATATGAGACCCTTGTCCGTTGTATGGCTAGTAAAGATCTTCTCCCAGTCCATGGGCTTTCTATTGATCTTGCTAGCTATGTCATTTGCCCTGCAGAAGCTCTGCAACTTTATACAATCCCATTTGTCCAACCTTTCTTTGATTTGTTGTGTTTCCGGGTCTCTATTCAGAAAATTTCGGCCTGAGCCAAGGAGACCCAGGGTTTCTCCTATTCCATCCTGTAATGTTTTCAGAGTGTCTGCTTTGAGTTCAAGGTCTTTGATCCATTTGGAGTTGATTCTGGTGCAGGGTGATATATAAGGATCTAGCTTTAGTTTTCTACATGTAGTTAACCAGTTTTGCCAGCACCATTTACTGAAGAGGCTGTCTGTCTTCCATTCTATTGTTTTAGCTCCCTTATCGAAGATTAGATGGCTATAGGTCTGTAGGTTCATTTCTGGGTTTTCAATTCTATTCCATTGGTCCTGAGGTCTGTTCTTATGCCAATACCAAGCTGTTTTGATTACTATGGCTTTATAGTAGAGTTTGAAATTTGGTATTGATATTCCTCCAGCAGTGTTCTTTCCGTTGAGGAGCGTTTTTGCTATTCGGGGTCTTTTATTGTTCCATATGAATTTTTGGATTGCCTCTTCTATTTCCTTGAAGAATGAGGGTGGAATTTTGATAGGTATTGCATTGAATTTGTAGATAGCCTTGGGAAGTATTGCCATTTTCACGATGTTAATCTTTCCAATCCAGGAACATGGGAGGTTTTGCCATTTTTTAAGTTCTGTGTTGATTTCCTTTTTCAAGATTTTAAAGTTTTCATCATAGAGGTCCTTCACTTCTTTAGTTAAGTTAATTCCGAGGTATTTTATTTTTTGTGGGGCTATTACAAATGGAGTTGCTTTCCTAATTTCAGCCACACTTTTCTCATTGTTGGCATACAGAAAAGCCATTGATTTTTGGGGGTTAATTTTATACCCTGCTACTTTGCCAAAGTTTTGAATCAGCTTGAGTAATTTGGGAGTGGAGTCTATGGGATTCTTTAAATAAAAGATCATGTCATCTGCAAAGAGGGAGAGTTTTATTTCTTCTTTCCCTATTTGGATCCCCTTTATGTCTGCATCTTGTCTTATTGCTGTAGCTAGGCATTCTAATACTAGATTGAAGAGAAGTGGAGAGAGTGGGCATCCTTGTCTTGTTCCTGAGTTAAGAGGAAATGGCTTTAGTTTTTCACCATTGAGTATAATGCTGGCTGCAGGTTTGTCATATACAGCCTTTATTGTATTGAGGAATGTTCCACGGATTCCTAATTTTTCCAAAACCTTCATCATGAAGGGGTGTTGGATCTTGTCGAATGCTTTTTCTGCGTCTATTGAGATAACCATGTGGTTCTTAATCTTGCTCCTGTTGATGTGATGAATAATATTAATTGATTTGCGTATATTGAACCAGCTTTGCATCCCTGAAATGAATCCTGTTTGATCGTGGTGTATGATTTTTTGGATGAATTGTTGAAGTCGGTTGGCCAAAATTTTGTTGAGAAGTCTTGCATCAATGTTCATCAAAGAAATGGGTCTATAGTTCTCTTTCTTTGATGAGTCCCTGCCTGGTTTTGGGATGAGGGTTATGATGGCTTCATAATATGTGTTCGGTAGTGAACTTTCTCTTTCAATTTCATTGAAAAGTTGGAGGAGAATTGGTGTGAGCTCTGCTTTGAAGGCCTTGTAAAATTCCGCTGTAAAACCATCTGGTCCTGGACTTTTCTTAGCTGGGAGGTCTCTTATTGCTGTTTCTATTTCAATGCTTGATATGGGCCTGTTAAGATAGTTTAACTTATCTTGGTTTAGTTTTGGCATGTCAATATTTGCTAGGAAGAGGTCCATTTCTGTCAAGTTCTCAAACTTATTAGCATAAAGTTTTGAGAAGTATTCCCTTATAATGTTCTGAATCTTGGTTGTTTCCGTGGTGATGTTTCCATTCTCATCTCTGAGTTTATTAATTTGGGTGTGTTCTCTTCTTTTTCTGATAAGATTTGCTAAGGGTCTGTCAATTTTGTTAAGTTTTTCGAAGAACCAACTCTTTGTTTTGTTGATTCTTTCTATAGTTTTTTTGGATTCTAATTCATTTAATTCTTAGTTAATTTTGATTATTTCTTTCTGTCTACTGGATTGGGGTTTATCTTGCTGCTCTTTTTCAAGGAGGTTTAGATGTGTCATTAAATTGCTAGTTTCAGATCTCTCCAATTTGTTGATGTAGGAGCTCAGAGCTATAAACTTGCCTCTGAGTACTGCCTTTGCTGTGTCCCAGAGGAGCTGGTATTTTGTGTGTTCATTTTTGTTGAATAGCATGAACATTTGAATTTCCTTTCTAATCTCTTCCATGACCCACTCATGATTCAGCAGTGTGTTGTTCAACCTCCATGTGATACCGGACTTTCTTTGGTGGCTTTTGGTGTTGAGTTCTAATTTTATTTCCTTGTGGTCAGAGAGAATGCAAGGTATAACTTCAATGTTTCTGAATTTAGACAAGTTTGCTTTGTGGCCTAAAATGTGGTCTATTTTAGAAAATGTTCCATGTGCTGCTGAGAAAAACGTGTATTCCGATGCTGCTGGGTGAAATGTTCGGTAAATGTCTGTTAAGTCTAGTTGATCTATGCAGCTGTTTAGATCTGCGGTTTCTCTGTTGAGTTTTTGCCGAGTTGATCTATCTGGTGGGGAGAGTGGTGTGTTAAAATCCCCAACAATTAATGTCTTTGGATCTATATGGGATTTGAGGGAAAGTAGTGTTTCTTTGATAAATTTGGGTGCTCCATTGTTTGGCGAATAGATATTTAGAATTGTAATATCCTCCTGAAGGAGAGATCCTTTAATTAGTATGTAGCGACCTTCTTTATCTCTTTTCACGAATTTTAATTTGAAGTCTATTTTATCTGATATTAGGATTGCAACTCCCGCCCGTTTGCTTAGTAGATTTTGTTCCAGCCTTTAACATTGAAAATGTGTTTGTTTTTACGGGCAAGATGTGACTCCTGCAGGCAGCAGATAGAAGGGTCTTGTTTTTTATTCCAACTAGACAGTCTATGTCGCTTAATTGGAGAGTTCAGTCCGTTAACATTAAGAGTTAGGACTGAGAGGTATTTGGGAGTTCCTGCCATGTTATCTACCTTCTTGGGGGCTGCGAAAACTGGGTTCTTCCTATGGTTCTTGGATTCTCAGTTTGGGTGCAGTTTCTTGGCCTTTATTGCGGTCTTGTTGGTTTTCTATGTGTAGGACATCTTTAAGAATCTTTTGTAGGGCTGGTTTGGTGGAGATGTATTGTTTCAATTTTTCTTTGCTATGGAAGGTTTTTATTTGGCCTTCAGTTATGAAGGAGAGTTTCGCTGGATACAGTATTCTTGGTTGATAGTTGTTTGTTTTTAGGGCATGGCATACATCATTCCAGGCTCTTCTTGCTTTGATTGTCTCTGCTGAGAAATCTGAGGTGATTCTCTGTATCCCTATTTAAACATTTAGTCTTTCCCCTTCCCTTCCCCAAATTATACCAACATCAAATACAGTGAAAACAGGGTTTTTTATGTGGGGGAGGGACATACAAAGCAACACAAAAATCACATGGTACCTTATAAAAACCTTAAAAAACAATAGTAAGAAAGAAAAAAATCACTTGTGTTTCTATCTTGGGGTTCATTTCGCTTAACTTCATCTTATCTGGTCATATGTATTGGGGAGGTGCAGGGAGACCACTCAGTCTGCTTTGAAAATGTAAAAGATTTTATTGAGCAAAAAAATGCTGATGCTCCAGGACCACATCTGAAGTTGAGATCCCAGGAAACAATCCCGAGTGTCAGCCCACATTGTCTTTTAAGCATTTTGGGCTAGGGTGGGGAAAGGGGGAGGCTGGGTGTTGGTTTTATCCAATGATTGTTACAAGAAATTTGAACCTTAAGTTTAAATTTCCAGCCAAAGTTTTGCTACAGGAAGAGGGGAATAGAACAAGGGGTGGTGATGGTTCATCTGGGTTAGGGCTGGCATTGCTCAGAAAATAGCAGAAGCAGACATTAGAGTTACAGAGTTACAGGGTTACAGGGTTACAATTGCAATTACTAACACAGTTAGTTACCAGGGAAGTCTTATCCACAGCACACTTACATTTATATCTTAAAATCATTCATTATCCATTTTACACAATCCAAGTCAGATATTATTTTCCATCTTTACTTCCTCCACCATAGCTTTTGACCTTTTCTACTTGTCCCAGACATGTAGTAGTTATTGCAAATAAGGGAAACCATGGGACCTATGTTTCTTTGGGCCTGGCTTACTTCACTTAATATAATTTTTTCCAAGTCTTTCCATTTCCTGACAAATGGGGCAATGTCATTCTTTCTGATGGAGGCATAAAATTCCATTGTATAACAAACAACATTTTTATATGAGCATATATAAATAGTTGTTGAGTCTTTGTTTGTGATCCTCCCTTGAAAATATCCTCTTTTGGTCTCACTGTGTGAATGTCAGACAGGAAGTTTTGCTGATGTTTTCTCTTATTTTATGAGTTGATTGTCACTCAAACTTTGTGCTCCTTTGTAACTGGCTTCTTTAGCAATCTTACCCAGTATCAAGCTGGGTTTTTTTTGTTTTTGTTTTTGTTTTGCAGTTAACTCTGTGGAACTTATTATCAGATACCCAGTCTTTTCATGTGCTAAAGTAAGTATTTGTTGAGGTATTTCATGAAAAAAAAAACCAAAACCTTTTTAACTTGATCCAGTCTAATAGATTTATCTATCTTTCTTGGATTATTTTTTTTTTTGTGTGTCATACCTAATAACTCTTAAAATTTAATATCAAGAAGATTTTCTTCCTTTTTAAATATTTTATTAGTACATGTTAATTAAAATGATTCTATGTAGCTCTTTTAGTAGTTTAAAATTTTGTGTTTTATAGTTTTACCTCTTATTTTTTAACTGATAAAATTGTATAGTTTTATGACAAAATATATTTTGAAATATGTACCCATTGTAGATGACTCACCTCACATAGCTAACTTCTTTTTAATAAAAGTTCAATGACTTCTTTTCCATGCTTTATAAAACAACAGTGGCATAAACAAACAATAATACCAATAACAATATCCTCATCAACATTGTACAGAAAGGCTCGTTTTTTTGTTTGCATTTTTTCACATGTGAAAACACACTTCCTTATGTCTGTGCAACTTTATAGTTTGTAACATTAGAACAACATAGACTCTGTACCTGAAAATAAATTTTGGTGGGTTACCTTGGATAAAATACTGCGTCTTTGGTTAGTACTTTTTGTTATAAAAAAAATTCAAAATGTAATCTCTTAGTGATTTCCAAATAACAATACAAAATTATCACTTTTAATCATCATGCTCTACAATATTATCTCTTGAAAATTTTTCTCTTTTCTGAGATTTTCTATTCTGTGTTCAACATCTCATTAATTAATGAATTCCACTGTAGAATATAAGTTTTATTCTTTCCTTTGACATGTCTGTATGCACTTGTCTCAGTATTTTCATGATGAAATGCCAGAAAGTAGAATTACTCAGTCAATAAATACATCTAGTCTTGATTTTGATATAATTATCAGCTGTACATTAGAAAGAGTGTAATATTTGCACCTACCATATAATAAGTTTTTGGAATTATTGATTTTTCTTGATGCTTTTGTTTAATTGTTTTGCTCATCATAATATTGCCATTTTCATCCTTTCATTGATTTTTAAGCTTATTTTTGTTTTACTGTTTTGCTTTGAGTTAATCTTATTTGAAGTCCAGCTTGGCCTTTGGCTGATGATCTTCCTGCCTCAGTTTCCTTAATGCTGGGATTATAGGTGGGAACCACTACACCTAGCTACAAAGTTATTTTTTTGTGTGTCAGTATTAACCTTATTTATTTTAAATGTGGGAAAACATAAATAAAAGATTAAGAAATGAATCCACTGAATCTGTTCAATCCTATCTACAAGAGATAGGGAGCAAGACCTATTGTGGACCAGAGAAAAATTTTGTAATGAAAATATATTTAAAAAGTCATGAAAGACACTATTTGGGAGGTGGAGATCCCGAGGGAACACTGTTCCAGGCAAAATGAAGTTCAAAACATTCCATTCCAACCAATGGCTGGGAGTTGTGGCATAGGCTAGCTTTCCTAGCTATGGAGGAAGCACAAAGGCTGGATGCAGTGTTGTGAACTTGCTGTCCCAGGGACACTGGGAGGACAAATAAGAGAACTGCAGCTCAGGTTGGTCAGGGCATAAAATCAGACAGTACTTCTAAAATAACCAACGCACAGAGACTGGAGGTATGGACTAAGTGTATGCCATGTAAGAACAAGGCCCTGATACTAGTACTAAGAATGTATCCATACAGATTTTTTTTCACAGAACTGTGTTTTTAATATTCTTTTAACTCCATGCTTAGAATAATAACATTGTTTTAACTTTTATTCCAGTTTCACTTTTCTTTTCTCTCTCATATCTAATTGATAACGAAGCAGTCATTTGATTAGCTTATAATGCAGTAACATTGTCTCTCTGCTTTTCAGGGTTCTTTGAAGTCTGGTCCTGTCTCCCGCTGCCCTGAATGAACATTCTAACCTAGTTATGCAGAGTACATTTACCAAGTAAGTACTCTTGGTGTATTTATCTTTGGCTTCTTTTGTGTCCTTTCACTCTGCCTCTCTTTGCTGTTTTTAATTCAGTACTCTACACTTCAATGTTTTATGGTGGGAAACTTAACTCTCAATTTCTTCTTGAAGATCTTCTCATGGATTTGAGATAAATGATTTTTGCCTCCTCTGGTCATCCTCATTGCAAACTTAAAAAGTCAACAGCTTAGTAAGTCAACAACTTTTCTGGGAATACAGTGGCAACATAGATGCAGCAATAAATAAACTGGCAACAGAGGACATGGTCCATTAAAGAGTAAGAAGCAGAAATGGAAGTTCCTTAGCTGCGTAGAAAACCTGTTGAATTAGAGGAAGAGTTTTCTCTTCTTCTTTTTACTACATCTTACCTGGTAAATTGTAGACAATGCAGATTGGAAGCTTGTAGATTGTTCTAAGTTGAGGGTCATCAAAGTTTTTCAAAAAGGTCTGTAGCATTTTTTGCTTCTGTGAGTCATGTGGTATCTATGACATCTATCCAACTCTACCATTGTAGCAGGAAAGGCACAATTAGTGATATACAAAATAAAGTGGAGGGCTGGGAAGGTGGCTTAGTGGTAGAGCGGCTTGCCTTGCATGTCTGAGACCCTGGGTTTGATTCCTCAGCACCACATAAGAAAAAAGAAAAAAGCCGGAAGTGGTGCTGTAGCTCAAGTGGTAGAGCGCTACTGAGCTGAGCTGAGGGACAGCGCCCAGGCCCAGAGTTCAGACCCCACGACCAGATCCTCCCCCCCCCAAAAAAATAAAATAAAATAAAGTGAATATGGCAGCGCTCAACAATACTTACAAAAGGAGGCAATGGCTGGATTTAGCTTGAACATATTAATTTACCAATTATATTATACATGATACCCAAGGGTGTTCTAAAGAAAGGCAGAGAGGAACTTTGAGTCATCAGTTGTTACCCATAGTTTAATGAACTCTATAATGGAAAAAAAGAGAAACTAACAAAATCAAGCCAAGAAAAGATGCTTCATTTTATGAAAACCAAATGTTGTTTAACATTTAAAAAATTATATTTAAGTTGTTGTACAAAAGGGGTTTGATTCCATAAATCATTGAATAAGTGCAATGTATTTTGATCAGTCACCCTTTCCATCATTCATATTCAAATCTCATATGTCACTTATATCTAGATTCAATGTACAAAGAGCTGCTAGCTTGCTAGGAAAGTATGACACAGAGAGTCAGATCACTGGCTGCTCTATAGAACTTGTGAGGCATGCAGAAACTGCATCCTTACAGAATCAGCTTTGGCAGAGTCTTATCATAATTTCAACAAGTTACTATTTGTCATCTCTAAGTGTGGTGTGTTGATCATCTGCATGCAAATCAAATCAAGGTTGCAAAAAGTGTCAGCTTGGGCTTCATGCTTATTTAAGACCTATTGTTTGACAGGGACACTGGAAATGAAGCTGCAAAGTTCAGAAACAGACCTATGCTAGAGTTTTGAAAACATTAATCATGAAAAATGTCACTACTTGTTTCCATTCCCTATCTTATATCATGGGATAGTTTTCTTATCACTGGTTTCTTTTTTTTTTTTAATCTGTATTTTATTATTTTTTTTTTGTGAACATACTGTAGAGAGGGGTTACAGATACATAGGCAGGATAATGTGTACATTTCTTATCAAGCATTGCAGCCTCCTCCTTTCTTTACCCTTCACATCTCTTCCCAGCCTCCCCCCCGCCCCGCCCCACCACCCAATCCTCCCCCCCTCTGCCCCCTGCCCCCCTCACACCAACTATGTAAAGCTCGTTTTCGACATGACAACTTGTACTTCTCATTGTTACAACAGGCCCACCTGTATCCTTAAACAACTTGTTTTTCCCCATCTCCTCCACAAGTTATACTGACATCAAATATAGTGAAAGCAGGGGTTATACTGTTGGGGAGAGACATACAAAGCAACAAAGAAATAATCTTATAAATGCGTTAGAAACAAATGCATGAAAGAAAAAAACATTAAAATACATATCTAAGGGTTCATTTTCCTAACATCACATTATTTGAACTTTTCGGCTTGACTCATACATATACTAGATATTGCAAATAAGGGAAACCATGGGACTTATGTTTCTTTGGGCCTGGCTTAGTTCACTTAATATAATTTTTTCCAAGTTTTTCCATTTCTTAACAAATGAGGCAATGTCATTCTTTCTGATGGAGGCATAGTATTCCATTGTGTATATATACCACATTTTCTTTTTTTTTTTTTTTTTTTTTTTTTAAATTTTATTTTATTTTATTTGAGAACATACTGTACAGAGGGGTTACAATTACATGGGCAGGATAATGCATACATTTCTTACCAAGCATTGCATCCTCCTCCTTTGTTTACCCTTCACCTCCCTTCCCAGCCTCCCCCCTCCCTCCCATCCAATCATACCCCCCCCTCCCCCCCCCCCACCGACATTGTAAAGCTGGTTTTGACATGACATTTTGTACTTCTCATTGTTGCAACAGGTCCACCTGAATCCTTAAACGACTTGTTTGTCCCCGTCTCCTCCACATGTTATACTGACATCAAATATAGTGAAAGCAGGGGTTACACTGTGGGGGAGGGACATACAAAGCAACAAAGAAATAATCTTATAAATGCATTAGAAACACATGCATGAAAGAAACAAAAACATTAAAATACATATTTGAGGTTTTGTTTTCCTAACATCACATTCTCTGACTTTTTCTGCTTGACTCATACCTATACTAGATATTGCAAATAAGGGAAACCATGGGACCTATGTTTCTTTGGGCCTGGCTTACTTCACTTAATATAATTTTTTCCAAGCCTTTCCATTTCCTAACAAATGGGGAAATGTCATTCTTTCTGATGGAGGCATAGAATTCCATTGTGTATATATACCACATCTTCTTGATCCATTCATCTACTGAGGGGCATCTGGGTTGGTTCCATGTCTTAGCTATGGTAAATAATGCTGCAATAAACATAGTTGTGCTGGTAGCTTTAGTGTGGCCTTGTTTGTGATCATTTGGGTAAATGCCCAAAAGTGGGATTGCTGGGTCGTTGGGGAGCTCTATGTGGAGTCTTTTGAGGAACCTCCATACTGCTTTCCAAAGTGGTTGAACAAGTTTACATTCCCACCAACAATGAAGTAAGGTTCCTTTCTGTCCACATCCCCTCCAGCATCTGTTGTTGTTAGAGTTCTTGATTTTTGCTGTTCTAACTGGAGTGAGGTGATAGCTCAATGTTGTTTTGATTTGCATTTCTTTTATGGCTAGGGATGTTGAACATTTCTTCATGTGTCTATTGGCCATCCTTCTTTCTTCTTCAGAGAAGCTTCTCTTTAAGTCTTTCGCCCACTTACTTATTGGGCAGTTGTTTCTTTGAGGATTTGTTGTTGAGTGGTTTAATTTTTTGAGTTCCAAGTATATTTTAGATATGAGACCCTTGTCCGTTGTATGGCTAGTAAAATCTTCTCCCAGTCCGTGGGCTTTCTATTGATCTTGCTAGCTATGTCATTTGCACTGCAGAAGCTCTGCAACCTTATACAATCCCATTTGTCCAGCCTTTCTTTGATTTGTTGTGTTTCCGGGTCTCTATTCAGAAAATTTCGGCCTGAGCCAAGGAGACCCAGGGTTTCTCCTATTCCATCCTGTAATGTTTTCAGAGTGTCTGCTTTGAGTTCAAGGTCTTTGATCCATTTGGAGTTGATTCTGGTGCAGGGTGATATATAAGGATCTAGCTTTAGTTTTCTACATGTAGTTAACCAGTTTTGCCAGCACCATTTACTGAAGAGGCTGTCTGTCTTCCATTCTATTGTTTTAGCTCCCTTATCGAAGATTAGATGGCTATAGGTCTGTAGGTTCATTTCTGGGTTTTCAATTCTATTCCATTGGTCCTGAGGTCTGTTCTTATGCCAATACCAAGCTGTTTTGATTACTATGGCTTTATAGTAGAGTTTGAAATTTGGTATTGATATTCCTCCAGCAGTATTCTTTCCGTTGAGGAGCGTTTTTGCTATTCGGGGTCTTTTATTGTTCCATATGAATTTTTGGATTGCCTCTTCTATTTCCTTGAAGAATGAGGGTGGAATTTTGATAGGTATTGCGTTGAATTTGTAGATAGCCTTGGGAAGTATTGCCATTTTCACGAGGTTAATCTTTCCAATCCAGGAGCATGGGAGGTTTTGCCATTTTTTAAGTTCTGTGTTGATTTCCTTTTTCAAGATTTTAAAGTTTTCATCATAGAGGTCCTTCACTTCTTTAGTTAAGTTAATTCCTAGGTATTTTATTTTTTGTGAGGCTATTACAAATGGAGTTGCTTTCCTAATTTCAGCCACACTTTTCTCATTGTTGGCATACAGAAAAGCCATTGATTTTTGGGGGTTAATTTTATAACCTGCTACTTTGCCAAAGTTTTGAATCAGCTTGAGTAATTTGGGAGTGGAGTCTATGGGATTCTTTAAATACAAGATCATGTCATCTGCAAAGAGGGAGAGTTTTATTTCTTCTTTCCCTATTTGGATCCCCTTTATGTCTGCATCTTGTCTTATTGCTGTAGCTAGGCATTCTAATACTAGATTGAAGAGAAGTGGAGAGAGTGGGCATCCTTGTCTTGTTCCTGAGTTAAGAGGAAATGGCTTTAGTTTTTCACCATTGAGTATAATGCTGGCTGTAGGTTTGTCATATACAGCCTTTATTGTATTGAGGAATGTTCCATGGATTCCTAATTTTTCCAAAACCTTCATCATAAAGGGGTGTTGGATCTTGTCAAATGCTTTTTCTGCGTCTATTGAGATAACCATGTGGTTCTTAATCTTGCTCCTGTTGATGTGATGAATAATATTAATTGATTTGCGTATATTGAACCAGCTTTGCATCCCTGAAATGAATCCTGTTTGATCGTGGTGTATGATTTTTTGGATGAATTCTTGAAGTCGATTGGCCAAAATTTTGTTGAGAAGTTTCGCATCAATGTTCATCAAAGAAATGGGTCTATAGTTCTCTTTCTTTGATGAGTCCCTACCTGGTTTTGGGATGAGGGTTATGATGGCTTCATAGAATGTGTTCGGTAGTGAGCTTTCTCTTTCAATTTCATTGAAGAGTTGGAGGAGAATTGGTGTGAGCTCTGCTTTGAAGGCCTTGTAAAATTCCGCTGTAAAACCATCTGGTCCTGGACTTTTCTTAGCTGGGAGATCTCTTATTGCTGTTTCTATTTCAAGGCTTGATATGGGCCTGTTAAGATGATTTAACTCATCTTGGTTTAGTTTTGGCATGTCAATATTTGCTAGGAAAAGGTCCATTTCTGTCAAGTTCTCAAACTTATTAGCATAAAGTTTTGAGAAGTATTCCCTTATAATGTTCTGAATCTTGGTTGTTTCCGTGGTGATGTTTCCATTTTCATCTCTGAGTTTATTTATTTGGGTGTGTTCTTTTCTTTTTCTGATAAGATTTGCTAAGGGTCTGTCAATTTTGTTAATTTTTTTGAAGAACCAACTCTTTGTTTTGTTGATTCTTTCTACAGATTTTTTGGATTCTAATTCATTTAATTCTGATTTAATTTGAATTATTTCTTTCTGTCTACTGGATTGGGGTTTATCTTGCTGCTCTTTTTCAAGGAGGTTTAAATGTGTCATTAAATTGTTGGTTTCGGATCTCTCCAATTTGTTGATGAGGAAGCTCAGAGCTATAAACTTGCCTCTGAATACTGCCTTTGCTGTGTCCCAGAGGAGCTGGTAATTTGTGTGTTCATTTATGTTGAATACCATGAGCATTTGAATTTCCTTTCTAATCACTTCCATGACCCACTCGTGATTCAGCAGTGTGTTGTTCAGCCTCCATGTGATACCAGACTTTCTTTGGTGGCTTTTGGTGTTGAGTTCTAATTTTATTTCCTTGTGGTTGGAGAGAATGCAAGGTATAACTTCAATGTTTCTGAATTTAGACAAGTTTGCCTAAAATGTGGTCTATTTTAGAAAATGTTCCATGTGCTGCTGAGAAAAATGTGTATTCTGTTGCTGGTGGGTGAAATGTTCGGTAGATGTCTGTTAAATCTAGTTGATCTATGCAGCTGTTTAGATCTGCAGTTTCTCTGTTGAGTTTTTGCCGAGTTGATCTATCTAGTGGGGAGAGTGGTGTGTTAAAATCCCCAACAATTAATGTCTTTGGATCTACGTGAGATTTGAGGGAAAGTAGTATTTCTTGGATAAATTTGGGTACTCCATTATTTGGCAAATAGACATTTAGAATTGTAATATCCTCCTGAAGGAGAGATCCCTTAATTTGTATGTAGCGACCTTCTTTATCTCTTCTCACGAATTTTAATTTGAAGTCTATTTTATCTGATTCTAGGATTGCAACTCCCGCCTGTTTATTGGGGCCGTTTGCTTGGTAGATTTTGCTCCAGCCTTTAACATTGAAAATGTGTTTGTTTTTACGGGCAAGGTGTGACTCCTGAAGGCAGCAGATAGAAGGATCTTGTTTTTTAATTCAACTAAACAGTCTATGTCGCTTAATTGGAGAGTTAAGTCCGTTAATGTTAAGAGATAGGACTGAGAGGTATTTGGGAGTTCCTGCCATGTTATCCACCTTCTTGGGGCTGCAAAAACTGGGTTCTTCCTATGGTTCTTGGATTCTCAGTTTGGGTGCAGTTTCTTGGCCTTTATTGTGGTCTTGTTGGTTTCCTATGTGTAGGACATCTTTAAGAATCTTTTGTAGGGCTGGTTTGGTGGAGATGTATTGTTTCAATTTTTCTTTGCTATGGAAGGTTTTTATTTGGCCTTCAGTTATGAAGGAGAGTTTAACTGGGTACAGTATTCTTGGTTGATAGTTGTTTGTTTTTAGGGCATGGCATACATCATTCCAGGCTCTTCTTGCTTTGATTGTCTCTGCTGAGAAATCTGAGGTGATTCTAATTGGTTTCCCTGTATAGGTGATTAATCTTTTCTCCTTGACAGCTTTAAGAATCTTTTCCTTGGTCTGAGTCGATCCTGTGTGGATTATAATGTGACGGTGGGATGTCCTATTCTGGTCTGGTCTGTTTGGGCTTCTAAAAGCTTCTTGTATCTGAATAGGCCTATCTTTTTGCATGTTTTGGAAGTTCTCTGCTAGGATCCTGTTAAACAAATTTCCTAGGCCATTAACTTCTGTTTCTAGGTGCTCCTCTAAACCCATTATCCTTAGATTAGGCCTTCTGATGGTGTCTTCCAAGTGTTGGATAGATCTATCATATTTCTTGGACTTGTCTTGGATGGTTGTATGTCCTTTCTCTATAATATCTAGACTGTCTTCAATCCCTGAGATTTGATCTTCTGCATGGTCTAATCTACTCTCAAGACTTTCTTCTTTGTTTTTTATCTCTTTTCCTTCTAATTGGCCAGCTTTGATGGCTTCAAATTCTTTGTTGAAGCTTTGTTTTAGATCTTGTATGAACTTCTTTACTTCCTTAATTTGATGTTCAGTGTTTATTCTCAAATCACTTAGTTGATTGGTTATGGTTTCCTTGGACTCCCATTCCTTCTGTTGGGTTGCATTCAGCATTCCCTTTGTGGTCTCCCTGACTTCCTTCAGCTCTTTTTAATGGATTCCATGGATGCCTTTAGTGATCTTTGTGTATACTCTTCCTGCTCTCTCAATTCCTGTATTACTCTTTGCTTAGCTTCCTCCCGTTCATGCCATTCCTGTAGTTCTCTTTGAGTGTTCTCAGCCTGCTCAAGCCATTCCTGCCTTTCTCTTTGAGTATTCTCAAGCTGCTCACACAAATCCTGTATCAGTTTTTGAGTAACTTCCTCACGCTTATGATATTCCTGTATAAACTTTTGAATTTCCTCCTCTCTCTCCCTATCACGCTCATACAGAGTCCTTTGTAGGTTTTCAATCTTTTCATTTATCATGTTTGCCAGCAGTGTTTGTAGAGCTATTTGAGAACTCTCCTCTGGATTATTCATTATCTGTTCTGGCCCCTGATTATCAAGATTGGGAATTGAGATACCCTGACTTGTCATTTTTCTTGTGTTTTTCCGGCTTACTCTGCCCATTTGAAATGAAAATAGCACCAGTTTTGTGCTAGAACATTATCTTAAGGCAGGCATCAACCAAAGTCTGAATTTGCACAGTCAATAGTCTACAGATACAATCTAGTTCAACAGATACATCTATTCAACATCAAACAACTATATGTTAATGGGCTACAAACGGCAAAGAAGAATTTGGAAAACCAGAAATTATTAGGGTTAGGGAGAGATGTGGGTAAAAAATAGGAATATATTGATGTGGGAAAGCCCAGAGAGAGTTAACTAAGTCCTAATCTCAAAGCAGGAAATAGGTGGGTAGGATGAAAGTAGAGAGAGAGAAAAAAAGGAGAAAGGGAAAGGGAAAAGAAAAGAGACCAGAAAAATAGAAAAGTAAACATTAATAATATTATACAGATTCGAAAACAATCTATTTAGAGGAGAACGTGAGTATATTGAGAGAAGGGAGGAATATTAAGGAGATATGAAAAACTTAAAAATAAAAATGCTTAAAATATTATATAGGAATAAAGAGATAGTACTGCTATTAAGGAATTTAAGTCTCAGAGGTTTTGAATTGAGTAATAAATTCGTGGATTAAGTGTGTACACAATGGGGGATAGGGTCTAGTAATCAACTACGGGTTTATCTGAGGATGTGCAGGACAAGAATTAAGTCACATAAAGAAGAATGAAAGAGAGGAAAAGGTGAAAAGGATAAGAAAGGGAGAAAAAAAGATCAGAAGTTCAGTAGAGCTAAACAAAAGACAAAAAGATAATTAAAAAAGAAAAAAAAATGAAAGACAAAAAAGAAAGAAAAACGCACACTCACGTATCCCTAAAATAAAATTATAAGAGGAAAGAAAAGTTACTGGAAAACAATTTTTTTTCCAAAAAAGGCAAAAATTAAAGATTAAATAAAATTTTAGAAAAGAAAAAAAATTTTTTATATAAGGAAGAAGAAGAAGAAGAAGAAGAAGGAGGAGGAGGAGGAGGAGGAGGAGGAGGAGGAGGAGGAGGAGGAGGAGGAGGAGGAGGAGGAGGAGGAGGAGGAGGAGGAGGAGAAGGAGGAGGAGGAGGAGGAGGAGAAGAAGAAGAAGAAGAAGAAGAAGAAGAAGAAGAAGAAGAAGAAGAAGAAGAAGAAGAAGAAGAAGAAGAAGAAGAAGAAGAAGAAGAAGAAGAAGAAGAAGAAGAAGAAGAAGAAGAAGAAGAAGAAAAGGTTTTTGATTTTTTGGGGGGAGGGGTGGGAAAAATCCTGTATCTCCCTTGTGTCAGTAACCAGCCTCTTGTTGGAGTCTCTGGTCTGCTTGTGGTCCTGTGGCTTGGTTGGTTTCTTAAGTCAGTTTGTTTGAACAGGGAGAAAAATGCTCTGCTTTACCCAGGATTTGGCGATCCTCCTCCCAGGCTAGTTCAATGGGAAACAGATCTGCTTTGAGTATCACAAAAGGGGGAGATGCAGTGATGAGGCTAAGTTCTGGGTAGAGTTGAGGCCTTTCAACAAACAGTGGCTTTTCCCGGGTGCTAGTTTGTGAAAAACTCACAGAGCCCAGCATGGAGCCATTCTCAGGGTTTCTGTTTACTGAATTTCAATTGCTTGTCGAGGCTGCTAGAGGGAGGGGCAGCCTCTGGCTCTGATTACCCAGTGAAGAAACCCACTCCTAGGGCTGGCGCCCGAGCTGGGTGACTTTTCCCTGGGTGGAGCTGAGTCTGGCAGGTCACGCCGCCGTTAAGTTCTTGTGACCTGCTAAATGACTCGTTTTATTCCAAGGCCTGAGCTGGAGCTAGCAGCTCCTCCGAGCTTTGTCGGTATCCAAGATGGAGATCACCAGTGCTGGGGGGGGGGAAGGGGTGGCCTCCCCTCCTCTGCTCCCTGAGAAGGAGTGAGGACGTCAGGCTTCTACTCACGCCGAGTCTTGGTTCCTGGGTAGTCTCTGGTCTGCGAACTGCAGGATGAAGATGTCTGCTCCTTGTCGGTTCTTGCTGGTGTTGAGTAGAATCTGCTCGCCTGCTGCATCTGGCTCCTTCATCCAGGACTCTCTGTGGTTCAGGTATGGCGCCTGCGGTCGCCGTGGCGGCTGCTGGCCAGAGCTCAGATCTGTCTCCTTGCCTGGATTTTCCCTCTCTGGCCTGACTCTGTCCTGTGATGGCACACTTGGTGTGATTCTCTGGCTTAGGACTGTTCACTGGAACTCTAAAACTGCTTTCTATGCGAGAGCTTGTTTAGACTCCAGCTTCTCCTCTGTCATCTTCCTGGAACTCTCTCCAAGGTTATTTTTTATACTTCTTCTGTCTTTACAATTTTAGTGATCAATTTTGTGTGATTTTTTCATTGATATTATCTTTGCCTTGGAAAAAACACAAGTAAAAGTAATGATCAAACTTTTTTAAATTTTTTGAAGAATTTTCTTGCTTGGAGATTATATTTAATAAAATAGCCACATCACATGGCTATTGAAGCTGATTTTATAGACAGGATTAGGACTGGAATAGATATCATGTATAAAGGTGCCAGCATCTAAGAAGGTCTTCAAAGTTTTCTTTCTTTCTTTCTTGCCTTTCTTCCTTCTTTCTCTCAAGGCTGCTGCTCTACCACTTGAGTCACAGGCCCACTTCCAGATTTTTGGTGGTTTACTGGAGATAAAAAAAACAAGATAAGAATCTCATAGACATTCTTTTCAGGGCTACTTTCATATCTCAAATCTTAGTTTCCTGATTAGCTAGAATTGCAGGTGTGAGTCACTAGCTCTCAGAAAGGTTACCTTTCATTTAAAATAAGGAAGTAACAGAAGCAAGCCTATCAGCAAGTAAGAAAAGTCCTATTAAGTAATTTATGATAATGTGAACTAAAAAGAGAGCAGGTGTAAACATATGGACAAATCACTCAAGTGTGTAAAGGACACCCAAAGCAAGTTCCAGGCATGTTGAATTGAAGTAACAAAAAATGTCTGTAGAGATATGTTTTAGATGAGTGGAATAAATTGGATGGTAAAGGGAAGGGTTAAGAATCGTGTATGTACATTGTGAAAATGAAGCTGGGCATGATCAGACACAGGCTGAGATGAGAAGCATCACAGTTGAAGACAGGCCTAGGCAAAAGTTCCAAAATCCCCTCGTGACATGGAGGGCAGGGCATGGAGGTATACAACTATCATACCACTTGACTGACAAGGAATCTCTAGGACAGTCTGGACAAAAAAGTTCATGAAATTCAATCTCAATGAAGAAATGGGTGTGGTAGTGTATTTTGGTCACCTCAACTATGATCCAGATGCTGGCTCAGCCAAAAATCAAGAGCTAATCTCAAAATAACCAGTGTAAAATAATGGCAAGCTTTGCCACATGCAAGTGATTCACTTCTGTAATACTAGCAACTCAGAAGGCTGAGATCTGAGGATCCTGGTCCAAAGGCAGGAAAGACTACGGCTTTTATCTCCAGTTAACCACCAAAAGGCTGGAAGTTCATGCCCAAATAACCCTCCCCCCCCCACACACACACACACATACACAAGGCAGGAGCATGGCCCAACAACCCAAAACCTGCCAATCAGGTAGATCTCAAGTTCAATAGCTAATACCTTCAAAATAAAGATGAAAATTCATAGTTAAGAGAGGAAAAGGAACAAGTGAGTTTGATAATTACAAAAATGATTAAAACACAACTTTTAAGTTCATTGATGATTTTACTTTTCTACCACATCTGTACATTCAAACATTACAAATTACCTTTGATTTCCCATGCCATGATAGTAGTTGGAAATTTTGTATGGATGTGAAGTATTTTATTTTTTTCTTCAATGTTGAACTTAATATCAGTTTTGGAAAGCTAAAATAAAGAGGGAAAGTTAATGAATATGAAAAAATTGAATATAGGCCTATTTAATACTGTAATATTACTTCATACTTTCTTTAGGTTAGTTAGTTAAAACTCCTCATTTTTTTTTGTCACTCCTGGGGCTTGAACTCAGGATTTGTGCATTGTCACTGAGTTTTTGCTCAAGGCTAGCACTCTAGCTCTTGAGCCACAGCATCTCTTCCAGCTTTTCTATTTATGTGGTACTGAAGAATCAGACCCAAGGATTCATGAATGCTAGGCTGGCACTCTGCCACTAAGTCACATCCTGAGCTCAAAACACCTTATCGTTGCCACTAGGTTAATAAAAAAGAATTTTTGATATGGGCATCTGTGGCTCACACTTGCTGAGATCTGAGGATTGAGATTCAAAGCTAGTGTAGGCAGGAAAAGTTCTTGAGGCTCTTATAACAAAAGGCTAGACATGAAGCTATAGCTCAAGTGGTAGAGCACTACCCTTGACCAGTCAGTGGTTCAGATGTCCTGATAAACTCTCTTCTGCCTGGAACACATGAAATCTCTCTTTTGGCAACCTATACAAATGCTTAGACCCTGATTTCAATCCCCAGGACAGGTAGCGCTCCCCCCCCCCCGCCAAAAAAAAAGAAGAAAAGAAAAAGGAATTTTTAAATATTTCACCATAGTTGGCTGGAAACTTTCAAATGTTACTGAATCAGCATTCATTTCAGATTGCTTTTTATCTTATATAACCACTAAAATTTATCTGAATAAGAAGTACCCTAAGGCATAAATTCTTGGTCAAAAATCGGTAGGAAACTCAATAGACCAAAAGGTTTACTTTGTACTTGATAATAGTGCTTAAGAAGTTACTCCTGCTAGTAACTTCAGTATAGTTTTTTTCTTTCACTTTTCAGCATATGAGTAAGATCTAAGACTATCTATGCAGTTTTCTAAATGATATTCATTTTTTCATTATAGGATGCTGTTAGGTTTTTCTGTGTTCAAAGGCTGCCCCCTAATCACCATACATTATTATCTTGCCCTCCATTCAACGGACCCTCTGAACACTGTTGCAGGAAATAAAGTAATGAGATTATAATTCTAAATCATAGTAGCCCACTATTGACATTTAGATTTAGCAAGTAATTTATTGTAAACAAAGACTTGAACTTGAAAATAAGCTATGAGCAGTGAAAAGTTTCTGTGGCAAAGATAAGCATTTTCAACTTCTGAAGGCATTTTTGTCTTTTGCTGAAGGAAACCAAAAGTAGGTATCATTTTTACTAGGACAAATGGATTATGTAGAGAAATCATAGTGGAAAGATTATTGCCATAATAGAAAACTCTAGGCATCTCAAATCTGCAAAGATTAACATCATATGTCTTGTTATAGATCACATAACCTTCCACTATGAAGCTACATAATTATGTTGTGAAAGGAACTGTAAGAATGCTAACACTCTGATTTCAGCAGGCAGTAAAAGAATGACAATATGCCCACTTTAAAAGAAATTTGGTAAAGCTATCTATTGAAAATAAAGCTACCTTCTTCAAATCACAGTTATTATCCAGGTTCAATTCTAATGTCACCTGAAAAGAAACATCTGTGTGCTCCTATTCTCTTCCAAGAAGTACCTGCCTCATGCCCTAAATTATGATCTATTTAAGTGTTCATGACACCTTTGTCATGAACTGTGAGTAGGGTGCAAGAGGTTGATCAGAGATGAACACAGGGTCAGAGATGGCCACTTCAAGAGCAAACGAGAAGGTTCATGAAATTAGTTTTGAACAATAATTAGGATTTGGTGAGAGAAAGCGAAGTAGGTCATTGTTCATAGGTGAAATGACAGCTCATTCAGGATCTAATTCAGGAATGAGCTGGCACATTCAGACACATGTAAATAATGTAAATAGTTGACTACCACCAACAGTGAATTGGAAAGGGAAGGCTGGTAAAGATGAAAGGAAAAGATGTATAATGTTAACTCATAAATAGTCCTGTTTTATGTATTAAGATATTAGGAAATTACCCTTATATTCTTTCCATCTAATCATTTTCAGCTAAGAAAAGAGTATTAAGAAAGTGAAGACTTTTACAGAAAGGAGGTCAGCACATTTAGGGAAGACCTCTGTGTAATTGTACAGTTTCTGACTTGATATTTCATATTTGTCTATGCAGTTTTAGTCTCCTATCATTTTCTTTCCTGTCACCATATATATGGTACTATACATAAAGAAATCTCCTTGAGATATAGCCTTGAGAAATATCCTTGAGATATTGGTCCTTATAGGAATTTGAACCCCACAATCCTATGAATGCCTCTATCATCATTCTATTGGTATTATAGTAGCCACATCAACTCAATGTTGATTACTCTTGCCCTCTCAGCAAGGTCACCTTGCTTCACTCATGAACAATAAAATTTCTTGCAAAACCCCAGCATGTATGAAGCATCATCAGTATTCATAATTGCCATATCAATTGGGCATAATCTGTCTCATCTTCCCACAGATGATCATAAAACCATGAGATTGATTGAAAATTTATCACATAGTACTGTTTAATCACCAGAAGAGCCATCTGAGGTTGCCCTTATTATTTTGTTTTACAGAGGATCAAACTAATCTTTACAGAAATTCCTTACTTTGTCCAAAGCTATGCAACTAGTAAATGACAGTATCAGGACATGAGTCCAATTCTGCCAACATCTAAAATCTTTATAGAAAAAAGAAAGCTTGGGTTCAATGCCTCATACTAATCATGATTTTGCCTTACTTGAGGAAATATTTTCATATTTGTACCTTAATGAAGTCTGGAAATGAAATGAGTCATTATTAAAGCTACACAGCCCATATGAGTCTAATGAGTAGGTGAACTTCGGCAGCATGGAGTTCTTCTAAACCAAATATTTTTATAAAACTGGTGCCCACAATGAACAGAAAGTGTTAGAAGCTAAATCATCCTTGGGAGCTTCTTCTATAGAAGTAGTAAGTTGCCCTTTCACTTTGTCATTTTTACTTTGTCCAGTATTTCTTGGCTTTTCCAAATTACAGTTAATGCCTTCAACCTTGCATCTAGGCATGAAATCCCTAAACATTTAGGATAGGCCAAGAAACAGCACTGTCTTGTTATTTAGTGTGAGGCTCTTGAACCACACCTAACAGTATATGCTAAAAAAGTGACATCCTCAAGCCAAGGCCTATCAGGCAACTCTCTCTCTAGGGAATCAGGAGGCTTAAGTTTAAATTCAATTAGGATTAACGAATCAAACAATCCATGACTGTGGCATGGAGTTCAAATAAATATCTGGACACTAAAATTCAGGTATGTATTCCAGCTTGGCAGATTCTGTGTGTATTACTACACATAGGTTACAGGAGGATAATATACCCTGAGAAAAATCACATCACAAATATTAACATTCTTTATTGACTTCCATATCATAAATACAGAAACTGATAATTCAATCTGAGATATTTATTATTATTATTATTATTATTATTATTATTATTTTGGTCAGTCATGGGGTTTGAACTCTGGGCCTGGGTGCTATTTTTAAATATTTTAAATATTTAAATATTTAAAATACTTTTAAGCAAACATATAGTTCAGCAAGTGATGAAAAGCCACAGAAATAAAATATACTGGCAGGTTAAGAGACATAAATAAACATCTTCAAGGATTGGACAAAATTGCTAACTCATAATTGCAAGATAAATCCTATGAATAACATGTAACCTTTGTTGTACATAAGTTTTATTTTGTGACAACTTTACACAATATGCCACTAGAGTGTGCTATAACATTTTCTTAGAATAGAAAATTATTTCTGATATTCATAGTGTTATAAAGAACTCTGAGTACGTACCAAGTGTGCTATTAGAGTATGGAGAGTTTAACCAAAGAGGAAAATTCAGTCAGCTTGTTTAATGAGACAGATTTGAGCACTCCCCCATGTCCATAGCAGTGATGGCAGCTGCTGCGGTGGCTGCCATTTTAACAGACAGAGCCTGGGACAAAAGAGACAGAGACAGTGTGCCAGCAGATTCTACTCATCGACAGAAGAACTGAAAAGGAACGGATATCTTCATCCTGCTGACCACAGACAGTTGCAGAGCATGAATTTCTAGCCAATATTGACATGTCCTAGCTAAACCAAGATGATTTAAACCAACTTAACAGACCAATATCAAGCAACAACATAGAAACAGCAATAAGAGACTTCTCACCCAAGAAAAGTCCAGGACAAGATGGATTTACACATGAATTCTACAAGGCCTTCAAAGCAGAATTCACACTAATACCCTTCTAACTCTTCAATGAAATTGAAAGTGAAAGTTCACTACCAAACTCTTTCTATGAAGCCATCTTAACTCTCATAACAAAACCAGACAGAGACTCATCAAAGAAAGAGAACTATAGACCCATTTCTTTGATGAACATTGAGGAAAAACTTCTCAACAAAATTCTGGCCAATCGACTTCAACAATTCATTAAAAAAACATACAATATGATCAAACGGAATTCATTTCAGGGATGCAAAGCTGGTTCAATATACGCAAATCGATTAATGTAATACATATCAACAGGAGCAAAGATAAGAACCACATGATTATCTCAATAGATGCAAAAAAAGCATTTGACAAGATCCAAGACCCTTTTATGATGAAAGCTCTGGAGAAACTAGGAATCAATGGAACATCTGCAATATAATAAGGGCTGTGTATGACAAACCAACAGCCAGCATTATACTTAATGGCAAAAAGATATAGCCATTACCTTTAAATTCAGGAATGAGACAAGGATGTCCGCTCTCTCCACTCCTGTTCAATTTAGTATTAGAATGCCTAGCTAGAGCAATAAGACAAGATGCAAACTTAAAGGGAATCCAAATGGGGAAAGATGAAGTAAAACTCCTTCTTTGCAGATGACATGATCTTGTATTTAAAGAACCTCAGGGACTCCACTTCCAAGTTACTTGAGGTAATACGAAACTTTGGCAAAGTAGCAGGGTATAAAATTAACTCTCAAAATGCAATGGCTTTTTGTATGCCAGTAACAAGAAGAGCGTAGCTGAAAACAGGAAAGCAACTCCTTTTATAATAGTCCCACAAAAATAAAATGCCTATGAGTTAACTAAAGAAGTGAAGGACCTTTATGATGAAAACTTTAAAAACCTGAAAAGGGAAATTAAAGCAGAATTAAGGAACTGGAAAAACCTCTCATGCTCTTGGATTGGGAGGATTAACATCATGAAAATGGCAATACGGCCAAAGGCTATCTACAAATTCAACTCAATACCTATTAATATCCCAACCTTATTCTTCAATGAAATAGAAGAAGCAATCCAAAGATTGATATAGAACAATAAAAACCTGAATAGCAAAAACAATCCTTAGGAGAAAGAACAGTGCTGGAGGAATAGCAATATCAAATTTCAAACTCTAATACAAAGCAATGGTAATCAAAACAGCATGGTACTGGCACAAGAACAAACCTGAGGACCAATGAAATAAAATTTAAGACCCAGAAATGAACCCTCAGATGCATAGCCACATAATCTTCGATAAGGGAGCTAAAAAAAACAGAATGGAAGAAAGACAGCCTCTACAGTAAATGGTGCTGACAAAATTGGCTAAACACCTGTATAAAAATAAAGTTAGAACCTTATATATAACCTTGCACAAGAATCAACTCCAAATGGATCAAAGACTTCGAAGTCAAAGCAGACACCCTGAAAACATTAAAGGAAGGAATAGGAGAAACTCTAGGGCTCCTTGGCACAGGCCAAAATTTTCTTAATAAAGACCCAGAAACACAACAAATCAAAGAAAGGTTGGACAAATGGGATTGCATGAAACTGCAGAGCTTCTTAATGGCAAAGAACATAGCTACCAAGATCAATAGAAAGCCCACCGATTGGCAGAAGATCTTCACTAGCCATACAACGGACAAAGGTCTCATATCTAAAATATACTTAGACTAAAAAAAAATCCCCCAACTACAAATTCTCAAAGAAACAACTACCCCATTAATAAGTGGGCTAAAGACTTAAAGAGAGACATCTCTGAAGTGGAAACTAGAATAGCCAATAGACACATGAAGAGATACTCAACTTCTCTAGCCATAAAAGAAATATAAATCAAAACAACATTGAGATTCACCTCACCCCAGTTAGAATGGCTACAATCAAGAAATATAATAACAACCGATGTTGCAGGGGACTACACAGAGAGCTCCCCTATGACACAGTAATCCCACTTCTGGGCACTTACCCAAATGATCACAAATGAGGCCATACTAAAGCTACCAGCATAACTATGTTTATTGCAGCATTATTCACCATAGCTAAGATATGGAACCAACCCAGATGTCCCTCAGTAGATGAAAGGATCAAGAAAATGTGGTATCTGGGAAGATGGCGGAGGAGAAGCTGGAGTCTAAGTAAGCTCTCTCATAGAAAGCAGTTTTAGAGTTCCAGTGAACAGTCCTAAGTCAGAGAATTACACCAAGTGTGCCATCACAGGACAGAGATTTAGGCCAGAGAAGGAAACCCAGGCAAGGAGACACTTCTGAGCCCTTGCCAGCAGTCGCCGCCGCGGCGGTAGCTGTGGCGGTGGCGGGCGAGCGCAGCTGCCATACCTGAGCAACAGAGAGTCCGGAATGAAGGAGCAAGACGCAGCAGGTGAGCAGATTCTACTCAACACCAGCAAGAACCGACAAGGAGGATTCTACTCAACACCAGCAAGAACCGACAAGGAGCAGACATCTTCATCCTGCAGTTCGCAGACCAGAGACGACCCAGGAACCAAGACTTGGCGTGAGTAGAAGCCTGATGTCCTCACTCCTCAAGGAGCAGAGGAGGGAAGGCCACCCCTTCCCCCCCCCAGCACCGGTGATCTCCATCTTGGATACCAACAAAGCTTGGAGGAGCTGCTAGCTCCAGCTCAGGCCTTGGAATAAAACGAGTCATTTAGCAGGTCACAAGAACTTAACGGCGGCGTGACCTGCCAGACTCAGCTCCACCCAGGGAAAAGTCACCCAGCGCGGGCGCCAGCCCTAGGAGTGGGTTTCTTCACTGGGTAATCAGAGCCAGAGGCTGCCCCTCCCTCTAGCAGCCTCGACAAGCAATTGAAAATCAGTAAACAGAAACCCTGAGAATGGCTCCAGGCTGGGCTCTGTGAGGTTTTCACAAACCAGCCCCAGAAAAGCTACCAGAACCTAGCCTCATCACTGCATCCCCCTCTTTTGTGATACTCAAAGCAGATCTGTTTCCCAATGAACTAGCCTGAGAGGAGGATCGCCAAATCCTGGGTAAAGCAGAGCATTTTACTGCCTGTTCGAACAAACTGACTTAAGAAACCAACCAAGCCACAGGACCACAAGCAGACCAGAGACTCCAACAAGAGGCTGGTTACAGACACAAGGGAGATACAGGATTTTTCCCACTCCTCCCAAAAAAAAAAAAAATCAAAGAAGTTTTTTTTTGTTTGTTTTTTTGTTTTTTGTTTGTTTTTTTTTCTCTTCTTCGTCTTCTTTTTTTTAGTTTTTATTTTTGGTACCTTATATAAAAAAAAAATTTTTTTCTTTTCTAAAACTTTTTTCAATCTTTAATCTTTGCCTTTTTTGATAAAAAAATTGTTTTCCAGAAACTTGCTTTTCCTCTTATAATTTTATTTTTGGGATACGGGAGTGTGCGTTTTTGCTTTCTTTTTTGGTCTTCTTTCTCTTTTTTTTTTCTCTTTTTAAATTGTCTTTTTGTTTTTTGTTTAGCTCTACTGAACTTCTCATCTTTTTCTTCTTCCTTCCTTATCCTTTTCACCTTCTCTTCTCTTTCATTCTTCTTTATGTGACTTAATTCTTGTCCTGCACACCCTCAGATAAACCCGTAGTTGAATATTAGACCGTATCCCCCATTGTGTACACACTTAATCCACAAATTTATTACTCAAGTCAAAACCTCTAAGACTTAAATTCCTTAATAGCAGTACTACCTCTTTATACCTAAATAATATTTTAAGCATTTTTATTTTAAAGTTTTTCACATCTCTTTATATCCCTCCCCTTCTCTCAATAAATTCACATTCTTATCTAAATAGATCAACTAGATTTAACAGATATCTACCAAAAATTTCACCTAGCAGCATCAGAATACACGTTTT
The DNA here is from genome assembly GCF_019054845.1 of Dipodomys spectabilis. Taxonomy (NCBI): domain Eukaryota; kingdom Metazoa; phylum Chordata; class Mammalia; order Rodentia; family Heteromyidae; genus Dipodomys; species Dipodomys spectabilis. Next base: position 1,532,323 of record NW_024870859.1, read on the forward strand.
TCTCAGCAGCACATGGAACATTTTCTAAAATAGACCACATTTTAGGCCACAAAGCAAACTTGTCCAAATTCAGAAACATTGAAGTTATACCTTGCATTCTCTCTGACCACAAGGGAATAAAATTAGAACTCAACACCAAAAGCCACCAAAGAAAGTCTGGTATCACATGGAGGCTGAACAACACACTGCTGAATCACAAGTGGGTCATGGAAGAGATTAGAAAGGAAATTAAATGTTCATGCTATTTAACAAAAATGAACACACAAATTACCAGCTCCTCTGGGACACACCAAAAGCAGTACTCAGAGACAAGTTTATAGCTCTGAGCTCTTACATCAACAAATTGGAGAGATATGAAACCAACAATTTAATGACACATCTAAACCTCCTTGAAAAAGACCAGCAAGATAAACCCTAATCCAGTAGATGGAAAGAAATAATTAAAATTAAATCAGAATTAAATGAATTAGAATCCAAAAAAACTATAGAAAGGATCAACAAAACAAAGGGTTGGTTCTTCGAAAAAATTAACAAAATTGACAGACCCTTAGCAAATCTTATCAGAAAAAGAAGAGAACACACCCAAATAAATAAACTCAGAGACGAGAATGGAAACATCACCATGGAAACAACCAAGATTCAAAACATTATAAGGGAATACTTCTCAAAAGTTTATGCTAATATGTTTGAGAACTTGACAGAAACGGACCTTTTCCTAGCAAATATTGACATGCCAAAACTAAACCAAGATCAGTTAAACCAGCTTAACAGGCCCATATCAACTGCTGCAATAGAAACAGCAATAAGAGACCTTCCAGCTAAGAAAAGTCCAGGACCAGATGGTTTTACAGCAGAATTCAACAAGGTCTTCAAAACAGAGCTCACACCAATACTCCTCCAACTCTTCAATGAAATTGAAAGAGAAAGATCACTATCGAACACATTCTATGAAGCCATCATAACCCTCATCCCCAAACCAGGTAGGGACTCATCAAAGAAAGAGAACTATAGACCCATTTCTTTGATGAACATTGATGCAAAACTACTCAACAAAATATTGGCCAACCGACTTCAACAATTCACCCAAAAAATCATACACCATGATCAAACAGGATTCATTTCAGGGATGCAAAGCTGGTTCAATATACGCAAATCAATTAATATTATTCATCACATCAACAGGAGCAAGAATAAGAACCACATGGTTATCTCAATAGATGCAGAAAAAGCATTTGACAAGATCCAACACCCCTTCATGATGAAGGTTTTGGAAAAATTAGGAATCCATGGGACATTCCTCAATACAATAAAGGCTGTATATGACAAACCTACAGCCAGCATAATACTTAATGGTGAAAAACTAAAGCCATTTCCTCTTAACTCAGGAACAAGACAAGGATGCCCACTCTCTCCACTTCTCTTCAATCTAGTATTAGAATGCCTAGCTACAGCAATAAAACAAGATGCAGACATAAAGGGGATCCAAATAGGGAGAGAAGAAATAAAACTCTCCCTCCTTGCAGATGACATGATCTTGTATTTAAAGAATCCCATAGACTCCACTTCCAAATTACTCAAGCTGATTCAAAACTTTGGCAAAGTAGCAGGGTATAAAATTAACCCCCAAAAATCAATGGCCTTTCTGTATGCCAACAAAGAGAAAAGTGTGGCTGAAATTAGGAAAGCAACTCCATTTGTAATAGCCCCCCAAAAAATAAAATGCCTAGGAATTAACTTAACCAAAGAAGTGAAGGACCTCTATGATGAAAACTTTAAAATCTTGAAAAAGGAAATCAACACAGAACTTAAAAAATGGCAAAACCTCCCATGCTCCTGGATTGGAAAGATTAACATCGCGAAATTGGCAATACTTCCCAAGGCTATCTACAAATTCAACGCGATACCTATCAAAATTCTGAGCTCATTCTTCAAGGAAATAGAAGAGGCAATCCAAAAATTCATATGGAACAATAAAAGACCCCAAATAGCAAAAGCGCTCCTCAACAGAAAGAACACTGCTGGAGGAATAGCAATACCAAATTTCAAACTCTACTATAAAGCCATAGTAATCAAAACAGCTTGGTATTGGCATAAGAACAGACCTCAGGACCAATAGAATAGAATTGAAAACCCAGAAATGAGCATACAGACCTATAGCCATCTAATCTTCGATAAGGGAGCTAAAACAATACAATGGAAGAAAGACAGCCTCTTCAGTAAATGGTGCTGGCAAAATTGGTTAACTACTTGTAGAAAACTAAAGCTAGATCCTTATATATCACCCTGCACCAGAATCAACTCCAAATGGATCAAAGACCTCGAAGTCAAAGCAGACACTCTGAAAATATTACAGGATGGAATAGGAGAAACCCTAGGTCTCCTTGGCTCAGGCCGAAATTTTCTGAATAGAGACCCGGAAACACAACAAATCAAAGAAAGGTTGAACAAATGGGATTGCATAAAGTTGTAGAGCTTCTGCATGGCAAAGGACATAGCTAGCACGATCAATAGAAAGCCCACAGATTGGGAGAAGATCTTTACTAGCCATACAACGGACAAGGGTCTCATATCTAAAATATACTTGGAACTCAAAAAATTAAATCCCCCAACAACAAATCCTCAAAGAAACAACTGCCCAATAAATAAGTGGGTGAAAGACTTAAAGAGAAACTTCTCTGAAGAAGAAAGAAGGATGGCCAATAGACACATGAAGAAATGCTCAACCTCCCTAGCCATAAAAGAAATGCAAATCAAAACAACATTGAGATACCACCTCAACCCAGTTAGAATGGCAAAAATCAAGAACTCTAACAACAACAGATGCTGGAGGGGATGTGGACAGAAGGGAACCTTACTTCATTGTTGGTGGGAATGTAAACTTGTTCAACCACTTTGGAAAGCAGTATGGAGATTCCTCAAAAGACTCCACATAGAACTCCCCTATGACCCAGCAATCCCACTTTTGGGCATTTACCCAAATGTTTACAAACAAGACCACACTAAAGCTACCAGCACAACTATGTTTATTGCAGCATTATTTACCATAGCTTAAATCTGTAACCAACCCAGATGCCCCTCAGTAGATGAATGGCTCAAGAAAATGTGGTATATATATACAATGGAATTCTATGCCTCCATCAGAAAGAATGACATTGCCCCCTTTGTTAGGAAATGGAAAAACTTGGAAAAAATTATATTAAGTGAAGTAAGCCAGGCCCAAAGAAACATAGGCCCCATGGTTTCCCTTATTTGCAATATCTAGTATATGTATGAGTCAAGCGGGAAAGGTCAGATAATGTGATGTTAGGAAAATGAACCCTTAGATATGTATTTTAATGTTTTTTTCTTTCATGCATGTGTTTCTAACGCATTTATGAGATTATTTTTTTTTTGCTTTGTATGTCCCTCCCCCACAGTATAACCCCTGCTTTCACTATATTTGATGTCAATATAACTTGTGGAGGAGATGGGGAAAAACAAGTCGTTTAAGGATACAGGTGGACCTGTTGCAACAATGAGAAGTACAAGTTGTCCTGTCCAAAACGAGCTTTACAACGTCGGTGCGGGGGAGGGGGGGTAGAGGGCAGGCGAGAAGGTTTGGGACTGGGGGCAGGGGGGAACTGGGAAGGGATGTGAAGGGTAAACAAAGGAGGAGCCTGCAATGCTTGGTCAGAAATGTACGCATTATCCTGCCCATGTAATTGTAACCCCTCTGTACAGTATGTTCACAAATAAAATAAAAGAAAAAAAAAAGAAAATGTGGTATCTATATGCAATGGAATTCTATGCTTCTATCAGAAGGAATGATACAGCTCCTTCTATTAGGAAATGGGAAGACTTGGAAAAAATTATATTAGGTGAAGTAAGCCAGACCCAAATAAACATAGGTCCCATGGTTTTCCTTAGTTACAATAACTAGTATGTGTGTAGAATAATCTTACCAGACAAGCAGAAAAAGTCAAAAGCTATGTACATATGATCATACAAGATGATGCTAAGGAAATGAGCCCCAAGAAATGGACAAGACATTGTTTCTTTGTTACTATTGTTTTTAAAGTACTGTTATTTTTTTTGTTTCTTTTGTATGTTCTTTCCCCCATGGGATAACCCCTGTTGTCATGTATTTGATTCTAGTGCCCTGCCTCTTGTAGATACATTTTTTTCTACTTTAGAGAGTGGAAGGGAAATAACACAATCTGAAACAAGTATACAGGCTGACCTATTGTAACAATGAGACATACAAGACAGTATGTTGAAAATGAACTCTACAACTTTGGGTAGGTGGAAGGAGAAGTTTGGGATGTGGGGAGGGAAGGGATAGTAGGGGAAAAACAAAGAAGGGAGTAACAATGCTCTATAAGAAATGCACTCATTATCTTACCCATGTAACTGTAAGCCCTCTGTACAGTATCTTTACAATAAAAATAAAAAGAGAACTCTGCAAAGAATATCCATTTATTACTGGAACAACTATATATCATCTTTGAGAAAGTTATTGTTACACTAAATTACAAACTATCTATTAAGTATGTTGGCTTTTTGTGTTTTATGATGTCCATGTTTTCAAATTATGAAACTATTTAAAAGTACTTGTTAGAGTAAATTAAACTCAGCCAGAAAAACAGACAGACATCTAGATAGGAAGAACAAAGGAATGGGTTCTTGACAGTAAGGGGACCAGCAAGACCCCATCTCACCAGGTGAGAGGAAATGAGAAGAAGTGTTGGCTGTTGTCTCAAGTTACCTTTTATAACCTCCAGGATTTGGAGGATCTTGTTCCCTGATATGGTCATAGTCATCCCAACAGGGAAAGGGGGATAAGGGCTGAACATTTTCTGATCATTTCTTTGCTACATGGGCCTAGTGATGCCTAGGTAAATAGCATGTTAAGTCATGAGGGAGGAGGCTTCTGTGCTAACAGTACTAATTTTAAATATTATTCTTAAGTACAGCGAAATAAAACCACTTTCACGTTGTCTATACTAGTAATGAAAGGCAATATGAATAATTGGTAAGAGAGTTCAAACATCAATGGTTAGTAGAAAATTCTAATTTAGAATCAATGTGAGGCAAAATATCACAGTGAAACCTTTTGTAATCAGACAAACTTTGAATAATTCTACAACTATTTCAAACTTTGGTTATTTTGTTTTCATTCAAATGATCACAGAAACATATTTGTATTGATTAGATAAGTGCATGTAAAATTTGAAGGGCATTAAAAGGGAGGGGACAAAATAAGAAAAATATGAATTTTTGTAGACAGAGCTCATTATAAAAACATCTCGTATAACAGACAAATATTGTCAGAAAGCAGTTAAATTCAAATAAAATTACAGAACATGAATGTTGGAAGCAAACATGTTTTACTTTCTCATCAATCCCCTCCCTAATTGGAATGCCTCACAAGATTCTAGAGAAAGGTAAGATTCTAATTCCTGGTTATGTATCATTCTTCCAGAAATAAAATAAACATAGGGAACATGTGAACGGGTGCCATTGTAAATACTGATAGAGATTTTAACATATATTGTTAGCAGATTCTGGCACTTGATATTAGTATCTTCTTCAAAATTTTAAACTGGGTTTGTTACATCCTACTACCCACAGTGAATTATGGCCTGATAATTTACTTTCTGATGGGACACATGATCTGTAGTATTAGCAAAGAGAGAAATGTGGCTTAGTGGTAAAGTGCTTACCTAGCATGCACGAAGCCCTGGGTTTGATTCCTCAGTACCACATAAATGGAAAAAGCCAGAAGTGGTTTTATGGTTCAAGTGGTATAATGCTAGACTTCAGCAAAAAGAAGCTCAAGAGCAGTGCCCAGGCCTTGAGTTCAAACCCCAGTATTAGCAAGAAAAAAAAAGATATAGAGGAGATTATGTTTGTTTAAAGTCATAACATAACAGAGCTTAATGTTTTATATTTCTATTAAATAGAATTGAGAACCCTTAATTATCAAAATTGCCTTATAACAGATGAAAGTTACAAGGGAAGAAAATGTATAAATTTTAAAAAACATTTCTCTCATGTGTGATATATCCAGGTGGCCTAATTGTGAAACTTCATGAGAAATGATGGTTCTCATGTTATTGGGAGGAATCAGAGAATAAAAAATTAAGTTCCAACTCAATTTGTGATATTATTTCTTTGATAGTCAAACTGGACACAGAAAGCTCCATGAACTTTGAAAGCTAAACTGGTTAACAGGAGAGGAAACAACAACCTTAAGTATTAAGCAGTGACATTCATTAATATCTTAAACAATTATACACTATGACCAACTACTATCCTATAAATGATAGCATGGTTCACAGTTGGAGAACGTATGACGATAATTTTTTCCAATAAATCAAATAAGGGAACAGAAACATACAGATATACAATTATTTTTCTAAATGCTGAAATGGCATTTGTGGAAATGAGCTGTTGTTTCTAGTGGAAAAAAAATCATAGCAAACTAGGAGTGGAAGTGTACGTTCTATACAACAAATTATTTTTTAAAAAAACATCTATGATCCCAGTGCTTAACTTTGATGCTATTCAGAAAAGAACAAGATAGAAATCTATGTTATTTCAATTATTATTAAAGTAATATGATATGATTGTAAAAGGAAGACTGCATATGGCAACCAGGAAATATTTGTAGGGGTGAAAAACATACAAGTACATTATATACAGAGATGAAAATGATACCATAAGACTTATTTTCACCCTGTTTACAATCATGTCCTATTTATTAAGCAACAATTATAAAAAATTTAGAAGAAGGGAAGGATCAAGGACAGTTAAAAAGTGGAGCACGAGTGGGGTGAACTTGAGCAAAGAACATTATAAACACATTTTAAATATAATGAAAATTCCTTATAGAATTAATTGGTTCTAATAAAAAGAAAAATATTTTGTCAACTTTTATATTGGTATGAGCACGTAAAAGAAAATATGGAGATATAACACCTGAAAGGCTAAGAATTTACAGGAAACAAGACATATTCAAACAAAAATACACAAATAAAGCATATACTAAACAGAGCAAATAGGAATTTTGAATGTTTAAAAAAATGTCATGTTTATTCAAGCACAATACAAATATTTACAGTAGGAGAGGCAAGCCACCTGGGAAAAACTTAGGTATGGATATCTACAATCCACCTACCCAATTATGACTGGAAAAATCACTGGCAAAATGTTATCATGACAGTTATGTCTTAATGTTACCATATCAAAACCTGCCTGTTAAAGATAAATGTGCTCAAATATAGGGCAGATGTTCACAACCTTTTCTTTTTCTTTTGTCAGTCATGGAACTTGATTTCAGGGCCTGGGTGCTGTCCCTGAACTCTTTTGCTCTACCACTTTGAGCCACAGCCACTTCCAGTTTCCTGGTGGTTAATTGGGATAAGAGTTTCATGGACTTTCCTGCCCAGCCTGGCTTTGAACCAGGATCCTCAGATATCAGCCTCCTACGTAGCTAGGATTACAGTCATGACCCACCAGCTCCCAGCTTTCACAACCTTTTAAAAACAATAAAATTCCCACTATTAAAGGACTCCAAACCAAGTTATAAGGTCAATGACTGAAACTCCTATGTGATTCCTCTTCACTTCCCAGAGTAGGTATTTTGAAACTGGAGTCAAAAATAAAGCAACTCAAAGCATCAGGCATTCTCCAAAAGCAGATTAAAAAAAATCTTGCCACCAAACATGTTGGGGATCAGACAGTTCAAACCAATGACAGATGCTAGGTTTGTTGTATCCTTATCTTTTTTTTCATGTTTTCCTTTTTTTGGTTCAGGCCAAGACCCAATGGGATACTACTGTTCCATTAGTGCCTGTTACAATAGTATGTTTCTACTAGGTGTGAGACAGTGTACTGTATTCCTTAAAGGCTCTAGATTTCAATTTCAGCTCTCTCATTTATGAACTCACTCTATTTGTTCAAATACAATGTGAGACTGCAATAATAATATTCATAAAACTACTCACGATAATTCCAGTTAGGGGATAAATGTTCAATAAATAGTAATCTTTTCTGTTTATTTTTGATGGGAAGTTCTAGAAAGGTACTATGAATAATGTTAATGGCGAATAAGTCACAGAGACGATAGTTTGATATAGAAATGAATGAATAGGGATGGAGAATGAAGAGGAACAGGGCAAAAGAAATAATAAGGTCAGAGTAGAATTGGAAGATCAGACTTCTTGTGATAATTAGAGAATCTGGGAGGAAATTATTCTGAGAAATAAATGATAATTGAAAATATAGGAATAGCAGCAGATTGTAAGCTGTGAGAGACAAACTTACTAAAGAAATCGTATGCATAGAATAGGCAATTTATTACTAATTTTTAAATATTTGTGGTCATGTTTATGACTAGCTCTTCCTAGAAAAACTTTCAAGTAGATACTCATGCCCATGATTTATTATGGTTTTGTTCCTCTGTCTTTCCTCCAGTTCTTGTATGATGGCATTGCTTTGTTTTGTTTTATCTGTCTTATTTCATAGAACTATGAAGTGGGGAAGAGCTGATGGACAGGGTAGAATGTATTAGACTTCCAAATGAAAGGGGGATGGGGCCAAGGACATGTGTTCTGTTTGTATTGACCGTGGCATGATACAATGATTTAGTAAGGGATCAACTACAAAGGATGAGAATTACTAAGTAACTATGTACATGATGCCCAACAACCAGTTGTAACAAAACTTGAAAAATACTACTCTATTTTTAAATTTATCATATCAATAGTCATTTTAGAGTACCAGAAAACAGTAAAACTGTAACTGAATTCTTCTTTGAGTTTTCCAAACAATTGGCATTTTAAACCAATATTGTCCTGGGATCTGTGGAAACATAGAGACATTTCTTAATCATATTAACCATTCATTTGTTGTTTGTGACTGCAACCCTGATGTGAACCCACAATTATTTTTTCACTCTCTGATCACATGTCCATGCTGTTTCTGCCCAAAATGTCCAAATATGATTACAAAGAATTCTGTTGGACTAAAAATCAGAATCTTAGAATATCTCTATTTCTACACAAAGAATATTCTTTCACATTGTAAGAAATAGTTGTCAAATACAATAAATTTATGATTCTTTGCTTTTATAGAAATCTATTTAACCATCATTACTGAATTTTATCATTTGGTATCCCTGCTTTAGTTTCTAATAAATGATAGTCTCTAAAATAATTAAATATTTGAGGCTCATGAATGATTTTACAAAGCTGTTTGACATCTTTATCTACCATTTTATTCCTTTAATACAGACACAAACTGGGAACCACACAGAAATGACATTGTTGCGTTGACGTATTACCATATAATGGACATCAATAATTCTCAAAACTCATCCTAGTTGTGGTGATTGAAATTTCCAGGATGATATCAATGGCACTTAAAAGATTTGAAAAAGTGATGGATTGTAAAGGTTGTACTTTAGCAATCTAATTCAGTGCCATACGGACATGAAATAACTCACCACTCTACCTTGGTAAGTAATCTAACAATTTAAAATGACGTTTTAAAAACTTGAACAAGAATGCTATTTGTGGTATTCAAAGATAGATGCATGCTAAAATGAAAAAAAATGTCTTCATGACATGCATATAAGTAAAGAATATTTACAAAAGCAGTGAAAAACTCTATATGGCCAGAACATCATATTCACCATGTTATTGAAAATTATAAAGTAGGTGAGTTTCACATTTGGGACAATAGTAAATATATTTCTCTTAAAGTCTGAATTTTTAAAATAAATTGGATGCAGTTGGATCTTTTTCAGCATTTTTTTATTTGACCTCAGCAATAACAAAACATAACAAAAAACAAAAAATTATGTCAATATTTTATGTATGGATACTGTGCTGAAAATAACATGTCTATAAATTGTAAACACAGTTTTGCTTATATAACTTCTATTTGGATAATGTTTATTTTTTCAAATTTAATATTTTCATTACTTTCTAAGTCAAAGATTGTAATGATTATCTCTTCACTTTTTCATTTCCAAAATATTTTAATATTAGGTAGAAAACTGAATGACATCTAGCATATATAACAAATTCGAAACTTCAGAATCAGGTATTTGACACAAATCATGATATAACTAATTTGCATTTTTTTCATGGCCAGAGATGTTGAACATTTCTTCATTTATCTATTGGTCATTCTTACTTTTTCTTCTGAGAATTCTCTAAGTCTTTAGCACATGTATTAATTGGGTTGTTGTTTCTTTGAGGATTTGTTTTTTTGGGGGATTTAATTTTTTGAGCTCTAAGTATATTAAAAATAGCTATTACTAGTGTTCTTTATTATAGAAAAGGGAATTTCTTATCTATTTCTAAATTAGTCTTGGTACTTGTACAACTGTGCTCTTTAAGACTTGCATTGCTCAATTATCAAACAATATAAAGGCCCTACGATAAGTCATTATTCAGTCATACTCCTAAATATTTCAATTCTGTACTAAATGTCATTTTTCTTTATCATTGATAAAGTGGAAAAAATGAATTATAGTTGGCCCAAAAGTATTAATTGATAATTAACTTATTGAATATCTAACCTAAAAAATGCCTCTATATGAAATAAAGACTATTTTGGAAATAAAGAGGCTATGATGTTTTCCTCTTAAAATATTTACATTTCTGCCATCACAACTCTACAAAATTATTATTAATTGCTCTAAGATGGATTTATTAATATAAATTTCACATTTTTCTTAAAAGTAAAATCAGTTTTTATAGGTATCCTCAAATAAAAAGGACAAAAATTAATAAAGCTGTTACATTATTTGTAAGAAAATGCCTAAGATACACAGTCATTTTTGACTGTACATTAAAAATACAAGAATTTTCTTATCATGATACATACTTCCAAAACTTCTTAACTCATTTTCTAGAATCAATATCAGTAAAACATATGATGGTGTATTGGAACATTTTTTAAATAGAAAGCTTGTGAAGCTAATAATTTTAAGTTATAATATCTGAAATTACAGGTACTACAGCACTCTCTTAAGGAGCCTATTATATTTTTTACTGTCTATAAATACAACACATAAAAACTCCTTATTACAGTATGCTTTATTAACATCAGAAGATAGTCTTATGACATGATCTACAGTTGATTTATTTTCCTGAAAGCCACTTTAATACTGAGGAGTAAGGTTATTCTTCTCCACAAAGAATGACAGAATGTAATAAATCAAGAACCTAAATCAGGAGATGATTCTTTGTACTAGAAAAATAAAATATGAGAAAATGACTTTCTCATTTTTGGAATCATTCAGTATTACAAATATAAAATAGCTAAATTATCATGAAGTATGTGAAAATAATTTGAACTTGGCTGACACTCTACTGAGCTTTTTACCTTTATTTTGGAACCTGATTGAGGCTGAGCAGTGGTTAACTGTCTTATTTTATTAAAACTCTTGTATAAAATAGTTTAGACTGAGTAACTTATAAACAGCAGAAATTTATTGCTCACAGTTCAATGTCTCTCCTCTTCAAAGATCTCTCTTTGAAGTATGTTTTTATTATCTATAAGTAGTTGTGCAAAAGGATAACCATTCAGTATGCCAGCTTATAAGTACAATGCATTTTGATCAATATCACCCCTTCTATGTTCTCTCCTATCCTTCCCAACCTCACTCTTACATACATATTGAATATTGTATCCGCATTCCCCACTTCTTCTCTTCATTTGTCTAACCTCTGCCCCTTGAACTACTCCCCAACACAACTCAAGTACCAACTTCCTGGTATTCATCTTGTTAGACTGTGAGTCAGTTGTTCTAAGGAGTTATACCATTTGACTTCTCTCTTGCATACTTCAGTTAATTCTTTTGTATACATGTGTACACAAACCTGTACATATTTTTGTATATATTTATATATTGGATCTAACTTCCTTATGTGAGCAAAAACATACTTTCTTTGTTTTTCTGTGTCTGACTTATTTACTTATCATAATTTTCCAGGTCCATCCATTTCTTTGCAAATGATATAATAACATTCTTCCAAGTGGATAAATAAAATTCCATTATGTATATATACCATAGTTTCTTGATCTATTTGCTCATTGAAGGGTGTCTGGGTTGTTTCCATGATTTGGCTACGATGAAGAGAACATCAATGGTCCATCTCTTTTCCAAAGATGATGACTTCTTGCTTCTGCTTTATATGATAGGGGAGGCAAACAAGTTCCTTTGCACCTCTTTCATAATGATCTAATCATCTCTTAAGGTCTTCTGCCTTTTAATGTCATTGCATTGTGGATTTTTCAGGGAACACATTCAGACCATAGTAATAAAGGATTATACAATTTTTTAAAATTATCTTTAAGTAGATGGATAGAGGGATTTCAATTCACCATGTCAGTTTGTGAGTACAATGTGTCTTCTATCTAAAAGTTACATTTATGAAAACATGACTGATACATGATAAGTACCAAATAATTTCATGTGATGTAATAAGATACTATCAATATAATGAAATAGTCATCAGACATTGCCAAGTTATTGTGAACATTAAGTTGCAAATTTCCAATTTTTGACAAAACTTAAAATTTTCATTCAAATTCTACTATACCTTCTGAATTCAAAGGACATATGAAATTATTTCCATGTGTTGGGGAAAAGATTCATCATCTTCAACATTTCGCTTTTGTCCATGGTACTTGTTATAGTTTAAATGAGCTACCCAAACTACCCAAGCTCATTTTGTTACTAAATTCCCATTGTGAAATATTAAGAGGCAGGAACAAACAAAATGTTTAAGAGGTATCTAGGTTATCAGAGCTCTCATCTCATTAATGGATTAATGGATAAAGAAATTATCTGAAGAGTGGGTTTGCTATGAAACCTGGTGTGCCTTTTTTTTAATGCAGCCCACTGCCTTGTAATGCCTTTCTTAAACTTGGAGCTCTGCAGAGAGTCATCTCCAAATGCAGCCTATCAGTCTCGGTTTTCCCACTCTCCAGAACTAGAGGAAACATTTATATTCTTTATAAATGAGTTAGTCTTCAATATTCTACTGTATCAGGAGAACACAAAATAAGACCACATTAGAGAGATAAGGATATGGAAAACATTTTCTTAAACAAATTGAATAAACCAAGACCATATAGAGAATAGTTTATTTTCAGCAAGCCTTTCAATTCAATAAAATATTTTCAAATCGAAGAACAATTTTTATATTTTTTAAAAACCACCCATCTACAAATATCCAAGTTTAGCCTCTCAAAAGAGAAAGAAAATGTATCCTGACAGATATTTTGATCTGGTGGATAAATGATGTAAATTAGATGTACAGAAACATGTTTTCCTTTTCACATGAATTCCAGGCTAAACTTTTGCACAGTGCATTTTACATAAAACAATCTATATTTTGATTTTCTCCCTACTGGGTATTTGGCAGTTAAACAGTTCATACTTCCAAGTATGAACTTCCAAGTATTTAGTCTGGGTTCCCTCTGAATAACAAGTATAAAAATTTGTCTTTAATTTCAAGCCTACCAATGGAAGCAGAATATCATTTGTCTTTTGCAATTTCTCTCTCCTCCATTAATAGTTTGTGTTTCTGACAAAAGCTTCCATTCTCACTTCTAGAATATTCAAGAATTGCATGGCTCAGACGCCAATGCAACTTTCAGAGCACTTTAGTGTTACTGCAGGGAGTCTTGAGCAAATTTAAGAAGTAAAACAATGATATTTTCCACCTCACAAGAGCACACTCACATTAGCACACTGGGAAATAGAAGGTGGTCAAATTAACTTGAAATTTAAATAATATTTAAAATAATTTTAAATATTAAATTTTAATTTTAATTAAAAGTTAAAATAATATGTATGTTTACATAGACTCTTGACATCTCCTTTACAGCAAAGACTAATTCTGCTTAATTGAGCTACTTTTTCTCTATTATAGTTAAAGCCAATGTTGGCAGCTGGGTTAGATAATTGTATTCACTTTTGTAATTAAATGTTGAAATTACTTCTGGTTTAAGGAAAGTGCATAATTAGAAACAATTTTTTCTTTCCTATACCATCCATTTCTCCTGTTTCAATGCTATTCCAGCTATTTTTAAGCACAAACTATACCTTTGCATACTCTGTAAAATTTAATCTGGGAATTTCAGAAGTTTATTTACAGGAACTATATTAGGATCATGTTAGTTTGGAACATTCCACAAAGGTTTATGGAGAAACTAGAGCTCTAGTTTTCCATTTGGCATGTAAGGAGCATGGAAGTTGCTACCAATACAGTTGTAACCCAAGTTTGTAGTTGACCAACCTTTGAATCTAAATTCCAATTTACAAATACTAGAGGTTCAACCTTGACTTAGTCTTAAAATCCCGAGATACAGTCATTGAAGACCTCTGCTTTTTGTGAATTTTATCCCTACGAACTTAACCAGATTCTCACAGGTAATATAGGAGAACTGGCCTTCATGTTTCTGGCAAGAGGAAGAGAAGTAGAAAAGAACATTTCAAAAGAAGTCTTTCTATCGTTTTCCCTTAAGAGAAACTATGTACCAGATCCTAACCTGCTGGGGGGTTATCATAGTCTAACTGGTCCTGAGACATATTCAACCAATGTCCTATCCATTTTCCCTATAAAAGAAGGAAAACATCTTTCTCCAGACTCTCTATCTATCATGTGCAAATTTAGGAGATTTGTTTTAAAAATGAGAAGTATCTGTGAAATTCAAATGAGAACTGTAGGCTTACTAAAATTCTGAGTTCTAGTAAAATAATTTTCCACTATTTACATCTATTAACAGATTACTTAAGGTCTATTTAGAATATATCTTCTTATTTAGAACATCTTGTGCAGCTAGAAAAAACTGCAATATATATTAAGGGTGAAAATAAAACCATTATTTGAGGCCTGGTATCATGGCTCATATTTGTATTCTCAGTTATTTGGGAAGTGGAATTCAGTATAATCATAGCTCAAGGTCAAGCTAGACAAACATTCATGAGACTCATTCTAATCAACAATTCAAACATATTGAGACATTTATATTTCTCAAATCTGAAAAGTAGCCTTAAGGTATAAATTGTAATATCCAGAAAAGCTTATATGAAATGACATGGAGGAAAATCAAACTCATTACTAATTAGGTGAATAAAATCTGGAAAGACTACAATCTTTTTTATTCTAATAATATAATATTTTAAGAAAATCAAAACTATGGAAATAATAAAAATTATTGCTAGGATTTTGGGTGGATAATATCATCAATGGGTGGAACATGGATAATTTTTAGGAGAGTCCAACTATTCTGTGTGATGGTATAATGCTAAATTTATATCTTTTTTCCCCCAAACCCATAGAACATATAACACCAAGACTGAACTTTAATATAAGCTAAGGATTTGGATGATAATGGTGCATCTATATAGGTTTATCAATTTTAACAAGTATACTATTGTGATGAAAAGAAGATAGACAAATAATTTGCTTTTCCATTACAATATGAAAGGAGGAAGATAGGTATTATGTTAAAAATGTCAAAATTAACAAGGAATATTGCTCTATTCTTACTCTGCAAGAGTCATGCATTTAACCTGAGATAAATTAAAACATGATTCAAAGATTTTATGTGACTTAAACTCCAAAATCAAGCCTCATTTTAGATATGTTTCTGTAATCCAGTATAGACTGTATTTAAACTAGATCTAATCTTTCTCTTAGAATTACTGCCTAGCATCAAGCAAAAATCTTGTAAATATTTGTGTGCATATTTGCTTATGAATATATGTTGGCATGTATAGATATGTACACATATATAAGATGGCATAATGAGTACAAGCTTTTCTTTTCCTGTAGTGAAAATGTTTTAGAATTAGTAGTGCTGGTGGTTCAACATCATATTTAAATAATATCAAATTGCTAGATTTAAAATGCTTAATTTTATGCTACGTAAATCTCACCTAAATAAAAATCACATATATAAATAATTGCTCAGAGACAATGAACCTTTATTAAATAATATGTTTAAAGAAAAATTACTTCACAGATTTTGATAGTTATTACTCTACTTTCAAATGTTTCCACATCATTTGCCATTGGATAACATGCACCTATGATTTACAGTAACAACATATATGTAATCCTTCTAGTGACTAAAAACTACTGTCATGGAAGAAAGACCAGATCATCAAATGTATTTTACCTCTATAAGAAAGTAATTCTCCTGTATTTTCATCATAAATCTGTAACCAGGGAGCTTTTTAGAAACTTCAGGCATTAAACCAAAAATTTTCTTTCAGGATTAGTTTATAGAAGAAGATTTTTCTGAAGAATTCTCTCTAATTTCAAGCAAATTTGAATATTCTTGATAGGATTAGACATGAACGTTTTGAGATTTTAGTACTTAAGCATATTGGCTCTGTTGTTTTCCGTTGTTGTTGTTGTTGTTGTTGTTTTGTCTGTTGTAGGGTTTGAACTCTGGGCTTAGGTGCTGTCCCTCAGGTCTTCAGCTCAAAGCGAGCACTCTACCGCTTGAGCCACAGCACCACTTCAGTTTTCTAGTCGTTTATCAGAGATAAGAGTCTCACGGATTTTCCTGCCCCGGCTGGCTTTGAACTGTGATCCTCAGATCTCAGCCTCCTGAGGAGCTGGGATTACAGGTGTGAGCCACCGGCACCCGGCTGCATATTGGCTCTGTATTACAACCTTCATCTATGGATTTATCTGTGATTCTGACATTTAGCACATGTCTGATTTTATGTTTCAGCTCTCTGGCCTATGTGTTTTCATTTACAAAGGGGTTAATAATATCATCTTCACAAGACTATTTTAAATAATGAAGTTATAATCTATATAAAACATTTAATACAAAAGACAGAGGAACATGGTGGCAGAGCAGGTGGGGGCTAACAGAGCTCTTGAGAAGAAACCAGTTTCAGTGTTCCAGTGAAAAATCCAAGGCTAGAGACTCACACCAAGTGCAGAGAGTTTGGCCAGAGAAGAAAAACTCAGGAAGCTTATTTAAGGAGACAGATTCAAGCACTCATTTTTGGCCTTGGCACAGATGCTGCTGCTGCCCACATATCAACAGACAGAGCCTGGGACAAAAGTGTCAGTCTGACAACTATGTTTATCACAGCATTATTTACCATAGCTAAGATATGGAACCAACCCAGATACCCCTGTGTAGATGAATGGATCAAGAAAATGTGATATATATATATATATATATATATATATATATATATATATATATATATATATGATGGAATTCTATGATTCCATCAGAAAGAATCACACCTCCTCATTTGTTAGAAAATGATAAGAATTGGAAAAAATCATATTAAGTGAAGTAAGCCAGACACAAAAAAATATAGGTCCCATGGTTTCCCTTACTTGCAATAATATCAGATGAGCAGAAAAAGGTCAAAAGCTATGTACATGTGACCACAGAAGATGATGTTAAGAGAAATTAATCCCATGATATGGACACACGAGGTTTTTCATTGTTGTTGTTGTTTATAATATACTATGTGATTTTTTTTCTGTTTATTTTGTATGTTCTTCCTCCTATGGTATATCACTTGTTGTCACAGTACTTAATTTTGGTACACTGCATCTTGTATTTACATTTATCTAATTTGGGAAGGGGAAGGGGAATAATAAAATGCTGAAATGAGGACACAGGATGACCCATTGCAACAATGAAACTCACAAGATACTATGTTGGAAATGATCTTTACAATTTCATGGGGGGGAAGTAGGGCAGTCGAGGGAGGGAAAGGATAGTAGGAGACAAAGGAGGGAGTAACAATGTTCAACAAGAAATGTACTCATTTCCTTACTCATGTAACTGTAACCTTTCTGTACAACAACTTTACAATAAAATAAAATTGGAAAAACATTTACCACAAATCTTGCCTTGTGGATCTCAATGAATTATGCTTGATCTCTTATTACATGACCTAGATTCAGCATTTTCTGTTCCTTCTGATATTAATAGTAAGTTGTTAATAGAGAAATTTACATAAGGTATTTCTATGGAAATCACAAAATATTTCTTGTTACAAGTTTCATATTGTATTGAAGACTTAAAGTGATTGCAAATAAATGGAAGGACCTGGGAAGACTTATGTTATGTGAAGTCAACCCAGTCCCAGAGAGTCAAAGTTTTCATGTTTGTGTAGAATTGGTGTATAAACTTAGAGATAAATACTAGAATTAGTGTATAAAGATATAACTAAACACTTTGGGTAGTATGCAAGTGTACACAAATGTATTAATTGAAATACAATAGATTCAGGGGAGAACTTAAACAATGTAATTCCTTAGAAAGACTAAATCAAAGGTCAGCAAAATCAATACAGGTACCTGAGACTTGAAAAGTGTAGGGTGAAGTCAAAGAAGGGGAGTAGATGAGTGAAGAGAAGTAGGGAGAATATAGTAAAATTTTGAATGTACATCCTACAAAATTAACAAAAATGAAGGAAGAGGAGTTTGCAGGGCTGAGTGAGAATGTTGAAAGGGGTGACATTGATTAAGATGCATTATATTCATAAACTGCTTTGTTGAATGGCAACTCTTTGTGCTACTGAAAGGTGATAAAAATATTTTGGGAAAAAAAGAATTGTCACTCTGAAAGACAAAAATATTTTCAAAAAGCTCTGCAGTATATTTTATCCAATTATTTCTATTTCAATACAAACAAAATAATATATAACTACATATACATACATGTTTATCATTATAAGGGACGATTCACCATATAAAATGATATATGCAAAATTGCTAATATCACTTTATCTAGAAGAATAAAATGGGTGCATGCATGTTCATCTTGCCTTGTATCTCTTGTAAATTGTAAAGCAGCAAAGTGAGAAATCAAAATAATAATTACCCCTTTCTCTATTTGGAGACGTACTGTAATACAGCAAAACTTCTACTATGAATCAATTTAACTAAGTCAATTTATTTGGAAGTGTTTTCCTTATCTTTTTTCAAAATCTGGGAATAATTACTATGGATTATTGACTAATGCAACAAACAAGGAGTTCAATATAATGCTTTCCTAGGAGATGAGCTACATACCCACAAAGAATTAATTATATCTTTTCTAAACTTTATGATAGCAATGTACTTAATACTTTAATAGCATGTTTTCCTTCATGTAACATTATAAAATATGATTTTAAAATAGAATACAGGTTATAGCAATTAATTTAATGCTTAGCCAGGTCCAGCAGCTCATACTCATAATCCTAGCTACTAACCAGGCTGAGATTTGAAGATGGCAGTTTAAAGCCAGCCTGAGCAAAGAAATTCTTAAAAATCTTATCTTCACTTAACCAGCCAAATCTGAAACTGGAATTGTAGCTCAAGTGCTAAAGAGATATGAGCAAAAAATTCAAATGAGAGCATGAGTTCAAGCACAAAAAATTAATTTGATGCCTAAAATAGATTCAATAAGCTGTCATTTAAAATTTGACCATTAAGTTCCTCATGGTTATAATATTAAAATGATCTGTCTTGAAAAGTACGTAAGCATTCTGTGTTCATATATGTATGCAAGTTTCTTTTAACTTCTTCTACATAAAAGAAATTTAAAAAATGTAGAATTATGAGTTCGCAGTGGTCGTATACATAAAATTTGCATTAACTGACATTTAAGAGATTTTTGGGGGGGTTGTCTGGTTGGGGGTGATGAACTCTGGGCCTGGGCGCTATCCCTCAGCTCTTCAGCTCAAGGCTAGCACTCTACCACTTGAGCCACAGCGCCACTTCTGGCTTTTTTTTTCTGCTTATGTGGTGCTGACAAGGGCCTCAAGCATGCAAAGCAAGTGCTCTACCACTGAGTCACCTTCCCAGTCCTTTAAGAGATATTTTGTCTCAGATATCAATGAGTAAATGAATGTCTAGTCATTAAAAGGTGTACATATATACCATAGTTTTCCAGACCTTCTTTGCTTTTAGCAAATTTTATTTTACCAGACAGAGGGTTTCTCTCACAAGTGGTTGAGGTTACAAGTATTGATTTACACAAAAGACATGTTTTGAAAAGTGTTACTCTATTATGCTCATAAATAGTAGCCATATGTGTTATCTGTACAAAGTAAACATATAAATTTTCAACTCAAAATATTTAGTTAGGAAGATATATCAGAAGATCTTTCCACAATTAAGATTCCAAGCATGTAGTGTATGCTTTTGGAGCTCTAACATTCCCTATGACTTTGTCTCTCACTGGCATTATGTCCCAAAGAGAAAATGCCTGCATATATTATTTCCACTAAGTTAGTATGATGCAGTTAAGGCAATTACAAAATTTATTGAAAATAATTGCACATGCACTCTTTAAAGGTCATTGCAAAAAATGAGACCGTGCATAAGAACTATATTAACTAGAAAGAAATTAGTATATAAATTTCAAAAGTAGCCCTTGAAATTTGGAATCTAGAAGATAATGAAGATATCTAAGTAGGCTATGCTGGAAAATAATATAGTAAGTTCATTATAAGAGTATATTTTATAGCATTGTGGAAGATCTGAGAGAGATGTTCAAACATTAGACTGTAGCATCTATAGAAGTTTGTTAAGTTATTATACTTTGAATGTTCCTTCCTTAAAGAAACTTTGAAAGGTCAATGTATAAAATAGATGCTTTTCCTTCAAGAGGAATAAAGGCAAGTAAGATGGTAAAAGAGATTGTAGATAGCAAATCATTTTGACATTTTTATATTTAACATATAGTTATAGTGCAAAGTCATAAAGAAAATGTGCACTGATTACACAGAAAAATGAATGTGCTAAAGCAACTGATTACTTTTTTTAAGTGTAAGAAATGAACATGGCTTACTTCACTTAATATAATTTTTTCTAAGTCTTTCCATTTCCTAACAAATGGGGCAATGTCATTCTTTCTGATGGAGGCATAAAATTCCATTATATATATATATATATATGTATATATATATATATATATATATAATTATCTTGATCCATTCATCCACTGATGGGCATTTGGTTGAAGTAAGGCAGGCCCAAAGAAACATAGGTCCCATGGTTTAAAGCTATGTACATATGACCATATAAGATGTTAAGCAAAATGAACCCCAAGACAGAGACACAAGTGGATTTTTCTTTCTTGCTATTGTTTTTAATGTACTTATAATACACTATGTGATTCTTTTGTTTCTTTTGTATGTTCTTCCCCCACGGTATAACTCCTGTTTTCACTGTATCTGATTCCGGTGTCCTGCATCTTGTATATACATTTTTATAATTTGGGGAGGGGAAGGGATATAACAAAATGTTTAAATAAGGATACAGATTGACCAATTGAAAAATGAGATGTACAAGATACTATGTTGAAAATGAACTTTACAATTTTGGAGGACGAGGGAGGAGTTGTGGAGGTGGGGAGGGAAGGGATGGTAGGGGAAAAAGAAAGGAGGAGGTAACAGTGCTAGATAGGAAATGTACACATTACCTTACTCATGTAAGCCCTCTGCACAGTATTTTTACAATGAAAAACATTTTTAAAAAAGAGAGAAATGGGATAGGAAGGGGTAAAGAGATCATGATTTAAATTGTAGACCATTGCAAGAATTTCCCTCACAACAAAGCAGTTTGGCAGAGAAATGTCATGACCAGACTCAATAACTGGGTCCCTCTCCTGCATAGGAGTATATAAGTGAATAAATGTAGAAAATGAATCTGAAGATCATTATAATTTTTCATATATAAAATGAGATTTTCATAGAGTAGGATAAGAATAAAAATGTAGTGGAATGAAAAATGAGATGTAATTCAAGACACATTTAAAATTTCAGATAATAAGATTTTCAACTGGATTATATATGAATGTTAAAAAACACAATCAAAGGTAACTGAAGATGCTTAACCTGAGCAATGGGAGAGAGTCATCATAAGATGGTTTGAAGAAGGTTGTATAGGTTAGGAGATAAAGACTACGTGTTCAATTGTACATATTCAATATGAGAGTCTATTAGATATAAATTCAGTATTTTAATGTTGATATAAGGAATCACTTCATTTCTGGATTAATACAACTCATTATTCTGTGGGAATTCACATTCAGAATGTATTAACATTATTATGAGTATAATGTGGTATATAAAATATTGCTTTAGCCATATCTTTTTGGGGTTCATCTAGGACAATAAACAACATCAAACATGCATATTTAAATGTACAACTAATACAATGCAGTTTTATTCAATTTAGAAAAGGTAATATAATGCACAGATAATTTTGTATTGCTATTACAAAGTGTTTCAAATCATTTTATATTTCAAATGCAAATCTATAGACCATGATCCACTGAATAGATTCTCTGAAAATATTTTGATTGCTTTGGACACTGTATATTAAATAAGGTGTCCCACTGAGTTTTTCATTGCTATTACTATAACTTTGGAACAAGTCATCCTGGATTTTGTAATGAGTGAAAAATGTAATTTGACATTTTTAATATGAAGGCCATAATGGTATTTAAAGATGAACTTGAGCTCTGCTAATTCTATTAAACTACAGCCTGCCAATGAGCTATAAAGTCTAATTAATCATTTTGTCAGATTTGCTTTCTGAAGCTAGTCAATATAAATTTGAATAAATAGGAAGCAGCTGACCCAGGAATATTCTGAATAAAGATGCAGCAGCTGTAACCTTATGGTATCTTATTTGTACAGCAACACATCTATGTTTCTGTCAGTGACCCATCCTGCTTCAAGGAACATGTTCTTTGCCACTTTAAATGTGCTACTAAGTGCACACTAGGTAATTTTTAAAAATATATTTTACAAATTTTGATGTCCTATTGTGTAAAGTACATTTAAGATAAACAACTTTAACAGAGTTTTTTTTGTAGATGACATTGTTCATTGACTTGTCACATCCAAATGCATCAAAATGACCATGTTATATCAAAGTAATACAAAGTGATGGATGATATTCAGGCAGTAGTAATGCCCCTTAATGAGATGTGTCAGCATATTTATTGGTCACTTTGAAGGAATGCTTATTTGCTTAAGTATGTTTGTAGGAGAAACCAAAAAAATAAAACCAAAGATTCATGGTATTTAATGTAAATTTGCATAAAACAAGCCACTACCTACTTTATAGTATAATTGTCACCATTTGAATTAACTATCTCAGGTCACTATGCACATTATTTATGAAAAGTTTAGATTTGGGCTTCCATTATTGCTGTGTTGTCCTCGCCTTTATTTTAAAGTACAACATAGAGCTAGGACTGAAAAAGAGCTGCACTATTTTTCTGCCAGTATTTAATAAAAACAATATGCTTCCTTTGCTGTCATATAGGAAAAAATGTAAAAGTTTGGTCCTACAATGTAACAGCTATTCTGGGAATGAGCTACTGAATTATGCTATGAAGAATTAGGAACAAGTTTTTTTAGGCCATGACCAATGGAAACAACTCTGAGTCATCTTAACACTGGTGACAATGGCCCAATCATCCACAACTGAATTTTGTCCAGATATAAAATATTTTTGCCAGATTGTTGTTTACTATACAACAAACAAAACGCCCATTTCAAGCTTCTGAGAGAAGACAATTTCATAAGGCTTAACTAGAATTTAACTGGTATATGGTAATTCATCCATGAGATTGTAATTTTGTGTATGGTGTTGTGCCCTGATGATAGCTATGATTTGGTTCTAACATAATCACTAATGCTTTTTTAAGTCTTTTATAATGAAAAAGAGAAAATGATCCATCAATTTTATTGATTTTTTTAAAAAAACTAGCTTTTTGTTTTATTAATTTTATTTATAGATTTTTTTAGTCTCTATCTCATTAATTTCAGTTCTTATTTTGGTTATCTCATGCCATCAAACAACTTTAGGTTCAACATTTTCTTGTTCTCTAGCAGTTTTAGTTGCATTATTAGATTGTTTATTTGGTCTGTCTCTGTTTTCTTGATATGTGCACTGAGAGCAATAAACTTGTCCATCAGGACTGCTTTCTCTGTGTCCCATAGGTTTCTTTTTGATGTTTCTTCATTTTTATTGAATTGTAGGAACTTTTTAATTTCTTCTTTAATTTCTTCTGTGACCCATGTATTGCTCAGCAATGTACGGTTTAATTTCCATGTGTTTGAGGTTTTGCTACTGTATGCCTTGTTATTGAAAACTAGTTTGATTCCACTATGGTCAGATAAAATACAGGGGATTATGTTGATCTTCTTGTATTTGCTTAAATTCTTTGTATGAACTAAAATATGGTTTATTTTAGAAAAAGTTCCATAGGATGCTGAGAAGAATGTGTACTGGGTTGCTGTTGGGTGGAAAACTCGGTATATGTCAGTTAAGTCTACTTGAGATATGACATCATTTAATTCAGAGACTTCTTTGCCAATTATTTGGTTGGTAGGCCTGTCCTTTGATGAGAGTGGAGTATTAAAGTCTCCTAGTATTATTGTATTTGGATCCATCGTTTCCTGTAAATTTGAGAATATTTGCTTAACATATTTGGGTATACTGATGTTTGGGGAATATAGATTGACAATGGTGATATCCTCTTCTTGGATTGTTCCCTGTATTATTATATAGTGACCTTCTTTGTCTTTTCATAGTGATTTTAGTGTAAAGTTAATTTTATCAGATATCATAATGGCAACTCCTGCTTTCTTGCCGGGGGCTTTGCATGGTAGATCTTCCTCTATCTTTTCACTCCGAGTTTGCTCTTATCTTTGGCTGTGAGGTGGGTCTCTTGAAGACAAAAAATTGATGGATCTTGTTTTCTGATCCAATCTGCAGTTCTTTTTCTTTTGATTGGTGAATTGAGTCCATTAATATTTATGGTTATTATAGAGAGGTATATTGTATTTCCTGTCATTTTCTACTTTCTTAAGTTTTTCTTCTTTCCTTTCCTCCCATGTTTATTAAATTGGTCTCCTAATGACATCTATCTGGTCTGGATCCCTGTTCTTGAATGCTTTCTTTGGATTATAATCCCGCTCTTAATATTCTTTGTAATGCTGGCTCATTGTTCATGAATTCATTTAGTTTTTCTTTACTATTAAAAATTTTAGCTTCTCCCTCGAATGTGAATGCTAGCTTTGCTGGACATACAAGTCTGGGCTGGCAGTTGTTGGTTCTCAGGGCTCAGATGGTACTTTCCCAGGCTTTCCTTGCATTCAGTGTCTGTGTGGAGATATCTGTAGTGATTCTATTTTTTTTCCATTGTAGTATAGCTCCTTCTTTGCTTTTGCTGCATGCAAGATTGCTTCTTTATTGCTAAAAATCTAGCATTTTTACTATAATGTGTCTAGCAGTGTTCCTCCTGGGATCTTACTTGTTAGGTGTTCTGTAAGCCTCTGTTATGTAGGTAAGATTTTCTCTTTTAACACTGGGGAAATTTTCAGTGATGATCTTATTGAACAAGTGTTGCATTCTTATTCTGGTATTCCTCCCCTTTGTCCACCCCAATTACAAGAGAGTTAAATTTCTTTGCACTGTCTGCTTGTTCTTGGGCTTCCATTTGGCATGTTTTCAGTGTTTTTTTCCATATCCATAACTTTTTTCCAGGGCCTGCATTTTGTCTTCTGTATCTGATATTCTATTTTCCATTTCATGTATTCTATTAACTGTGGCTTCCATTGTGGTTTGCATGGAGGAAATTCAATTTTAGATGGAAGAGACTGAGCCATTTATAATTTCTATGTTATTTCTTGGAGTGCTTATCTTTTAGCGAGGTGTGTACTGCATCTATTTTTGTGTGTATTTCTTGTTTGAAGGCATGGATCTCTTTTGATAGCTCATTCCTTTGTCCTTTAAATTTCTGATCTACTTCTCATTTTAATTCTTGAGTCATTGCTTCTGTCATCTCTTGGATTTCTTTTTGCTTCCACTGGTGTTCTCCCCTCCCTGTGTGGTTGCTGGCATTTGAGTCTGGTTTACTATCTTTGCCGTTGATGAATTTGTAATTTTTCACTGTGATTTTACCATGTGGATTCAGGGATTGTTGGAGACCAACTCCAGGCCCTGATTGTTTTGGTCACTAGGTGGCTACATTTGCTTGGTTCTAGATTTTTTCCTGGATAAACTGATGTAGCTTGTTCTTGGGTCTGGGCTGGTTGAGAGTATTTTACCTGGTCCAAGGTTCTGTTGTGGGAGGGGTTGCTTTCCAGCTACTGGTCTAACTCAAGTAGGGCTTAATCCTGTTTGTTTGTGGTGGGCAGACATAATCCACCCTCTGCTGAGGTGTGCACTCAGATACTGAAAAGTTGGGGGCAGGCAGTTAAGATAGCTAGGGTTCCTGCCTGGGACACAGGTACAGTTCCTTCAACTGCCTACTAGATATCATAAGCAGTTCCCACATTTAGTCAAGGAACAGCCGCCTAGACTGCTTCTGTTCCCTCCCAGGGGCACTCTTGGTCAGGCTTGGCCAGCTGTGTGTGCCCACTGGTTGCTAGTGCACTTACACAGATCCCAGCTTCCTTAGTAGTCTAGGTGGTGGCCGGGGCCAAGCCAAGTTCTGTGGAGTTATCACCAGTGCTGGTCTCCGGTGGCAGGGGGTTTAGGTGGGGATGTCCCCTATGGGATATTCACTGATCTTGGTACTGGTTGGGAGCTGTCCAGTGGTGCTGTGGCAGATCACTGGTTTTGTGCACTCTAGGTTGTTGGTCAACACCGTGTTCCACGTTGGTTGAGATGATTATGGGCTATGTTGGGTGGTGGTGCAGTCTGGGTCTGTTTCACAGGCTTACCACTGTTTATGCTGTCCCATTTGCTGTCGTGGGTCTGGGGTTCCTCACCACTGCTGCCCCACTCTGGGCTGGACTGCTTCCATGGGCCAATGCAGAGAGGGGCAGGGTCACTAAAGTGTGCAGTCCTTTGCTACCACTGCTGCCACCTTGGCCGCTGCTGCTGTTCCAGGCTGAATTGCTTACACAGGCCTGTGTAGAGAGGCACTGCATGGCATTGTGAGTCTGGGGTCATTCGCTGCCACACTGCAGTCACTGCCGCCCTGAGCTGGGTTGGGTCGCTTCCCCGGGCTGCAGGGTAGGGGCGGGGGGGAGAGGCAACAGGGGCCTACCATCATTTTCCTCTGCTGCCACCACCCCAGGCTAGGCTGGGCCGCTTATGTAGGCCAGTGCATTGGGGCACTGTGCCCCGCAGTGAGTCTGGGATCGCCCCAGGCTGGATCTGGACAATTAGGAGGGTGGTTGCAGAAAGGTGTTGTACCACGCTGCAAGTCTGAGGTCCTTTGCTACCACTTCTGTAGTCACTGCAGCCCTGAACTGGGTTGCGTTGCTTCCACAGGCCAGGAGAGAGAGGTGCAAGGCTGGTTAGTCTAGTGTCATTTGCAGCTGCTACTGCCACGCGCGCCACAGCTGCTGCCGCGAACTCAGACTGGGCTGGGCCGCTTAGGCAGGCCAGGCCAGTGCAGGGGGGCGCTGTGTCCTGCATTGAGTCTGGGGTCACCCTGGGCTGGGTTTGGCCGCTTAGGAGGGTGGGTGCAGAAAGGCTCTGAGCTGAGCTGCAAGCCTGTGGTTATTTGCTGCTGCCACTGCTGTTGCCACTGTCTCTGGGCTGGGCTGTTCCGGCTAGCTAGTGCAGACATTGGAGTCATTCCCTGCCCTGGACTGGGCTGGGAAGTTCTCATTGGCCAGTGCAGAGATTGTGTTGGGCTGTTCCAGCTGGCGTTTGAGGGATTTTTGGAGTTGTTTACCTCCACTGCTCCAGGCTCGACTGGGCCATAGCCGCAGGCCTATGTGAAGAGGCAGTGTGTTGTGGGTCTGGGGTGATTCCTCACCACCGCAGCTGCCCGCCACTGCTGCCGCTGCTACCGCAGCGGCCACCACCGCTGCTGTCTGCCAGCTGCCCTTGGGGCTGGGCTGGGCCCATGTTTATGTCCGCCGGGCAGAGGCGCTACATTGTGGGAGGTCTTCGTGTGAGTTCTGTGTTCAGAGTTTTCTGTTTGTATTCTCCGGGTCAGCACTGGCTCTTGGGAGTCTTCAGGAAGCCTTGGGAGGCTTGCATCTCTGTGATCCCTGAGGTTTGGCATGGAGCCCCGCAGGCAGCAAGGGGTGGAGGAAGGGTCTTCCACTTTACCGTCTTTGTGTAGGTTCTGGAGTTTTTCCTTTCTCTTTTTCACTTCCTGTATCTTTCTGAGTAATCGCCTTTTTTGTTTTTGTCAGTCTTTTGAAGAAAAAGAGTATTGAAACCCAAACTATTTGGTTGGAGAGAGCTGAGATGTTTCCCTACTGTTCAGTCGCCATCTTGGCCCTTCCCCCAGAAAACTCAGTTCTGAGAAATCAGGGCAGTTGCATGTTTAGTCTTGACTATATTGGTCAGAAATAGTGCATGGGAGGAATTTGGAAAAAATTCAAGAAGTAGGCTAGAAAAATCTTAGTTTCCGTAAATGGTGTTTAATAGGTGATTCTGTTTTAAACTCAAAAGACCAGAATGCAGATGGTAATGGAGACAATAAAGACTGCTCACAAGATTTCAGTTGTAATTGAGTACCCTATTGGGAACTGGACTGCGGGCTATCTCTGTTACATTGTGTCAAATGAAGTGTTTACGTTTTTTCTATGCCCTGAAATTCTGGGGGAAGCTGAGGTTAACAGTGACAAGCTAGTTAATGGAGTGGAGGAAATTTCAAGGTAATATAGCATTCAGACGATGGCATGTGTATTGCTTGCTTGCTACTTTTAGTCACATTTACAATCAGAATTAGGAGCACAAAAAAGGCAGCAAGATTTGAACTTTTTTTTTCAGTTTAGCCAGGGAATGGTGTGCAAAGTTGAGGGCAAGAGAGTTGTGCTTGCTGAAAAATTAGTGGCACTAAAAAGAAGACATTTACTTTACATGGGACAGTATGAAAGATGACTTGAGAGCATCTTAGGAATTACCCAGTCCCAATAATTGCACACTGAAGTGTGTAAATCTGTGAGCTTATTTGAAAGACCACTTAAGAAGAGAGCTTGAGAGTATTCTGCTTGTACAGCGTCCTCTAGCAAAATGATTTCCTATGTTCAGCTATCAAGGCATTCAGAGGACATGCCATCCTTTGGACATTGCAAATGGTCCTGTCTATTGCTCCACAGCAGCAGCCCACATGATCCTCGTTTTGGTCAGCAAGATAATGCGGGTGGGTTTTTTATCTCTCTCTCTTTCTTAAATGAATGCATGATGTTGAAAATTATAGGATCATGATCGTTTCCTCTGAAATCTCAAGGAAAAGTGTGGGAGGGCAGACATTATGTGATAGATTTGATGTCCTTGCAGACAGTCTTTGAGAAATCATTGTGTGAAATTGTGGGAGTGAAAGCAAAGGCAAATTGCTAATGATCATAGGTACTGCCATCCAAGCAGAAGCTATGTGGGCCTCAGCAGCAAGGCCGGGGGCGGGTGGGGGGGTGGCTGCCAAAGCCCTTTGGAGCTCACATCATACTACAATGCCTTGAATTGTGAAGACAGTGCTGAAGGACTTACTACTTTATTTCTGTTGAGTTTTGGTCCTCATTTAGTCTCATTTCAACTTTCTATTCTTCTAGTTCTCTATCTCTCTCTCTCTTTTTTTTTTTTTTGGTGGGTCATGAGGCTTGAACTTAGGGCCTGGGTGCTGTTGCTGAGCTCTTTCATTTAAGGCTTGAGCTCTACCACTTGAGCCACAGCACCACTTCTGGTTTTCTGATGGCTGGAGATAAACATCTTACAGCATCTTACAGACTTTCCTGCCTGGACTGGCTTTGAACAGCAATCCTCAAATCTCAGCCTCCTGAGTAGCTGGTATTACAGGTGTGAGCCATCTGGGGCCTGGCAGTTCCTCTTCTTTGAAATAGGAATATTTCCCTGAGCCTCTTTCCCAATGATAGGTGGCACAAACTTGCTGTCTTGGAATCTCTTTTCTTTTTTCTCTTCTTTTCTTTTCTTTGTTATTTATTATTTTTCATTTTTATTGTAATGGTGATGTACAGAGTGTTTACACTTATGTAAATCAGGTAATTATTAAATTTCTTTTTGAACAGTATCATACCTACCCTTTCCCCCAGATTTTCCTTCACGAACTCCCCCTACAAGTTGTATAGTTTGTTTTCAATATAGTGTCTAATGAGTATTGCTGCTGCATTTGTTCATACTTAGTTGTACTGTTTCTGTGCTTGCACCTCTCCCTTCCCTAAACAGATAAACATATACAAAAGGTACAGAAATGAAACACAGTGACAATTAAAGGGACCTTCTTTTCTAAATGCACACACCATTAGTTCATGTTTGGATTCACTTCCAGAGAGACTTTTGCTTTGAGATTTACCTTAAGATATACTTTTAGAGAGATTTTATTCTATTGGTATCAATAAGAATTTGCTCTTAATAATGGTTAAAATGTGTAATGGTGTATAATGGTGTACTTCATTACTTTCACAACAGAAAAATCATCATTTTTAGATTCAGTATATAGCAGAAAATTACATTCAATTTTCTGTTAGGTACTCAATGCTGTCTGCCTTTTCAATGTATATTGACCATATTGTAAAATCAGAATTCTTACAAACTGTTCTTGAAATGATTAATTTCAAGTCTCAACAAATTCTATAACTTCTCAGAATGTGTATTATAAGAAAATTTACAATTTGAATTACTGAGACATCCTAATGACACAACAAATGTCTTCCATCAATTATTGTGCTATTGTTATTACAAACATGACATGTTAAATATCATCTTCCACATTAATGGGAGAGTAAACAGAGTACAAAAGCTGATATTTCTTCTTCTTCTTCTTCTTCTTCTTCTTCTTCTTCTTCTTCTTCCTCTTCTTCTTCTTCTTCTTCTTCTTCTTCTTCTTCTTCTTCTTCTTCTTCTTCTTCTTCTTCTTCTTCTTCTTCTTCTTCTTCTTCTTCTTCTTCTTCTTCTTCTTCTTCTTTTCTTCCTCTTCTTCTTCTTCTTTTTTTTGGTCGGTCATGGGGCTTGAAATCTGGGCCTGGGCCCTGTCACTCAGCTCTTCAGCTCAAGGCTAGCACTCAACCACTTGAGCCACAGCACCACTTCCAGTTTTCTGGTGGTTTATTGGAGATAAGAGTCTCATGGACTTTCTTGCCCAGACTAACTTTGAACACCGATCCTTAGATTTCAGCCTCCTGAGTACCTAGGATTACAGGTGTGAACCACTGGTGCCCGGATTCATCTGCTATTTCTTAACATTTCAATATGCTTTTAGACATCAATGCAAGAGTGCTGTTTGGTAATAGAACATAAAAGCATCATTAGTATTGACATGCTTCCTCTTCAGGAAATTAACAGGGAGGCTTTTTGGTATTTGTGTGACTGGTCAAGGACAATTTACAGTTGAATTATTCTGAAGGAAAAACTTGTTGATTTGAGCACAGTCTTATTATAGCTTTCAGTAGAGGATGATAGATTTTGCTGTCATTGTGATAAACTCCAACATGTATGCTTGCAATACAAAAATAAATAAAACAGTAGTAGATGTGTTTGGTTCAGCTACTGATCAACAAACAATAAAAGCTTACACTGAGAAAGTTCTAAACATTCCAATCTCAGATGTCCACAAACTGCTTTACTATAGTCAATATTGGTTCAGCTTAAGAATTTAAATTTCTGCTATTTATTTACTTGCAGTTTTAATACATTCATTATTCCTCAGATATGACCATTCTTTGTTATTCTGCTTAAAGAAATTACACAAGCTTGTTATAATTCTTTTCTGAAGCTATATTTCTATAGTCTTGTGAAAATAGAAAAATTACCATGTTTTGCTGGTTCCTTTCATGTTTAACAATAGTTCTCTCTCAAAATTTCTCCCATTATTACAACCTGCCACTTGGTAACAGGCAAAAATTCAGATGGTAAAATGCATGACTATATACTGAACTCTGAATTATAGCAAATGATTTGGCCCTTCAGGGACTTGGGAAGGCATGACTGTAAAATTGGTGACAAAGATGTTTTGGGAAGAGGTTTGTAGCTAGACCTATACAAATGGGCAATGCCTATGAAAATATCTGTGTCCTGTATAGAGGGTTTGAATACTCAAATGAATAGGATGGTCCATAATGTGGATAACTTTCAACCTCTTTTCTCAGCCATGCTTGTCATTACCCATGGGCTCCAACATGAAGTAGCCATGGTGGCAGTAATGGAGGTTATATATGGGATCAGTACCATGAACTTCTCAACATGTCTGCGTGCCTAGTGTACCAGCAGCAGAGACCAATATTGTGCCCCCAATAAGACGTTCCTGTGGTGATCAGCCAGTAGTCTGGTGGCAGGTTGATTGCATTGGAGCACTTCCATCATGTAAGAGGTAGCATTTTGTTCTTACTGTAAAAGATTCTTATTCTGAGTGAAACTGCCTTCCCTTCATGGAACATTTCTGATCTCCTAGCTATAGGTTAATAGAATGCCTTGTCCAACACCATGGTAAGGAAATGGTATCAGGTACAGTAGCTGCAATTGGATTCACCACTTGATCAAGTTCATGATATTCAACTGTCATTATCCAAGTTCTAGCTGTCTTCTGCACAGGACAAATAGGACATCTGAATAGGAAACCACCACTCAAAGCACCTTTCAAGTCTTGGTGACATTAATGCATAACATTCCTCCAGGGATGTAATGTTATTTTTGATTTACAATAGTCACATATTTATTTTAGTTGGAATAAAATTTGGACATTGACTGGATATATGTGGGTTGTTAAAACTACCATTTCTTTTTGAAAACACTTAATTTCTGTGGTCCCAAACAGTTTTTCCTCAAAAATCTTCTCTATGCAAATAGTAACAGTTTTTTTTTCAATAAAAGTATTTCCACAGCAAAACAGACAAATCCTTCTCCAGTGTCTCATGTGAGAATTATTCCTTCATCATCCTGTTTTGGAGGAAGAGGGAACATTATTCATTCATGCGCTTGGACATGAAGAAAACTTCCCATTTTTCTCACTCAAGGAACTCTGCTTTCCATGTCATGATCTTGGGCTACCTTCCCTTTCCCTGAACATGGCTCTCAGCTTGGAAGACTGAATCTCTGATCCCCCAGACTGCTATATTTTTAAATAATGTATTTAAATTTGTGTAGGAAATGCAAGATTTTTCAAATGATTTTTAGTAGTTAAAGATCTCATTCACTTTTTAAAAGATCTCTCCCCCCCCTAAAAAAAAACAAAACAAAAAAGGTCTCTCCCTTGTGCAGAGTTAGACTTTCTATTAAAACAGAAAATTATGGTAAGAAAAATTAGATGGTAATTCAGAGACATTCAGTGCTAATTTAATCATGGCACTAATTGCCTTCTGACCTATATATTAATTTTTTGTTTATTCTCTTTGCCTGTCGTGTCCTACCATGCCACAGTTCATGTTTTATGAAACCTAGATTTCTGACAGTGATATACACATATGCCTCATCTTCCCTGAAGTCTTTCCTGACTAGTCCATAAATCTTGAATCATTTTCTCCTTTATCGATACCACTGTCTGACATGTGGCAATACAATGGATGAGTTAGCCAATTTTTCTTTATCTATCTTGGTCTTAAACTATATTCCATTTTTATAGCCACCATAGTTTATTTGCTCTGCTTCTTTAAAAAGACAATATTATGTATATTTGATAACTACTTATTGAGACTTGATTCTAAGCATAGCTATATAAAACTTGTACTGTTTAATATCAAATTACATTCTCCTAATGAACATATGAAACTGATTAACCAGATCCCAGATATTAGAATTTTTAGAGCAAAATATTTTCAAACTACATAAATTCAAGGGGTAAGACATGATCTCTAGAATTTTTGTCTAAGAAAACTAAGCTCTCACCTCTGTATTTACTATAAATATTCCCAAGATAACTGATACCTTAACATTAAAAAATGTGAAAGGTTAATACTAGCAACAATACTGATATTACTATTTTGAAATTATAAAGTAAGTATCTCATAGCAAGATCTACCATAAGTTCCAGTAGCACAGTGAAACCAAATTCTGTTTGTTACAGGTCATTCTCCATGTAAAGGAAGAAGTTCCTTGGAGGAAAACTGAATGTATAATGAGCCTGGGACAACTTGTACTACAAATTTTATCATTATAGAAGAGCATTGGAACTGACTGTAAGAAAAAAACCCAATTGCTCAGACTTAGGCAATTGGAATGTGAAATAAGAGTGACTACAGTACATGGAAACAATAGCTCTAAAGCCAGAAAAATGCCCAGGAATAAATTTACTCAAAAAGGTTAAACATAAAGTGAAGTAAGCCAGGCCAAAAGAAACATAGGTCCCATGGTTTCCCTTATTTGCAATATCTAGTATATGTCTGACCAGGAATAAATTTACTCAAAAAGGTTAAACATAAAGTGAAGTAAGCCAGGCCAAAAGAAACATAGGTCCCATGGTTTCCCTTATTTGCAATATCTAGTATATGTCTGAGTCAAGCAGAAAAGGTCAGATAAGGTGATGTTAGGGAAATGAACCCTAAGATATATATTCAAATGTTTTTTTTTTCTTTCATGCGATTGTTTCTAACACATTTATAAGATTATTTCTTTGTTGCTTTGTATGTCCCTCTCCCACAGTATATCCCCTGCTTTCACTGTATTTGATGTCGGTATAATTTGTGGAGGGGAAGGGGGAAAACAAATCGTTTAAATAGGGATACAGGTGGACCCATTGCAACAATGAGATGCACAAGTCGTTATGTCGAAAACGAACTTTACAACTTTGGTGGGGGGCGGGGCGGGAGGATTGGGTGAGGGGGCGGTGGTGGGGAAGAGAATGGGAAGGGATGGGAAGGGGAAACCAAGGAGGAGACTACAATGCTTGATAAGAAATGTACTCATTATCTTGCCCATGTAATTGTAACCCCTCTGTACAGTATTTTCACAATATAAAAAAGGTTAAATATAACTACAATGAAAGCAATTTAAGAGAACACAGGGCAAATTGAAAGACATCTCATGTTAAAAGAATCTGTTTTGTTAAAAATATTCAAACTACTCAAAGTGATGTACAGATTAAATGTACTCTTTATCAAATTATCAATGGAGTCACTCAGGAATAGAAAAAAAAATTCTAACAATCATTTAGTCATTTTGAAGTTTCAACTAATTCCATTATGTTTTATTTCTTCTGACAAATGGATAAAATAAAATAAAAATAAAGAAGAATAAATCAAATAAATTGCACAGCAGGCCCTATAGCCAGTGTCTCTTAATGTTTAAAATGCCTGATTCATTTATTATGATGTTATGGTTCTTAGTTTACATAGGTTGATGAAATGGACTTCTATATGAATTCACAACTGTGAATTTGTAATTGTATTATAGCCCTTAGAGTCCTAATTGTAAGTGAATAGTAAGCCGTTTTTGCAGTGTATTTAACTCCAATATGGCATATTTATGTAACTCCTGTATAATTTATTCAACAAGCGTATAATCTATAACTCACTGGATAGTTCAAGAATTGATATAATCATTCATGTCACACTCTCTAATCTATGCTTCTTCTTTTAATTCTGGAATATTTTATTCCTGTTGCCTCTGTTGCCAGTAATACTTTAAATTTTGTACTGGCATACATTGTAGTAAATCTTCTGAATCTAAATAATTTCATTGTAGTGTCATCACCACTCTATATGGGCTGTTGTATATTTGTTAAAAATCTATATGTCATTGGGATCAAATCTACACTATGATACTGTTAAATTAGATGAATTCTAGCAATTCTTAAAGCAAGATCAGTTTGTTCTCTTGCAAATGTTATGCAGAAAATAACTTTTAATATAAACTGAAACAGGCAACTAATTCTTATGTGCTCTTGAGTGTTATCCTCTAGTATTATAGAATATTTTAAACTTTAGATCTCCAGGTTACCTTGACTATAAACTAGTAGAAAGTTATGCTATATTGGTGCAAGTTTTATTTATTTATTTATTTTTAGTTTTTTTAAAGTTTGTTTTTTTATTGATGCAGTTGTTTACCTCTGGTAGTGTGAAATATTTTATTTGATTCTTTTTTTTTTGTTTTTTGGTCTGTTGTGGGGTCTGAACTCTGGGCTTGGCACTGTCCCTCAGTTCTTCAGCTCAAGGCTAGTTCTCTACCATTTGAGCTATAGTGCCATTTCTGGCTTTTTCTGCTTATGTGGTGCTGAGGAATCGAACCCAGGACCTCATGCATGCAAGGCAAGCACTCCACCACTGAGCCATCTTCCCAGCCCTATGTGTGAAATATTTTAAACAAGGAGTTGATTATATTAGTGAAGAAAGATGAACAAAATAAGTTCCATAAATACATGCATTTCTATGACGAATATTGTTTATATTGTCTTAGGGAAGGGAATTCACAAAATATGCCCCAGATGCACAGGTAAAAAGATACAATTTTAAAATTCTACAAGCACATGGGTAGTGAAAAGAACTAATTATTTTGCTACTAAAGAGCCGAAGTCAGATGGTTTCACACTTTTCTGCAACAAAAAATGATGTGTAAACAAAAAGAGAATTTCACGCTCAGATCTTTATAAACATAACTACTATAAGACATAAAGAATAAGGAACTGATTAAATATTTATAAATCAAAAGGTGGAATAAAATAGCAGGTGATTTTTAAAGTCAATGAATCATATCAAATGAAGTATTAACTGCATATGTTAAAATCAATAATTCTTCTAAAATTTGTTTACATTCCTTAATTGAAAAAATAATTCAAAAAATGAGGAGGAGCTGATAAGAACCAAGATGCTCCCAATCACTCATAATAATGAATGTGGCAATTCTTCACTATTTTTTCAAATTGTAATTCTATTAATTTCTGTACAAAACAACCATTCATAATTTTAAACTATCAATTTAAAAAAAAATTGAAACCCCTCTCTGTTAAAATAGCTCAGATGTTAGATTGAAGTCTAGGCTAGATTGATTTTACTATAATCTATTCAGTTATTTGTTGAAATAAGACTAATTAATAATGAGCAAAGTTTGAGAAATTCTTGACATAATGAGAAATTTACAAATCCACTTGGAGTTTACTTAACCCTTTCTCCTACATGATGCTTAACTTACTATCTGCTATTTGTCTTAATAAAAATGCATTCGTATTAGAATAACTCAATTGTTTGACAGATGAAGCAACTGAAATAACTGAAACAATATTGTCTTACTGGGGCATTTAATCCTTAATGTGATAGCTACACAAATATAGACCAAATAGTACATAGTGCTCATATGATGAGGCTACCAACTTGTGTTAAATTGTGTTCTTTCATATTGTCAAACATGCTGAATTCCTCTACAGTCTACAAGAAAGCTGTCACTATTTCCATGTTAACCACCAGAACAGGGTTTCTGAAATATATTTGACAAAAGGACATGTTAAGAAGCTAATTTAAAAGAAATAATTTATTTTATTTTAACTGAATTGGGATATTCTCTGGCATCTGTTGCCTCTGCTTTGTCTTTCCACCACCTCTTACTGTTTGAAGCTGTCTAGAAATGAGTTACAGTATCTTATCGCTTCTCTGCCTTTTGGCTAAGATCAAGTGTAATTACAGTATCTTGAAGAACTTTTGTCTGTGATGAATATGTTTGGAGAATATAGAAATGTTTTGTCCTTAAATCCTAAATTCAGAATCCTAGTTTACATGTGCCATGGTAATATTTCATTGAGTGATTCTTTGATCTAGAGATGTATCTAGGCATGCAGAATGTATGTTTTAGCTTTGTAATGCTTACTTTCTTATATTTTATTAGTATAGAAAAAGTTAGGTTCTGTATTTAAATTCAGGGGATCTACTGGCCACCCATGCACTTGATCCAGGTTAATAAAACATGGAATCCATGAGGTATGAAGTATTTTTGCCTTAAGATAGAAACAAAAAAGGGAAATGTTAGAAATAATCTAAATGTTTTTTGTATATATTAAGAAGTTCTACTTGAGCAATAGAAAAATAGAATAAATTAAACGTTTATGAGCCAAGTAATCAAATACAGTGATAACGTATTACACCATGGGGGAAGAACATACAAAAGAAACAAAAAATCACATGGTACATTATAAATACATTAAAAACAACAGCAAGAAAGATAAAACCACTTGTGTCCCTATCTTGAGATTCATTGAGGAGGTGGGGAGGGAAGGAATGGTAGGGGAAAAACAAAGGAGGCGGTAACAATGCCTGAGAGTAAATGTAATTATTACCTTACTCAAGTAACTGTAACTCCTCTGTACAGTATTTTTACAATAAAAATATATACAAAAATTACAAACCATACACTAACTTACAAATAAACACTTCATTGTATAATAAAAATAATAAAAAAGACCCAAGTAATAACACAAATATAAAATGAGACAAACATATTTCATTTGCATGGGTATGACATGAATGAAAATATAATATCCCAAACCTAATGAGATTTTGAAGCCTGAGAATAGGTGTGTGTTTGTATGTGGATATTTGTATGAGTGTGTGTGTGTGTGTGAGAGAGAGAGAGAGAGGCCGAGAGAGAGAGAAAGAAAGAGAGAGAGAGAGAGAGACTAGAAAGACAAGAGAGAGAGGGAAAAGAATACAGGTTTTATCCTCTCTGATAGAATGAAGTAAAATGGCTCTGAAAAGCATTGTAATAAAACCAAGTAAATATATATAAACACATCCAGTTTAGACTAGATCATCACATGTGTAAATTTGCTTCAAAAAGATAGTAATGTTGAAATACTTCTAGAATTCAGTTACAAATATGCAGCACACATATACACATTTTACCCATAATTAATAGCTTACATTAAATTAGAAATTTTATTTTCCCAATTACCAGCCTCTCCCCTAAGCTGAAACAGTCAGTACCAAGAGAGAATTATCCTCTGCCATGAGGAAAAAGGAAAAGGAAAAGTGTACCACCAAACTTATGATTATTTAAAAGGCTACATGAGAATTAAATTTCTGCCTCATCTCATTCAGAGTACTGATTATCTGGCATAATTTGTATTGCTAGGGTCTACTTAGAACAAAGGATAATGGTAAATATGTTCCTGTGGCCACGGGTGTTTAACCCAATAAGGAGATGGTGTATAATTTAAAGAAAAGAAGAAAGAAAAGTGGGTCTTGTGTTCAATGTTTTCCACACTGCCTGAGTACTGTCTGTCTTACCAGGGCATGGATGGGGAGAAAACATATTCAGTGAAAAGTGGAGATTTGGTTTACTTGCTGTTGTAAAAATATGAAATTTACTATGACACAGAGACACTAGAGGAAATAGGGGATGATGAGGTACCAAAAAGAAACCAGTAAAGCTTTTCTCATCAAGAAATATATACAGGCTTCATCCACAAAAGGTCTTGCAGGCCCCCAGAAATTCCACTTGAGCTGATTGATGAGGAAATTATTTTAAAAGTACATGTAGATTGTGAAAAAGGTCTATTTTTTCTTCAAATAAGCAGATCTTGACACAATGGGACAAAAAATTAACAGAAACAAATCTTTAAAAAATGGAGGGATATGAATTCCTGAAAAATTCAAAATCACCATCATGAAGATGGTCAATGAATTCAAGAAAAGGATGAATTGAGAAACCAGAGTGTTTATAATGGATATCAGACAAAATGCAGGGCAAAACAGAAGTTTGGAGCTAAAGAAGATCATGAACAGGTTTACTAGCTAGCATTTCAATACTGCCCTCTTTAGAAGGAAGTTACTATGTCTAAGCCATTTAATGACTGAGGAGTTTTGCTTTCTCCACATGAGTGCAGATAGTTAATAATCTTTGTGGAACATTTTTCTATTAAGTTCATTATATCAGTATAACCTTATGGCATATTTATTTTTCACTTTTCTTAAAACTCAACACTACTTATCTAGCTTCTGAAATTCTTTCAGCTTCCATCAATATGAACTGTTTAGCTTCCACATCCCTTTAATATGGATCTAATATTCTTTAGCACTTTCTCCTGACATTTGGAGATGCTCCAGGATCATCTTTTGTATTTTCTTCACCAGTCCTAAAATCAACTATATTTACTAATCTATCTTCTTATTGAGCCATGGCAATAGAAATTAAGATCATATGCTCATGGTACATCATTTATTCCAGGACTTCTCAACTGATAGAGAAGGGCTATGTAACATATCTCTAAAAATATTGCTGTATGTAATCATTTGTATCTATAATAAACCAAAAATGGCTCTATACGGATTTCTACAACTGTCATCCTTGGCTTAGTGAGCCTTCTCCCCTCCTCCCACCCCCCCCCGTGTGTGTGTGTGTGTGTGTGTGTGTGTGTGTGTGTGTGTGTGTGTGTGTGTGTGTGTGTGCCATTCCTGGTCTCTGAACTCAGGGCCTAGGTGCTGTCCCTTAGCTTTTTTGCGCAAGGATAGCCTCTAACACTTGACAATCTTATTTCCCCCACCCCTTTTTTGTATGTGTGATTAATTGAAGATAAGAGTCTCAACAACTTTCCTGTCTGGGCTGGCTTTGATCCATGATCCTCATACCTCAGGCTCCTGAGTAGCTAGGATTATAGGACTGAGCCATCAGTGCCAGGTGCCATGTACTCTATTGTTTATAAATGTTCCAAAATAAGAAATGAGGTGTATTTTTAAAAAGAAATTATTGAATAATCTTAAAAGTAGGATTTGGGGA
Source organism: Dipodomys spectabilis (assembly GCF_019054845.1). Taxonomy (NCBI): domain Eukaryota; kingdom Metazoa; phylum Chordata; class Mammalia; order Rodentia; family Heteromyidae; genus Dipodomys; species Dipodomys spectabilis. Next base: position 1,572,951 of record NW_024870859.1, read on the forward strand.
CTACTTTCATTAAGGTAACTTAATGACATACAGCCTTCAGTATGATCCTGCTGTGAAGGAATTTTATGTTTTTGTACATATAATGAACATCTGGTGACAAGGCATTTAGAGCCTTAAATAAGAGAAAGAAAATAAAAAGGCAATAAAATGCTTAGACTGCCTTTTACATGATGGTTTTAAATATTTTCTCTTAATTATTGAAATCAGAAAACCATTATAATATTAACCATTTCAAGTAAGGAAAAATTCGAACACATAAATATTAAATGTATTGTGTTAATGGAACATTTCATGTTCAATTTTTCTTTGATCTGTAAGTAAGTGATTTAATCATAAGATAAATTGGTCTTCAATTATATCAGAAGGACATGGAAAATCCTCTGGTCTATAGAAAATATTTTCTTGCTTGTTAAATCTATCTCTAAATATTTATTATTTCTTTATTATAATGAAAGTACTTCATACTAGAATCATTTAAACTCTTTTGTTTATCTAATTTAGTTTGCTATAATAATAGATCACTAAAAGTGGGAGAAAACAAAGAGGTGACATTGTTCAAAAAGAAATATACTTATTACCTGACTTATGTAACTGTAGCCCCTCTATATATCACTTTTACAGTGAAAATCTTAAAAAATAATATGAAAAAAGAACACAAAACCCCAGAAAATAAAAAAAACAATAACCTGTAATCCTAACTACTCATGAGGCTGAGATCTGAGGATCATGGTTTGAAGCCAGCCCCAATTCATGACATTCTTATCTCCAATTAACCACCAAAAAGGCAGAAGTGGAGCTGTGGCTCAAGAGGTACAGTTAGCTTTGAGCAAGAATCTCAGGTACAACTCCTAGGCCTAGACTGGACAAAACAGAAAACATTCACACAAATAAATTTACGTTTATTAACTACTCCATCAAACAAAATACCATAGATGAACATTACTAGCATTACATGAAGAATTAATGTGCTTAATTTCATTTTAAATTACATATGTGTACTAGACATTAAACAGTTTAAATACTATAAAATTTTAAAATACTCAGAAACAATGTATGTTAAGTACTTTTGAAGCTTAAATATGTTTTTATCTTAAAAGGTAAATGTGGTTAATAAGTCATTTTTTATTTGCCGCTTAATAATTTTACATATTTTAAGCCTCTGATACATATTAATTTCTACAACTTTGATTGGCATTTCCTGTTTAGCTTTATGGACTGCATGGTATGGTATCTTTAATCATAATTGTAATCTCAGTAACGTTTTGGTTAGTAACATGGAGCAGGTAGCCTAAGACTCTTGAAATTCATTATTGTCAACCAAGTACTTCTAAGACTTTTATTTCTATACTAATGGGGATTTGAACACAACTTAGATTATCTATGTGTATTTGAACATCAGTAAGTCTCTTATTATTAGCACTTTATGTCACATTTACAAATGCTTTACCATCAAGTATACATTTGGAAAAATCAACAAACATCAAGGGAGAGTTATTGAGGGAGTGAATCTGATCAAGTTATAATGTATGCCTATATAGACATGTCAAATCAGTTTACCTTGTATAAGGCTAAAATTTATGTTAGTAAAATGTGGAAAAATGTACTTCAGAAAAGAAGCTTAAATTAAAATGTTACAATTACAGTAATGTATCAGTGTTCATCTTATGTGCATAAATGAGTGATCACCAAATATGTAATTCATTTTACTGTAGATATTAAAAAATACTTGAATTCCTCTAAAATCCACTTCTACAATGACTTAAAATAGAGAATAAATTTAAGATAATAGATAATTTTCTGTTTATAAGGTTTCTTGTTGCTTTTCAATACATAAATGATATATATTTAAAAAAGAATATGGACTCTGAAAATCATAAAAAAGCCTGAAATTATTTTTATGAGTGTACCAAACATATGACAAATTTCTAGTTGTTTAATCTTCTTTTCTGATCTGTAATATGAGAATAATAATAGTGAAGTTTATTTGTAATTGTAATCAACTGTAATCATTTGTGTTATACACACACACACAGACATATATATGTATATATATGAGTACATTATGCAATGAGTGACATCAACATTTTAAAGTTTCTTTGAAATTTCAGTAATTTATTGTATGGAAATTTTACAGCAATGTTTGAGTATTTAATGAGCAGTTAAAATGAATGTATGCAGACAATTTTGCAAGAATATTTTTGTTTTTTTTCAAAGAGAACTTTTAAATTTATATTAAATAAAAATAAAAATAGAAGAAAGGCTACCATAGTTAAAACACGGGAATCAGGTATTCAAAAGTGGAGAGTGTAGTATCAAGAGGAGGGAGGTACACAAATGAAAAGATGAAGTGTAGGATATACAGTTACAAAATTCAACGCATATTTTACAAATTTAGGAATACTTGGAGAAGTGGTGCTGTGGCTCAAGTGGTAGAGCGCTCACCTTGAGCTGAAGAGCACAGGGACAGCGCCCAAGCCCAGAGTTCGGACCGACTGAAAAAAAAAAAAAAGATTCATTGTACTCATATACTATAATGGATGTCAATTCCTTTGTACAACCACTTAAAGATAAAAAATAAAAATACAAGCCAGGCACCAGTGGCTCACGCCTGTAACCCTAGCTACTCAGGAGGCTGAGATATCAGACCCTGTTTGAAGCCAGCCCAGGCAGGAAACTCCATGAAACTCTTTATCTCCAAAAAGCTACTCCGAAAAAAAGGGAAGTGATGCTGTGGCTTAAGCGTAGAGTGCTCACCTTAAGCAAACGAAGCTCAGGGACAGTGCGTAGGCCCAGAGTTCAAGCACCAGGACTGGTATCAATCAATCAATCAATACAGTAATGTGAAAATGTAAAATGAAGTAATTATCAGCAAATTTATATATATATATATATATATAAAGCTGATGCTTTAAGTTATGAATGTTAGCAGATGTGAATTGGAAATGAATGACATCACAGGAGGGCCTTATAAATTAAATGTTAATGCTTTGGGCTCTATGTATATTTGTGTGTCAATGTATGTATAAATATTATTGTTTTAATACAATATTCAATTGCTATTGTAGCACGTATTTGGCTTTAGTGCATTTAGACCTAACATATTTTTCTCAATATAAATTCTATTAAATATTTGAAACTGAATACTGATGAATACATCTGTGTCCATCTATCTATCTCTCTACCTATGAAACATCACAATGTAGCTATCTCATCCATATTTCTTTCTGACCCCCATCTTTTAATGTTTTCTAGTTGCTTTCTGACATTCAAGTTCTTTTTACATGAAAGCTTATTTGGTTCCTGAGAAACCATTTGTATCTTTATAGATAGTAGAAGAACCTGCTACTTAACACAGATATTAACAAATTTCTGTATAATATAGTAATTCTCATTTTCTCTCAGGAAGAATAATACTGAAGTGTGCATTCTGGACAATTTTTTTGGTCGGTTGTGGGGCCTGAACTCTGGGCCTGGGCACTGTCCTTCAGCTCTTCTGCTCAAGGCTAGCTGTCTACCACTTGAGCCATACCACCACTTCTGGCTTTTTCTGCTTATGTGGTGCTGAAAAATCAAACCCAGGGCTTCATGTAGGCAAGGCAAGCACTCTACCACTGAGCCACCTTCCCAGCCCCTGGACATTTTTTATTTTTTACAAATTGACCATAATGTTATCTAACTTGATATAGTACAAATATTGTCTTTTCTTACCCAGTTTTGAGTCACTGTGTTCATAAAGCACTTACACAAAAGTCTTACTGTCCAGGTCTGCTGCTGAAGAAATCAAACCTAGAATGGTGTGTGGGCAGAAATACGTTGTAAGTTGACCATATTGAATTCAATTGTAGAAGAATAGCTATATAAAATGCTACTGCATTGATTTAAACAAGCTATACAAAAGATTAGGGACTGGTTACAAACATGGAGAAAAGGGACATACTTGAAAAATCTATAAGAAAATGGAAAGGAATTAATTGAGTCAATGATTATGTTGAAGGAGAATATAGTATAAACATTTCTGCTATGTTTTATCTTTGGTTAATAAAGTGTAGTTAATCCTTCATATAATGACATAAAATGTAGACTTAGGTTTGTGTGGGCTTGGAATAAAATAACACAATTAAATTTGAAACGTGAAGTTGGAGATATCTGTGAAAACTCAATATGCCCATAAGTTGTTTGGGATACAAATGTCTGCACATCAGTTAAAAATTTGTAAGGAGAACATTATTTTCAGAGTCAGTAGGTGATATGGGAGTGGTTGATGTCAGTCATGAATAAAGGGGAGTGTGCTTCAGTGTGGAAATTGTCAAAGATCTAATTCCAAAATAAATGAATGTTAAAGATTTGATAAGAGGAACAAATCCATAAAAGAATGGTGATGATTAGATTAAGTAACGTGCACTTTTACCACAGAACAAATTTACTCTTCACTCAGCCCATGTAATCAAGGCACTGTTAATGTGTCTTTTTCATCTTATACAGTCCTTAGGGTTACTGTGAGTATAAAAGGCTCCATTTAAATATTTTCTTTACTATATTATGCTTATAGAGAACATGTACTTTTTTGGGGGGGGGTCCAGTCGTGGGCCTGAACTCTGGGCCTGGACACTGTCCCTCAGCTCTTCAGCTCAAGGCTAGAGCTCTACCACTTGAGCCACAGCGCCACTTCCGGCTTTTTTTCTTTTTGCATATGTGGTGCTGAGGAATCGAACCAGGGACTCATGCATGCAAGGCAAGTGCTCTACCACTGAGCCACCTTCCCAGCCTGAGAACAAAGACTTTTAGATAGAAAATACTACCTGTTTGATTTGCCATTCTTATTACTTTGACCCAATATTTGGCACATAACTGTCCATATTGGTAAACAGGCATATCACCTTGATGCTTGAATGTCTATGTAGCATCCAAATCAAATGCACTTCTGTGTACTATGATTTGTATGTAACCTGCTCAGAGAAGTTGGAGAACAATGCAGACAACAGTGCTATCTCTGGAAGAGAAGGAAGGCAATCATACAATGTTTAACTGCAGCATATAGTATAGACAGATTTTGATTTTATCTCTTTACAGAATCCTTGACCAACAATGTGTTATCAACAGCAAATAGCTAAGTCATAAATATATTCTCTTTCGATTCTCCATTTTTACCCACTCATCAAGAATTATTGCTAGTGTTTTAAAACTAAATTGATGCTATCTATTTATATTTCAAGCTAAATCATTCCTTTCAGAAGGGTCTTGTAATAAACTCTTATTTTCACAGACAGTTTGGACCTTTTTCCTTGGATTTATTCAAGCCTTAGATAACAATAAATAAATTAGACTTAGATACATAGAATTTAGCAAGAGAAGTCACATTTAATTTATGTAACATTTTATAAACAATTATACAAACTTGCCAGTGTTATACAATGAATCAAAATAATAGAGGCACAGTCTAAGGAGCTGGACTCCTATTTTAAAACGTTCATGTAATTTTTCTAACCACAGTTATTTATGCAAGTTTTGCATGATAGGCCTCATGGGGAATGGCTGCCTTCCCTACACAAGACGCAGTGCACTGCTATTGTATGACAGGCTCTGGAAAAAGCTGCAATGAAGATTATGCTCTTGCACATGTTTGCATTTCTAGCTTTGCCTCCATCCACCTCTTTGAGATTGAGGCTAAAGTCCTCTGAAAAGTGAGGAGAAACAGTGAAGAAGCCTTATCTCACCCTACCTCAATCTATTCCATGCCCTCTTCCTGCCCTCAGCACTAATCCTCCCAATCACACCCCTGCAGCACAAAGGTAATACAGCACTCAGAGTGCTTTTTTTTGGTCCACAGCTCCTTCAAGAGTGTCATCACACCCAATTCAGTGCTGGTATTCCGGATTCTTTGATGATGTTCCATTATATAAAAGAAAATTGAACAGGAAATCTGTGTTTCCTCAGATATTAGACTGTTGTGTATCCTATTGCACTAAGTGATTAAAACCTTAATGTGTCCATTTATATTTGATTCCATCAATCTACCACAGATAGGTTAACACGTAACATCTCAGTTCTTTCTCATCCAGCTCAACTGAGTTCCTGATGGAAACAAAGAGAGAAGAGCATGAGCACATGTGTTTCAATATAATCTCCATACAGTTATACAGGGGCAATTGGTAATATGCATTATATCTGACAGAAATTAATAAATTCAATAAAAAGAAAGATGCGCTAAATTAATGCAAACACAGAACGTTTACAGGAGGTTCATAACATAGCCTAAAAATAATCAAATGAAATATTTTTACTGGTTATGAAATATTATCTAGCCCATTCTTATTCCAAGAAGCTTCTTATGGTGCATCTTATTCCTATTTATTTTCATTTATTTAATGTTTTACTGGAACTGGGGCTTGAACTCAAGGCCTTATACTTGCTCCCAGCTGGAAATCTACTACTTGAGTTAGGAGTCTTGTGGACTTTACTGCCTTATTTGGCTTATAACCTCTGAATCTGAGCTTTTCATTTAAATAGGATTACAAGCTTGCACCAGTAATGCCAGTTCTGTACCAATTATTGTAAAAGATTGATTAAAAGCAGTATGGAAAGGTAAGCAGCAAAAGAAATTTATTAAATTCCAATGCCAAAGCACTGAATATTAGATTCCCAAGGCAGTAGTATCAGCGATGGCATTATTAATAAATCCATGCAAAATAATGTAGGTGTTTGCTTTCCAATGACACAAAGATATTTCCAATAATTCTATCAGTATTTACACTGCATGCTATAATGTTAAAAAGACTGATAATTTGATTTAGGAATATGAATCTAAATACTCATGAACTAATAAATTATACATTGTTTACTATAGGAAAGAAGAAAGACTAGATATTGTAAAACAAGGTCTAAGTTAGAGAATAGGCTTTATAAGGGATTCTTGGCTGCAAAACCCTAGTACAATTTGAGAGCAGTTTTCATTCTTTATACCCCAAATACAGGAAAGTATTAAAACAAGAGACAATGATATTTTCTTTTCTTTTTCCTAATCTATGATGATATCTTTCTAATAAGATTTAAAGCCTGATGCATGTGGCTTATGCCTGTTATCCTAGCTAATCAGGAGGCTGAGATCTGAGGATTTGTGTTCAAATCCAGCCTTAAGCAAGAAAGAACATGAGACTTTTGTCATCAAGTAATTACCAAAAAGCTGGACGTGGAGCTTTCATGCAAGTGGTAGCCTTGAGCAAAAAAAGATCATGGATACTGCCCAGGCTTTGAGTTTAAGCCCCAGAGCTGGTGTAAAAAAGTTTATTTAAAATAGGAAAAGGAGTTGTTGGGTTTCTTTATAATGTAAGATCAACTATTTATAAATTCCAGCTCCCCTAGTTACTGAATGACTGACTTTATATCATTTTTATCATCTACCTCATTTATGAAGTAGGGTAATAATGGCTTTGTGGCTTCTCTGAGAGCTAAATAAGATACTGTAGTAAGTGCTATGTGAAAACTAGAAATTGTTTGAATAAATGAATTTAGTAAAGTTGAAATGAATAAAGTCACTATGCAAGAATCTTTCATGATTCCATAGAGCAAGAAGGAGCTTATGCCTTTTTATAATAGTTATGAAAATAAAATCTTTAAATGGATTTAACCAGAGATAATTATCCTGTATACCAAAACTTATAAAACACTGATAATACCAAAAGCATTTAAACATTCAATACAATCACTATAAAACATCTTAGTGACATTTAAAACAGAAACAGAATATAATAAACATAGCCAAATCAATTGAAGTTAGAAGTGACAATATATGAATTTGAAATATATAAGGATACAGGTGGACCCGTTGCAACAATGAGAAGTACAAGTTGTTATGTCGAAAAGGAATTTACAACTTTGGTGGGGGGGGGGGGTAGGGAGGGTTGGATGGGAGGGCAGGGGGGGGAGGATGGGAAGGGATGAGAAGGGGAAACAAAGGAGGAGGCTACAATGCTTGATAAGAAATGTACTCATTATCTTGCTCATGTAATTGTAACCCCTCTGTACAGTATTTTCACAATAAAAAATAAATAAAAATTTTTAAAAAAGAAAAAAAAGATATATCACATTGCTATGTTATTCAAAACAGGGTGGAATTGTCAAAAACAAATACCTGGATTTAAAGGAACTGTATGTTACTGCATAAAACTTAATAGGAAGTCGAGTATTTGTGGCTCATGCCTGTAATCCTAGCTACTCAGGAGGCTGAGATCTGATAGTCACAGTTCGAAGCCAGACAGGGTAGGAAAGTCCATGAAACTATTTTTTTTGGGGGGGGGGGGGAACCGGTCGTGGGGCCTGAACTCTGGGCCTGGGTGCTGTCCCTCAGCTCTTCAGCTCAAGGCTAGCACTCTACCACTTGAGCCACCGCACCACTTCCGGCTTTTTTCTTTTTGCTTATGTGGTGCTGAGGAATCGAACCCAGGGCCTCAGACTTGCATGCAAGGCTAGCGCTCTACCACTGAGCCACCTTCCCAGCCCCAGTCCATGAAACTTTTATCTCCAATTAACCACCCAAAATTTGGAGGTACAGCCAAAGCTCAAGTTATACAGCATTAGACTTGAGCACAAAAGCTCATACTCCTAAGTTTAAACTCAAGGACCATCACACACACACAAAACAATGATCTCAGGGACTTCTTCTCCCATATGTTGTTAGATTTAGTGTATACCTATCCATGTGGAAAAGAATTATGCAAGAGATGTGGTTCACTGAATGTTTAAATTTTAGTAGTATCATTTTCTCCAATAAGATGCAACCATTTCTAAGACTCAGTTTTCATTTCAGGATCTATAAAGATCAAAGTAAATTTATTCTATAGGCTCTCAAATCTATTGTTTTATGCAGGTATAAACTGTAACAGTGAAGAATTCAAAACTGTAGCCATTTGCCACAATAATTATGTAATTTCCCTTAATCTTCCTTTTTTCCTTCAGAGAAAATAGAGTTTCCCTTGTGTAGGGTAAGAGAACTCACCAATAAAATGATTGAACTATAAGTATTGTATATAAAATCAGTCTAGCCTCAAGATTAGTACCTATATGACTGGGGTATATACAAGATGATTATCGATAATTTATAAAAAATGTTTTAAATATTCATTACCACTTTAATATACAAGATAAAAGTATACTTAAATCTGAGGAGCTTATACAATTATTTACCAACTAATATACCTAATTATTAGCAACCATCTTATTGATCTTAGCAAATTATAAGCATGGATGATGATAAGAGAGTGGCCTATAACCCATGGGAAGCTTGTGCTTAACACATTAATGGAACCATGATAGGAATATTGTGTATTTAGTACGGAAAATTGTAAATTCTTTAAAGCTAAAATGGAATATTAATATATAATTACAAGTGATCAGATCTCTTTACCCCCACAAACTTGTCCTTTAATGTACATTATTGTTAGGGGTAACACTTTCCTAAATAACTGAGCTATTGCTCAATTATTTCTCAAGTTGAGGAAAATATTGAGTGCCAAAAAAGTACAAGTGATATCCAGATGATTAAATAAATTACAAAGATGAAAAAAATCCATTTAATGAAACTCAAGGGATATTTCTTTTTTTAAATAAGTTTTTATTGTGAAAAAAACTGTACAGAGGGGTTACAAATACATGAGCAAGGTAATGAGTACATTTCTTTTCAAGCCTTGTTGCCTCCCCTTTGTTTTTCCCCTACCCTCCCTTCCTTCCTGCCTCCCTCTGCCACCTCCTCAGCCCCCTGCCTAAATTGTAAAGTTTATTTTTCGACACAGCATCTTGTATATCTCATTGTTGCAATGGGTCAACCTATATCCCTATTTAAACAATTTGTTTTTTTCCTTCCTCTCCCCAAATTATACCAACATTAAATACAGTGAAAAGAGGGGTTATACTATGGGGGAGGGACATACAAAGCAACAAAAAAAAAATCACATGATATCTTATAAATATGTTAGAAAAAATACCAAGAAAGAAAACAAAAACTTGTGTCTTTATCTTGGGGTTTATTTTGCCTAACATCATCTTATCTGACCTTTTCTGATTGTCTCAAACATATACTAGTTATTGCAAATAAGGGAAACCATGGACCTATGTTCCTTTGGGCCTAGCTTACTTCACTTAATATAATTTTTTCCAAGACTTTCCATTTCCTAACAAATGGGGCAATGTCATTCTTTCTGATGGAGGCATAGAATTCCATAGTGCTATTAAGGAATTTAAGCTTAAAAGGTTTTGAATTGAGTAATATATTTCTGGATTAAGTGTGTACACAGTTGGGGATATGGTCTAATAATCAATGACTGGTATATCTGAGGATGAGCAGAACAGCAATTAAGTCACACAAAAAAGAATGAAAGTGAAGGAAAAATGAAAAGAATTAGAAAAAAACGACCAAAAAGTCAGTGAGATTTAAAAAAAGCACACACACATATACAACTTAAATAAACATTATAAGAGGAAAAAAAAATTAATGAAGAACAATTTTTTAAAAAATTAAAAATTGAAAAAGGTAGAAATAAAGAGTTCTTTGATTTTTTTTTGGTGTGGGGGCTGTGGATGGGAAGATCCTGTATCTCACATGTGTCCTTAATCAGTCTCTTGGTGGAGTCTCTGGTCTGCTTGTGGCGTTTGTTTTTCCTGTGGCTTGATTGGTTTGTTAAGTCAGTTTGTTTGAGCAGGCTGAAAAATGCTCTGTTTTACCCAGGATTTTGTGATTTTCCACCCAGGGTATTGGGAGGGAGATCTGCTTTGAGGACTGTTCACTGGAATACTCAATTTTTTCTCTTTCTTAGTGACAGGACATAACTGTCGATTCATTTTGGAGACTTCTATGGCTGCTTATTTTACACAAAACAATAACAAAAATTAACTAGAAGCTATAAAAGTAATTATGAGCATTGAGCACAGAGGAGAAGAGTCAACACCAAGTCCCTGAATTCAAGCCCTAGGACTGGCAAAAGAAAAGTGGTTATTTGTAATAAACTAATGTAAAATAAACATGCATTTCTTCTTAAATCCAAAATTTTATCAGAAATTAATACAAGTGATTTTTTTCTTTTTTTATTGTAAACATGCTGTATAGAGAGTTTGGAGGATAGTGGCTGGGGAGAAGCTGTAGAGTAAACAGGCTCTTGCATAGAAAGCAGTTTTAGTTTTCAGTGAACAATATTAGGCTAGAGAATCACACCAAGTGTGCCATCACGGTAGAGAGAGTTTGGCCAGAGAGGAAAAATTCAGGCAAGGAGACAGATCTGAGTACTTGCTGGTAGCTATGGCTGTGGTGTATGCGGCAGCAGTGGCGGTGGCCAAACCGCCCTACCTACAACAGAGAGCGTCAGGAACAAAGGTGCCAGACACAGCAGACAAGCAGATTCTACTCAACACCAGCAAGAACTGATAAGGAACAGATATCTTCATCCTACAGATCTCAGACCAGATACAGCCCAGGAAGCAAGACTCTGGCATGAGTAGAACCCTGACATCCTCACTCTTCTCTGGGAGCAGAGTAGGGAAGTCCGCCTCTCCCCCACCACTGGAGATCTCCACCTTTGATGTTGACAAAGGCCCAGCTGAGCAGCTAGTTCCAACTCAGGCCTTGGAAGAAAACAAAAAAGTCATTTAGCAGGTCACAGGAACCTGACCTGACCTGCCAAGCTTAGCTCCACCCAGGGGAAAGTGCCCCACAGGAAGCTCGGCCCCTGGAGGAGTGACTTCTTCACTGGGTAAACAGAGCCAGAGGCTGCCTTCTCTACAGCAGCCTAGACAATCAATTGAAATTCAGCAAACATAAACCCTGAGAGTAGCTCCAGGCTGGGCTCTGTGAGTGTCTCAGAAGCTAGACCCTTAGGGAAAAGCTACTGTCTGCTGAAAGGCCTCAACCCCACCCAGAACCTAGCCTCATCACAGCATCTCCAAACTAGAGGAAACAGCCATCTCCCTCTTTTGTGATACTCAAACCAGTTCTCCCTCCCACTGAACTAGCCTGGGAGAAGGATCACAAAATCCTGGCTAACACAGAGCATTTTTTTGCCTGCTCAAACAAACTGAATTAGAAACCAATCAAGCCACCAGAAAACCAAACACCACAAGCCGACCAGAGACTTCACCAAGTGACTGGTTATAGACACAGGGGAGATACAGGATCTTCCCATCCCTCCCCCCAAAATATCCCAAAGAACTCGTTTTTGTATATTTTTTTTAATTTTTAACTTTTTAAAAATTGTTTTTATTAGTATTTTTACTCTCATAAATTTTATTTTAGGTGTATATATGTGTGTGTACTTTTTTATCTCTTTTGATCTTTTGGTCCTTTCTTTTCTTTTTCTTTTTCTTTCTTTTTTGCATGACTTAATTGCTATTGTGCTCATCTCCAGATATATATCCGTTGTAGATTATTAGACCTTATACCCCATTGGATACACACTTAATCCAGAAATTTATTACTCAATTCACAAACTCTTAGGTTTAACTTCTTTAATAGCAGTTTTATCTCTTTATAACTTTGTACTTTTCAATTAACTAATTTTAAGAATTTTTATTTTTTAGTTTTTCATGTCTCCTTTCTATCCCTCTCCTCCTCTCATTCTATCTTCCTTCTCTCAATATCATTTCTTTAAACTTACATAATTTTTAACTGTTTCACTTTTTAAATTAAATTTCTTGTTTTATTTTAAAATTTTTGCTTTTCCATTTTCTTTCTTTTTTAAAAAATCTCTCTCCTTTCATTCTGTCCAATCCATTTCCCTCTCTGAGATTAGGATTTGGATAAATTCACTCTCCTTTTATCTTTCCTTGTCCCTCTAATCCTATTTTTCCCCACATTTCTCCTTAAACTTAATAATTTCTGGTTTTCCAAATTCTTCTTTGCTGTTGTTAGCCCATTAATCCATAGCTGTTTGATGTTGAATAGATTGTATCTGTTGCACTAGATTGTATCTGCAGCCATTTTGACTGTGCAATTACAGGACTTTGGTTGATGTTTGCCTTAAAATAGTGTTCTAGCACAAAATTAGTGTTATTTTCATAAAAAAAAGGGCATAACAAGCCAGAAAAACACAAAAAAATGGCAAGTCCAGGTATATCAACTGCCACTCATGATAATCATGTAACAGAAGAGATAATGAGTAATACAGAGGAGAATTCCCAAAAAGCTCTACAAACACTACTGGTCAACATGGTGAATGAAAAGATTGAAAAGATTGGTCTGGTCTATTTGGGGTTCTAAAAGCTTCTTGTATCTGAATAGGCCTATCTTTTTGCATGTTTGGGAAGTTCTCTGCTAGGATCCTGTTAAACAAATTTGCAAGACGATTAACTTCTGTCTCTAGGTGCTCTTCTACACCCATTATCCTCAGATTAGGCCTTCTGATGGTGTCTTCCAAATGTTGAATAGATCTATCATATTTCTTGGATTTGTCTTAGATATTTGTATGTTCTTTCTCTATAATATCTAGGCTGTCTTCAATCCCAGAGATTTGATCTTCTGCATGGTCTAACCTACTATCAAGTCATCCTAATTTGTTTTTTATTTCCTTTCTTTCTAATTGGTTGGCTTTGATGGCTTCAAATTCTTTGTTGGAGCTTTGTTTTAGGTCTTGTATGAACTTCTTTACTTCCTTAATTTGGTGTTCATTGTTTACTTTTGAATCACTTAGCTGAATGGTTATGGTTTCCTTGGACTCCCATTCCTTCTGTCGGGCTCCATTCAGCATTCCCTTTGTGGTCTCCTTGAATTGTTTCAGCTGTCTGTTTATGATTTCCATCAATATCTCTATTGATATTTGTCTATTCTCATTCAGCTCTTGCAATTCCTGCATTACTCTTTGCTTAGCTTCCTCACGTTCACGCCATTCCTCTAGTTCTCTTTGACTGTCCTCAGCCTGCTCACACCATTCCTGACTTTCTCTTTGTTCTCAGCCAGTTCACGCAATTCCTGTCTATCTCTTTGACTGTTCTCAGCCTGCTCACCCAATTCCTTTATTTCTCTTTCAGTGTTCTCAACCTGCTCACCCAATTCCTGTATCAACCTTTGAATAGCTTCCTCACACTCATGAGATTTCTGTATTAATCTTTAGTTTGCCTCCCACTATCATGCTCAAACTGAGTCATTTGCAGGTTTTCAATCTTTTCATTCCCCATGTTGACCAGTAGTGTTTGTAGAGCTTTTTGGGAACTCTCCTCTGTATTACTCATTATCTCTTCTGGATTAAAAAACAAGACCTCTGTATCTGCTGCCTTCAGGAGTCACATCTTGCCCGTAAAAACAAACACATTTTCAATGTTAAAGGTTGGAACAAAATCTACCAAGCAAACGGCCCCCATAAACAGGCGGGAGTTGCAATCCTAATATCAGATAAAATAGACTTCAAATTAAAATTCGTGAGAAGAGATAAAGAAGGTCGCTACATACTAATTAAGGGATCTCTCTTTCAGGAGGATATTACAATTCTAAATATCTACTCACCAAACAATGGAGCACCCAAATTTATCCAAGAAACACTACTTTCCCTCAAATCCCATATAAATCCAAAGACATTAATTGTTGGGGATTTTAACACACCACTCTCCCGACTAGATAGATCAACTTGGCAAAAACTCAACAGAGAAACTGCAGATCTAAACAGCTGCATAGATCAACTAGATTTAACAGATATCTACCGAACATTTCACCCAGCAGCATCAGAATACATGTTTTTCTCTGCAGCACATGGAACATTTTCTAAAATAGACCACATTTTAGGCCACAAAGCAAACTTGTCTAAATTCAGAAACATTGAAGTTATACCTTGCATTCTCTCTGACCACAAGGAAATAAAATTAGAACTCAACACCAAAAGCCACCAAAGAAATTCTGGTATCACATGGAGGCTGAACAACACACTGCTGAATCACGAGTGGGTCATGGAAGAGATTAGAAAGGAAATTCAAATGTTCATGCTATTCAACAAAAATGAACACACAAATTACCAGCTCCTCTAGGACACAGCAAAAGCAGTACTCAGAGGCAAGTTTATAGCTCTGAGCTCCTACATCAACAAATTGGAGAGATCTGAAACCAACAATTTAATGACACACTTATACCTCCTTGAAAAAGAGTAGCAAGATAAACCCCAATCCAGTAGACGGAAAGAAATAATTAAAATTAAATCAGAATTAAATGAATTAGAATCCAAAAAAACTGTAGAAAGAATCAACAAAACAAAGAGTTGGTTCTTCAATGCAATTGTATGAATTATCTATAATTGTTAAATTAGCAGAAGAATTGGAGTAATGGTTAACAAGAGTTAAGAGGAGGCAGTGATTACGAAGTATTTCGAGTTTCAGTGTGAGATGATGAAAAAGTTCTGAGGAAACATAATGGTGACAATTGCCCAATTATGTTACTTTTATTAAAGCCACCAAATCAAAATTGCTAAAATGATAATTTAAGAATTGTGAACATATCATAAACGTTTAGAAAAACTGAGTAACAAGTCCTTACAGAATTCATTCTCTAATTTGTCAGTCAGATTCTTGGAGATGAGTTTACTCTGGAAAATGGAGACAATGACAAACTTATACTGAAGAGTAGTTCAAATCATGGCTGGTGTGCTAAAAATGGTATAATTTGCATAAATTTTATTAATCTATACACTATAATACATTGCAGGCAGCCAGTAATACGGAAAATACATTTTTATTTAAGTCAGTAAAAATCACAAAGTGTTTGCATTATTGTAGGCGGTGCAATCTTTTATTTTGCGGTGCTAAGGTTTGAACTCACATTTAGCATTGCTTGCTTAGTTTGTGCTCTACCACTAACACCAGGCCTCCAATTTGGCATTTTGCTGGTTAAATTAAGATGGAGGCTCATAGATTTTTTTCTGCCGAGTGGGTCTTCAAACTGATTTTCTAGTTCTTGCCAAACTTAATGGCTATAGGCAAGAGCAACTGGTACACAGCTTTTTTGTCTATTTTTGGAGACAAATTATCCCCAGTGTGGCCTCACACTTGTGATCCAACCTTCCATATACTGGATTATGTGTATGCACAGCTATACCTAGCAATACAGAGAAATTTTAGTTCCCCTAAAGGTCCATGTATTGAAGGTTTGTTCCTTGATGTGGCGCTATTGGGAAATGATAGAAACTTTAAGACGTGGAGAACAGTGGGAGAAATTTAGATCATTGGATACATGCTCTTTAAAAATAGTGTGGGACCTGGTGATAAAATAAGAAGTTTTGCTTGGTCATGTACTTCCTCATATTTCTTGCTTCACCACAGGTTTAAAACAAAGAGACCTATTAATCATGGACTGAAACTTCCAAAAATGAAACATAGTAAACTATTTCTTATCTTATATTGATTATCTTAGATATTTATATGATGAGCACATTTTGACAAAGATTTTGCTTCTAAAACATGTCAGTCTACCTTTCTTTCTCATAATATACTAACAGATCTGGGCTGCACAAATCATACAAATACCTTATATGAGTGACAAAATACTAATTGAACAGGATGGAAAAGGATGGTTAGTTGACTAGTACAAATGCTCTTTTAAAAAAGGAAAGAAAATTACACTAGGATTTAGAACACTGAAATTTTATAAAAGTGATTTAATCATCACAATCATGTATGGATAGACTTTCCAAAGTAATATACAGTTAAGTTATACATCTTCTACTACAAAGAATGACGCATGACATGTAGAGTTATCAAGGCTATAATTGTCCTACACATAAAAAACAACAACAACAACAAAAACAAGAGCCCGATAGAGGCCAAGAAACAGTTCCCAAACTGAGAATCCAAGAATCATAGGAAGAACTCACTTGGCACAGCCCCCAAGAAGGTGGGTAACATGGCAGGAGCTACCAAACAACTCTCAGTATTAACTCTCAATATTAATGGATTCAACTCTTAAGTTAAGAGACATAAACTGTCTAGTTGGAACAAAAAGCCAGATCCTTCTATCTGCTGCCTTCA
Source organism: Dipodomys spectabilis (assembly GCF_019054845.1). NCBI lineage: Eukaryota > Metazoa > Chordata > Mammalia > Rodentia > Heteromyidae > Dipodomys > Dipodomys spectabilis. The sequence goes on from NW_024870859.1 coordinate 1,589,931, forward strand.
AGAGACATACCTTGCCCATGTAAACATATTCTGAAAGTGAAAGATTGGAATAAAATCTATCAGGGAAACAGCCCTCATAAAGAGGCGGGAGTTGCAATCCTAATATCAGATACAATAGACCCCAATTTAAATTTAGTGAGAAGAGATAAAGAAGGTCATCACATACTAATTAAGGGATCTCTCCTTCAGGAGGATATTTCAATTCTAAATATCTAGTCACCAAATAATGGAACACACAAATTTATCCAAGAAACACTAATTTCCCTCAAATTTCACATAGATCCCAAGACATTAATTGTTGGGGACTTTGACACACCACTATCCACACTGGATAGATGAACCCGGCAGAAACCCAATGGAGAAATTGCAGATCTAAACAATTGTATAGATCAACAAGAATTAACAGCAGCATCAGAATAGATGTTCTTCTCAGCAGCACAGGGAACTTTCTCCAAAATAGACCACATTTTAGGTCACAAAGCAAATTTGTCCAAATTCAGAAGCATTGAAATATTGCCCTGAATTCTCTCTTTCCACAAGGGAATAAAACTAGAATTCAACACCAAAAGCCACCAAAGAAAATCCTGTAACACATGGAGGCTGAACAGCACACTACTGATCCACCAGTGGGTCATGGAAGAGATTAGAAAGGAAATTCAAATGCTCATGATATTCAACAAAAATGAACACACAAATTACCAGCTCCTCTGGGACACAGCAAAGGCAGTACTCGGAGGCAAGTTTATGGCTCTGAGTTACTACATCAACAAATGGAGAAATCTGAAACCAACAATATAATGAGGCACCTGAACTCCCTGAAAAAGGGCAACAAGCTAAACCCCAATACAATAGACAGAAACAAATAAATTTATATCAGAATTAAATGAATTAGAGTCCAAAAAGCACCATGTAGGTTTCAACAAAACAATGAGTTGGTTCTTCGAAAAAATTAACAAAATTTACAGACCCTACAAATATTCTTAGAAAAAGAGGAGAACACATCCAAAGAAACAAACTTAGAGATGAGATTCTGAACATCATAAGGGAATACTTCTCCAACTTTTATGCTAATAAGTTTGAGAATCAGGAAGAAAGGGACAAATTTCTAGAAAATATTGACATGTCCAACCTAAACCAAGATGATTTAAACCAACTTAACAGACCCACATCAAGCAATGAATTAGAAATAGCAATAAGGACCCTCCCATCCACAAAAAGCACAGGACCAGCTAAATTCTACAAGGCCTTCAAAGCATAACTCACACCAATACTCCAACTCTTCAATAAAATTGAAATTGAAAGTTCATTACCAAACTCTATGAAGCCACCTTAACCCTCATAACAAAACTAGAAAGAGAACTTTAGAACCATTTCTTTGAGCATCTATGCAAAATTCTTCAAGAAAATTCTGGCCAATCGACTTCAACAATTCATAAAAGAAACAAACAAAAGAAACATACTCTATGATTCAACAGAATTCATTTCAGGGATGCAAAGCTAGTTCAATATACACAAACAAATTAATGTACTTCACATCAACAAGAGAAGGGATAAGAACCACATGAATATCTCAATAGATGCATAAAAAGCATTTGACAAGATCCAACACCCCTTTATGATGAAAGGTCTGGAGAAATTAGGAATCCGTGGAACATTCCTAAATCGAATAAAGACTATGTATGGCAAACCTACATCCAGCATTATATTTAGTGACCAAAAGTAAAGCCATTTCCTCTAAATTCAGGAATGAGACAAGGATGTCCACTTTTTCCACTCCTGTTCAATTTAGTATTAGAATGCCTAGCTAGACAAATAAGATGCAAAAATGAAGGGGATCCAAACAGGGAAAGATGAAGTAAATCTCTCCCTCTTTGCAGATGACATGATCTTGTCTTTCAAGAACCCCCTGGATTCTTCTCCCAAGTTACTCGAGTTGGATCTCAAACTTTGGCAATCTGTCGGAGTACAAAATTAACCTTAAAAAATGAATGACTTTTCTGTATGCCAATAACAAGAAGAAAAGTTCAAAAGCTATGTACATATGACCAGATAAATTTATGGTAACCTAAATGTTCCCTAATACAGGGACACAAGAGGTTTTTATCTTTGTTGCTCTTATTTTTAATGTACTTATAATGCTTATAGTGTACGGTGTGATTTTTTTTGTTTCTTTTGTGTGTTCTTCCCCCATGATATAATCCCTATTTCCATTGAATTTGATTCTGTTCTTCTGCATCTTATATATACATTTTTCTAATTTGAGGAGGGGAAGGGAAATAACAAAATGCTGAAATAAGGATACGTTGTTGACCCATTGTAACAATCAGATGTACAAGACACTATGTTGAAAATGAACTTTGCAACTTCAGGCTGGGGGATGGAGAAGTTGTGGAGGTGAGGAGGGAAAGGATGGTAGGGGAAAATCAAAGGAGGAGGTAACAATGCTTGAAAGGAAATGTACTCATTACCTTATTCACGTAACTGTAACCCCTGTATACCATGTCTTTATAATATATAGACAGTATAAATAATTAAACCTAAAATGAAAGGCTTGAAGTTATAAAAAGTAGATAAATAATCTTTTCCTGAAAAGTGTTAAAATTCCTAAATCATATTATACTATATTAAACTAAGGAAATAAGTCACTAAAATAGAAGCAAAACAGTTTATGTTTATATAGAAACAAAAAAATGAATAATTCAAATAAATCTAGAAAAAAAAGAAATGCACTATAAATATACAGTAAATAAAATCATTGAACGACTGTGTGACATTTGGATAACCTAAGAGAAACTGAAAAATGCTTGCATACATATAGCACACCAAGATGGTAGAAAACTTGAACACACTAGTAATAAGTAATGAAATTAAATTTCCTAAGTCCCCTATCGAAAATGTGCAGGATCCAGATGCCCCTTAGTAGATGAATGAATGAAGACCATATATATATATACATATATATATGAATTCTATGCTTCCATTAGAAAGAATGACACCACCCCATCTGTAAGGAAATTGAAAGACTTGGAAAAAATAGTGTTCAGTGAACTGAGCCAGACCCAAAGAAACATAGGCCCCATAGTTTCCCTTATTAACAATAATTAGTATATGTCTAGGAGAATCTTAGCAGATGAGCAGAATAGCTCAATAGCTACGTACATATGCCTATATAAGATGACACTAAGCAAAATGAACTCCAAGACATGGGCACAAGAAGTTTTCTTTGTTGTTGTTTTTAATGTACTATGTGATATTTTGTTTCTTTTGTACATTCTTTCCCCTTTGGTATATCGCCTGTTGTCACTGTATTTGATTCTGGTACCTGGTATTGTATATATGTTTATTTGAATTAGAGAAGGGAAGGGAAACAACAGAATGGTGAGACAAAGGACCAAGGCAGAACCAAGGCAACAGCGACATACACAAGACAATATGTTGGAAATGATCTGTACAACCTGGGGGGTGGGGGGGAGGGAGGAAAGTACGAGAAAAATAAGGCAACGGGTAGCAATTTGACAAGAAATGTACTTATGACCTCATTTATGTAACTGTAACCCCTCTGTATATTACCTTGACAATAAAAAAAATAAAGATTGTAGGCATCTAAAAAGGGGGGGGGAGAGAAACTTAATACCACATACTCACAGCCAACAGCCTCAATCCTGACCTCTACAAGGCATTTAAATAACTAATTCTAATCTGATATTTCCTTCAAAAGTTAGAATCACAATTAAAGTAGCCAAGATTGTGATAAGCCAAATTTATTTTCAGACATCGTGTGTGTGTGTGTGTGTGTGTGTGTGTGTGTGTGTGTGTGTGTGTGTGTGTGTGTGTGTGTGTGTGTGTGTGTGTATTTGACTGTGCTGGCACTGGAACTTGAACTCAGGGCCTCAAGCTCTCACTGAGTTTTGTCATGCATGGCTGACATTCTGCCACTGATCCTTCAGTTCAGGATTTTTTCTGATTCATGGGAGATAACATTCTTGAGAATTTGTTTGCTTGGGCTGGCTTTGAGCTGTAATCTTCAAATCTCAGCCTCCAGCTAGGATTATAGGTTTGATTCACCAGTGCTCAGCTATTTATATTTTTCTGTTAAAGCATTTGTTAATTAACAAAAAGTCTAAAGACAAGAGCAAAAAAACCCATTTATTATCATGTCAAATGCTGTATTGTAGTTTTATAATACAACTATTGATGAGGGCATTATACTTTGCTAATAGTTCTTGTTAGTTACATAGACTGTGGAAAGGTGTATATATACATTCCCCAAAAGAACCACAAGGATGCTCATTTCAATTTTAATCACCAAGCAAGGAAAAATAGAATCAAGCATAATTTATACTCACATTAGAATAGCTACATAAATTCTAATATGGTTAAATAATAAAATATTGTCCTGTAATAAAATTGACTATAACTTTGTAATGATATAAAAAGAGCTTTCACAAATTAAGTCTACTACAGAATTTTTTTCAAGATTTCAAATAAATGATAAAGTAATAAATAACAGTAAATAATAGTAAATGGGTAAATGTGATCACGGAACTTTGTAGTTATGAGTAGAAACATTACAATGATCACTTTAGAATGAAAAAGTGGCGTTTTGAATGCTGTATATGTTTTACCTATTGATCCGCATTCGGGTTATCAGAGGGAGTTAACTTCATGAATATTCAATAATATATACACAGTATATTTGTCCTTGTTGCATATATTATTGATTTATGAAAAGTGTTAAATCACAGCTATGATGGGATGATGTTTCTCTAGTATTTACTGTATGATGGGTATTATTTCAAGTGATCTACATGAATTAACTCATTTGTTCCTGGAAGACCTATTTGAGATGAGAGAATGAGGTAGGATCATTAAAGAACTTGCCTAAAGCTATGCAGCTAATGATTGTGAGTAAAATTTGAAATCCCTTTAGTTTACCTACAATGACTAACGCATTAATCAATGTATTATACTAACCCTGAATGTCATTTTATCCTCTTGGCTATATAAATTTAAATTGCTTTAAATATTTTCTAATCATTGTTTATACAAAAATTTCTCTATCAAGTGTGGTATCAAACACTGCTTCCACTGGTGCTCATTTTTTACTATGCATATCCAGGAAGCCTGATAAAAATTGTACATTGTTCAGGAGTAGATACAAACAACTCTACACACCAAAGTTTTTATTTATTTATTTATTCATTCATTCATTCAGTTAGTTGTCTAGTTTGATTTGTAATGTTGGGAAGCAAACCAGAGCCTTTAGTATGCCAGCTCCACTAGCTCCCAGATAACTGAAATTTAGTTAAGTCTCTCCATTCTGATGCAGGTGTTCCACAAACTTGGAAAAAATATACTGTTATGGTCCTGGTGATCATGATAAATAACAAACCTATATAAAAATTTTTCTAGTTTGCATTTGAATGCAAAAAGAAGGCCAACTGGTAACAGCATTCTTAACTGTGAGAATTTATTTTCCAGTGATAGTGAAAAACAGAATTTAATCTAGCTAGCCAGGTTTGTGGAGGTACTGTTTTGTTGTTGTTGTTTTTTTTGCTACAAAGTGGGGCGAGCAGTTATAAGATGGTAGATATGAATATGTTTTGAGTAAAAATTCCATCGTTTTCCTATAAGAATCATAATAATTTAAGCAGAAAGTATTTCCTTATACATTAAGCTGTACATTTTTGCCTGAGTGAGATAGAAGAAAATGATGCATCTTCCATATATCTCTGGTATCATTTGATTATCTCCTATTGAATAGAATGAGATTAATCTCTTATTTCCTAAGGTCAAAAACCAGTAGGCATTTAAAACATGTTATAAAACCACATCATATTTACTATTCTGTAATCAAATTATATTAGTAATGGTCAGAAATTTCAGAAATTGTCATTGTGCTTTTACTTAGTAATTCATATATTAAAATATATATAGATATGTATAAATTTCATTTTTATTCCTCTAACACATTAACACAAATCCCACTGCAAATTCTGCTCCCTGTTTTGCATGAGAAAATGGCTATCTTTTGAAAATGCATTCCCAAAATAATAATAGCATATAAATATAAATTTAATGTTACTATAAAGAACTATACATTCTTTTAAATGATACCAGGATTAACGCTTCCCTTAGTATTTTTGATATAGAAACAAAATGGACACTTGAAAAATAGTTTAAGAAATAACCTTTGCAATGATTCTATAGATTTAATATTCACTAGCTTAAACTACAGCAATAAAGCTTTTTATTCTTATTTTTACTTTTATGAATGCAACCAACATTTTCCTTTTTCTACCTGTAAATGAGAATTTCCATTTATGCTTTTTATGCTGAAATATTAGGTTAATTTTATGGCAAGTTGGGAAACTTCATTTCCTTTCACCATCAATCCTGTTTTTCCTTTATTGCAGAATTATACTTACAAATAATATCACTTGAGGAGAGTCATAATAAAACAGTGAGAATAATAAAGTATGTCTTCAGGTTCATGGTGTAAACTATCAATTTCAAAGAAAATTCTGTTTAGTTTCCACATTTCTCAGTGAAATGGGGAAGATAAAGGATAGCTAATGTCAATAAGAGTGGTACAGATTTTATATACTACAATCATAACAAGTTTTCTAACTAGCTACTACCACTGAATAAATTGACTATAACAATATGGAAGCAGCAAAATCCTGGTTGTGAAAGGCTTTACTGTATCTCACTAATAATAGTTACATAAAATAAGTATATTTTCTGTAATTTTTGAGTTGTATTTTAACTAGGTAAGTTTTATATATTGCATGTTAATTTCCTACGTTTTCTTTGAGCCTCAAAGTGACTGAAAGAAAAATTTAAAGTGATACAGTTGGTTAAAAAAAAAAAAAGTCATTTGGGCTGGGAAGGTGGCTCAGTGGTAGAGCGCTTGCCTTGCATGCCTGAGGCCCTGGCTTCGATTCCCCAGCACCACATAAGCAAAAAGAAAAAAACCGGAAGTGGCGCTGGGGCTCAAGTGGTAGAGTGCTAGCCTTGACCTGAAGAGCTGAGGGACAGAGCCCAGGCCCAGAGTTCAGGCCCCACGACCGGACCCAAAAAAAAAAATAGTCATTTAACTCATGAACCATTTTTATTCTTTGTTCATATCTCTAATACACCCAATTCAACCTCATTATAAAATAGTATGATAGTATGGTATCAAAGGTATTACATACTTATTATTTTAAAACTATAAAATAAGGTATTTAGCAAACTTTTTTTTGCCAGTCCTGGAACTGGACCTCTAGGCCTGGGCACTGTCCCTGAGCTTCTTTTGCTCAAAGCTAAAACTCTGCCACTTGAGCCTCATTTCCACTTCTGGCCTTTTCTGTGTATGTGGTTCTGAGGAATAGAACCCAGGGCTTCATGCATGCTAGGCAAGCACTCTACCACTAAGCCACATTTCCAACCCCAAATAAGATATTTAAAATAAGATAGTTAAAAATATTTTTCCATTTAGTCTACCATAACAATAGTTTGCATCTATATTTAAGGGACATATTAAACAACTCTTACTTTATTAGTAAATATGATGAAAACATCTGATTTAAAAAGTTGGATTTCTTTCTCTCTCTTTTTTCCTTCCTCCCTCCCTCCCTCCCTCCCTCCCTCCCTCCCTTCCTTCCTTCCTTCCTTCTTTTCTTTTTATCTTTCTTTCTCTTGGTTCTGATCCTGGGAATTGAAGTAAAGGGCATGGATACACTCCTTGAGTTTCTTTTGCTTAATGTTAGAACTCTACCACCTGAATCACAGCTCTACACTCAGCATTTTTTTAGTAGTTCTATTGTAGATAAGAGTCTCATGGATTTTTCTGTTTGGGGTGGCTTTGAACCACAATCCTCAAATCTCAGCTTTCTACATTTCTAGGATTACAGGCATGAACCACTGGTACCTAGTGTCACAGAAGTTGGATTTTTATAACTAGGCATGCTAAATGATCACCAGCTCAATTTAATGCAAGAAAAATAGGTACCAAGAAGTATCAAAGTCACAAGAGAGAATGATAAAATCAGTGGGAATATATATTAGAATTTGTTAAAAAATACATTTTTAAGTTTAACAGCAGAATGGGCTTTAAATATTTAAAAAATACTAAGAAGAATTTGTATAATATAAGAAACAATATGGCATATGGTATATGGAATATAAAGTTGTCCCATTATGTAGAAAAGTTTAAGTTCATGGCATTTGCTTCATTATTAGCATTACTGGATTCTTAATAATTATTTTACTATTTTATTGTAAAGTGGTGTTTTTAATGCTGTCTTTTGAATTTCTATGAAGGGATTAAAATGAATCTATAGTCTTCTAGGCCATATTTTTCAGAAAGGAATTGATTTTACAAAACCTTTTTCATAAACAATAGAGGCTATTTATTCTGCATTGGCTGTTTTTATGCAATATTCAAGATATGTTGCACTAAAAAAGCACCTCCTTTCTCTAGTACCCTTGGACCAGTATATTTATGTTTAGGATATTACTGGCTAATATTAGTTTGTATGAAAAGTAGACAATTAACTGTCCTATATAGAATTTCAACAAGACTGCTGTACAAATATGGACTGGAACTTTATATTTATATCACAGGTAACTTCTTGCTGCTAAATTAGTTGGTAAGCTGAATTTTCTTTCCTCCTTTGGAGCTTCCTGCATATTCTCTATTTCACTATACAACACACCCATCTCTAATTGAACATCAGTAAGTTCCAAATAAAAAGATATCATGCAAGGGCTGGGATGTAGCTCAGTGGCAAAGCGCTTGGCTAGCAAGTGCAACGTCCTGGGTTCGATCCCCAGTACCAAAAAAGAAAAGACAAAAAAAAAAAAGATATCATGCAGTTGTATAAATCGTACTAAGCCTCACAGAAAATAAAACACTATTCACAGAGAAGGTGAGATATGGGAATGTGCATGCATGCTTGTATGTCCTTTTGTATGTGTTTGTTTGAATATGCAATTTTTTGCAAAATTGTGAATTCTGGAAACGAACAGAAGGAACAATCATATTTGTTGGCTAGGATGGACTTTAACAACCCTTTTTATTTTCAGTCCTGGTGCTTGACTTGAACTCAGGGTTTTAGTTCTGTCCTAGAATTTTAGTGCCCAATGCTAGAGATCTGCCACTTGAGCTATAGCTCCACTTCTAGTTGTTTTAGTGTTTACTTGGACATAAGAGTTTCACAAACTTTCTTGTCCCAACTGTCTTTGAACTGTGATCCTTAAATCTCAGCACCTTGAGTAGCCACTGGTGCCCAGCTATTTTTAATAGTTTTCCCAATCTTTGTTACTGAAAATTTAAGCCTTACATTCATATTCAATATATCAAACACAAGTAAAATAATATTTGAAAATACACTCATGAATACCCACAAGAAGTGCATCAATTCTATAACTATGATAAAAATTCAGAAGCTAATGTGAAAAATTTTCCATACTAACCTTGATTATAAGAAAAAGTGAGCCGCCATGATTGAACTTTTAGTAAAGGAAGTGTAGACTAACTAGATCATTTTCATGCAAAAATGTAGAGACACATGGGAAATTTAAAACATAAATAATTGAATATGCATGGTACATATTAAAGATTATTGGAATTGAAAACTGGGTGTGGTGGCACATTTCTGAGGTGGGGAAATCATGAATTTGAGGTCAATCTGGGCTGCAAAGTGAATTGGAGGACAGCCTATACTACTTACCAAGACAAGTCTCATAAAAAAGCTATTGCAATTGGTAGTTATTACAATGTTGACATTATTGCATAACTAGCAAAGGCTCCTTAAATTGTATGCATATACATACAGGATGCTATAACCATAAGATATTGAGTTTAATTTTTGTTCTAGTCTTGGGGCTTGAACTCAGTCTGAGAACTGCCCCTGAGCTTTTTTGCTCAAGGCTAGTGCTACACCACTTAAGCCACAGCTCCACTTCCAGTTTTCTGTTGGTTAATTGGAGATAATATTCTAATGGAATCTTATCTAATGGACTTTCTGGCCCAGGCTGGCTTTAAACTGCCATCCACAGATCTCAACCTCTTAAGAAGCTCAAATTACAGGCATGAGCCACCAGCACTCAGCTGAAGTTTTGGATATTTTAAGATAGTAGTTCCAGGAGTAACAAAGGACTAATAAAATAGTAACAAAGCTAATCTTCTTTTGACTAATTATCACCCTAAGAGACAACTATGTTCTAATAAAGCCTGTCTGAAAGTTATGCTCTCTACTGAAAGTTTCTGGGTATCAAGTTTCAAATTGCAAGTTATTCTTTAAGATAAGCTATTCTTTATGCTATTCTATAAGGCCATATTTAAATAAATTTCTCATTAATATCTCATCTTGAAAATTTTAAAGAAAAATCTTTAAAGTTAATTAGGTAGTTTTAGCTTCCTTAAATAACTATTGTAAAAATGTTTTTGTAGTTATAAAAATCATATATATTTAATACCTACCATATGCAAAATGTAAAAGGAGAGAAAATCACTCATTATTCTTTCACTCATAGAAAATCTTTACATAACGTTTTAGTATTTGTCAATCATATTTTTAACAAATTATCTAGAATTCAGGAGGGTAATGTTGCATTGTACAGACAAGCATTTTATTTAGAGTATCAACATCTGTGAAATGATATTAAAACTGAGGGTGAAACAGAGACATTTATTTGTGATATTTTAAGGAATTGTAATATCATAAGAGACAGGATACAGTAACAGGTGAATGATGTTCTGAGGAAGGGAGAAGCCAAGATTTTACAAAGAAAAAAACTAAAAAAAACTCTGAATCAATGAAAGGACTAAGGCTTGTCTCACCAAAGGCCTATTTATGGAATGAAAAGACTGTTATAGATACATGAAGCTGATACAAGTCTTTGATCTTCACCACTCAAACTGAGAGTAGCGCCTTGATGTGAAGAGGAAAAATCCAATGATAACAGATTCTACCACTACAAACCCATGTCACACTCATTTGCAGGGATAAAACTCTGAAAATGCAGAATCACTACATCACTTGTGACTTAAGTACAGTGGTACAGAGGTATTACCCAAAGAGACTGACAAGTGATGACAGCATAGAGCACTTTAACTCTCCAAAATGTACCAACTATATTTGGAACAAAATATAAAGTTTATGAGAACAGGCATTACCAAATCAAATAACATTTTCTGAGTAATTCAGAAAGCATAAGTAGTCCTATGAAAATAATAATTTTAAGCATAGATAAAGCAGAAGTAGAAAACAAAAAGCTGTATCTCTTATGAAAAGAAGGTCCTAAACTTCAGCAAAATATTTTGCACCATGACTAAGTGACATTTATTACAGGAATGCAAGGTTTGTCTGATATATGCAAATCTATCCATGTAACTCACCACATTAACAGAACAAAGGATCTAAACACTGTCATTTATTTTATTTTATTTTATTTTTTTGGCAGTCGTGGGACTCGAACTCTGGGCCTGAGTACTATACCTCACCTCCTCAGCTCAAGGCGAGTGCTCTACCACTTGAGCTACAGTGCCACTTCTAACACTGTCATTTTTTTGTGTGTGCCAGTCATGGGGCTTGAATTCATGGTCTAGGTGCTGTCCCTGAATATTTTTGCTTAAGGCTAGCACTCTATCACTTGAGTCACAGCTCCACTTCCAGTTATTTTTTATTTTGTTTTTGGTGCTTATTTGGCGATGTCTTTTAGGCTTTCCTGCCCAGGCTGGCTTCCCTGATTCTCAGATCTCAGTTTCCTATGTAGCTAAGATTATAGGCATGGGCCACCAGCACCTGGAAACATTACCATTTAAATAGGGGGGGGGGGAAGCATTTGACCCAACTAAACAAGCTATAAAAATTCAGATTTAGAAATAGACAACAATATCCTCATTCTAGGCTCCACAAATGAAAAACAACAACAACAAAGAAAAACCTTTCAAGCGATGCTCTTATTTGAATGTAATTTGACCTCAGAGTTTCATGAGTAGGAAGGTCAGCCTCAATGAAGAAATGTTAAGTGGTAGTGGAATCATTAAATGGTGGGGCCTGATGGAAAGTTAAAAGTTTACAGAGTCCATTGTCCATAGATATCTTTCTATCTTGCTCTCTTGCTCTGGTTCTCTCTCTCATACCCACCCATACCCTACCGTCTCTTTCTTCTTCCCTCTTTCCTCTATCTTTCTCTCTCTGTTTCTCTGTCTCTGTCTGTCTGTCTGTCTTTCTGTCTCTCCTGGTATAATGTCATCTATGAAGCTGTGATACAGCATAAAGAAACAAACAGTACAAAGCTATTGTCATTGCTTGACCATTAGCTTCCAGAACATCGAGCTAAATGAAATAATTTTTTTTGTGAGTGTACTGTATCAGGTATTAATTTAAAGTAATAGAAAAATGGACTATTATAAGAAGCCTCGTTTTCCTTACATGATTTTTCAGAGTGAATGTCAATTTCCATAAATATAATATATCAAATTTCCCTTTTAGTTGATTAGTATAATCATTCATTAGTGTATGTTGAACCATCTTTGCATCATAGGCTGAAACCAGTTTTGTCTAGAACTAGCAGTTTAACTAAAAAATAGTGTGTTTGCCTAGCATATGTGAAGATTGGAGTTCAATTCCCAGAATTTTTAAAATAAGAAAAAGTAAACTAGTTTGTTTTCCTTCTTTGAGAGAAATATGTACTATATTAAGAATGACTTTTTTATATTACTCCAGTGATTGCGATGGAGCCCATGGTATTATGCATACAACGGAAGTGCTCTACCATTGAGCTATACTCCTACTCCAGGGAAGTCATTTTTATGGAAGACTAAAACCATAATATATAATTCTTTTTACTATTTCCTCTGCCATTATATGAAATGTCACAACTTGGTGGTGTTATTCCATGACAATTTACACTTAAGCCAATAGAAAACATTTACTTTTGTTAAAATGTATTTTTTCCAATGAAATCTAAGATCTTCATAATTGCTGACTTTTAAGAGTATACATTTAATTCTTATAATTTTAAAAATTGCCATAAAACATATTATAAGAATGTTTAAATATGTAGTGTTTTATAGCCTCCTTTTGGTTTCTTAAAGAAACATGTTGGCTATACACATGCAAGATTCATACATATTTTCATGCGCTCATACATACGTATACACACAAACATATATATGTGTGTAAAATTAAAAGGAATTTTGTATTCACTTTGTCCTTACCATGAAACTATGTTTCTAGTGACAATCCATATGAAAATGAAGGCCCCAAATATGTACCATTTTCTTCTAAATAATAGAGCAAATATATGACAATTAGTTGACAGTTTTCCAATTCAAAGTTTTAATATTTGTGATACCCAAAATACAAATGAAGCAAATATTTATGTTATGTCATGCAATGTTTAATTCATGCATGCATTCTGAAATATTTAAATCAATCTAAGCATTTTTATGTCCTCAAACATTTATAATTTTTTGTGGTAAAACTTTTCAAAATTTTTTATCACTTTGAAATTTATTATGCATAATTGTTTTTACATTCAAATTATTGTATAAGAACATTCCAGAGTTATGTGTCCTTTTCCAACTGTAGCTTTGTGTCAATCTTTCTTTGTCCCCCCCACCACCACTCATGGCCTTATCTTTAGCACTCATCATTGCAATCTGCAATGTTCTTTAAAAACTTAGTGTATGAAGTTCATCAATTTTATTTAAGTATTCTGCTACTAAATAGGGAAAACAAGTTATAGCACATGATACAAAGAGACCAATGTAATTGTTTTCAGGGTTTTGCTTCCTGTTGAAACCATTACAATAATGTGTGTGGATGAGAAAATAACAATCTATTACCTAATGATTCAATTACTTCTAAAATAACTAAGATATACAAAACTTTATTAATACTAGACATTGACATTTTAAAGATGCAGAATTGAGAACAATTTCTATCTATTACAAATGTTTTATTAAATGAAAGACTAAAGCATTCTAAAATGTCCTGTGGTTATAGGTGAATGACAAAGAAATAAGAGAGGTTTATTTAAAAGAGTAAAGCCACTAAAATTTATAGTTTTAACTTCCAAGGAGCACCATGCAATACAGAATGCATCTTTTTAAATTTAACATTGCATTCTATTAAAATTCTGCTTTTTTGTGTTTTTAAAAATTTTATTTTATTGTAAAGATGTTGTACGGAGGGGGGGCTAGAGTTACATGAGAAAGGCAATGAGTACATTATTTGTCGATCATTATTATCCCATTGCTTGTTGTTGTCTCACAATCCCTTCCTTCCTCCACCTCCCAAACTCCTCCTGCTGGCCCAACCCCGTCCAACATTGATTGTAAAGTTCCTTTCCAATATACTGTCATGTGGATATCCTTGTTGCAATGGGTCATCCTGTGTCCTTTTTTCGGCGTTTTGTTATTCCCCTTCCCCTCCCCAGATTAGACAAATGTATATACAAGATACAGGGTACAAAAATCAAGTACAGTGACAACAGGGGAAATGCCATAGGGGAAAGAACATACAAAGGAAACAACAACAAGAACAAAAAAAATCAGATGGTACATTTAAAATATAACAATGAAGACAGACCTCTTGTGTCCATATCTTGGGGTTCATTTCACTTAGCATCATTTTATATGGTCATATGTACATGGATTTTGAACTTTTCAGCTCATCTGATATCATACATATATGAATTTTGCAAATAAGGGAAACCATGGGACCTGAATTTCTTTGGGACTGGGTTACTTCACTTAATATGATATTTTCCAAGTCTTTCCATTTCCTAACAAATGAGGCGGTGTTCTTTCTGATGGAAGCATAGAATTCATATATATGTATAAATATATATATGTGTTTGTGTGTGTGTGTGTGTGTGTATTTATATATATACTTGTATATATAAATAAAATTTTCTTGATCCACTCAGCTACTGAGGGACATCTAGGTTTGTTTCATATCTTAGCTATGGTGAATAATGCTTCTATAAACATAGTTGTGCAGGTAGCTTTAGTATGACCTTGTTTGTGATCATTTGGGTAAATGCCCAAAGTTCTATGTGGAGTCTTTGAGGAACCTCCATACTGATTTCCAGAGTGGTTGGACAAATTTACACTCCCACCAACAGTACAGTAGGGTCCCCTTTTGGCCACATCCCCTCCAGCATATGTCATTATTAGATTTTTTTTTAATTATAGCCATTCTAACTAGGGTGAGGTGGAATCTCAATGTTGTTATGATTTGCATTTCTCTTAGGCCAGAGAGGTTGAGCATTTATTCATGTGTCTATTGGCTATTCTTATTTCCTCCTCATAAAAGTCTCTTTAAGTCTTTAGCCCACTTGTTGATGGGGTTGTTGTTTCTTTGAGGATTTATTCTTGGAGGATTTAATTTTTTGAGTTCTAAGTATATTTTAGATACGAGGCCCTTGTCTGCTGTATGGTTAGTGAAGAACTTCTTCCAGTCTGTGGGCTTTCTATTGATCTTATTAGCTATTTCCTTTGCCATGAAGAAGCTCTGCACTTTCATGTAATCCCATTTGTCCAAGCTTTCTTTGATTTTTTTGTATTTCTGGGTCTTTGTTAAGAACATTTTGGCTTGTGCCAAGGAGCCCTTGAGATTCTCCTATTCCTTCCTACAATTTTTTTTTCAGGGTCTCTGCTTTTACTTCGAGGTCTTTCATCCATTTGGAGTTAATTCTGGTGCAAGGTGATATATAAGGATCTAATTTAAGTTTTCAACAGCTGTTTAACCAATTTTGCAGCACCATTTACTGTCTTTCTTCCATTGTATTTTTTTTTAATTTAATTTAATTTTATTTGTGAACATACTGTACAGAGGAGTTACAGTTACATGGGCAGGATAATGTGTACATTTACCAAGCATTGCAGCCTCCTCCTTTGTTTACCCTTCACATCCCTTCCCAGCCTCCCCCCTCCCCCCCTAATCCCAATCCTTCTCCTTCCTTCCACCCCCCCGCGGCCCCCCCCCCCCCCCCCCCCCCCCGCACGAACGTTGTAAAGCTCGTTTTGGACATGACAACTTGTACTTCTCATTGTTGCAACAGGTCCACCTGTATCCTTAAACAACTGGTTTTTCCCCATCTCCTCCACAAGTTATACTGACATCAAATATAGTGAAAGCAGGGGTTATACTGTGGGGGAGGGACATACAAAGCAACAAAGAGATAATCTTATATATGTGTTAGAAACACATGCATGAAAGAAAAAAACATTAAAATACACATCTAAGGGTTCATTTTCCTGACATCACATTATCTGACCTTTCCCGCTTGACTCATACATATACTGGATATTACAAATAAGGGAAACCATGGGACCTACGTTTCTTTGGGATTGGCTTACTTCACTTAATATAATTTTTTCCAAGTTTTTCCATTTCCTAACAAATGGGGCAATGTCATTCTTTCTGATGGAGGCATAGAATTCCATTGTGTATATATACCACATTTTCTTGATAAATTCATCTACTGAGGGGCATCTGGGTTGGTTCCATATCTTAGCTATGGTAAATAATGCTGCAATAAACATAGTTGTGCTGGTAGCTTTAGTGTGGTCTTGTTTGTAAACATTAGGGTAAATACCCAAAAGTGGGATTGCTGGGTCATAGGGGAGCTCTATGTGAAGTCTTTTGAGGAAACTCCATACTGCTTTCCAAAGTGGTTGAAGAAGTTTACATTCCCACCAACAATGAAGTAAGGTTCCTTTCTGTCCACATCCCCTCCAGCATCTGTTGTTGTTAGAGTTCTTGAATTTTGCCGTTCTAACTGGAGTGAGGTGATATCTCAATGTTGTTTTGATTTGCATTTCTTTTATGGCTAGGGATGTTGAACATTTCTTCATGTGTCTATTGGCCATCCTTCTTTCTTCTTCAGAGAAGTTTCTCTTTAAGTCTTTCGCCCACTTATTTATTGGGCAGTTGTTTCTTTGAGGATTTGTTGTTGGGGGGGTTAATTTTTTGAGTTCCAAGTATATTTTAGATATGAGACCCTTGTCCGTTGTATGGCTAGTAAAGATCTTCTCCCAATCCGTGGGCTTTCTATTGATCTTGCTAGCTATGTCATTTGCCCTGCAGAAGCTCTGCAACTTTATGCACTCCCATTTGTCCAACCTTTCTTTGATTTGTTGTGTTTCCGGGTCTCTATTCAGAAAATTTCGGCCTGAGCCAAGGAGACCCAGGGTTTCTCCTATTCCATCCTGTAATGTTTTCAGAGTGTCTGCTTTGAGTTCAAGGTCTTTGATCCATTTGGAGTTGATTCTGGTGCAGGGTGATATATAAGGATCTAGCTTAAGTTTTCTACATGTAGTCAACCAATTTTGCCAGCACCATTTACTGAAGAGGTTGTCTTTCTTCCATTCTATTGTTTTAGCTCCCTTATCGAAGATTAGATGGCTATAGGTCTGTAGGTTCATTTCTGGGTTTTCAATTCTGTTCCATTGGTCCTGAGGTCTGTTCTTATGCCAATACCAAGCTGTTTTGATTACTATGGCTTTATAGTAGAGTTTGAAGTTTGGTATTGATATTCCTCCAGCAGTGTTCTTTCCATTCAGGAGCGTTTTTGCTATTCGGGGTCTTTTATTGTTCCATATGAATTTTTGGATTGCCTCTTCTATTTCCTTGAAGAATGAGGGTGGAATTTTGATAGGTATTGCGTTGAATTTGTAGATAGTCTTGGGAAGTATTGCCATTTTCACGATGTTAATCTTTCCAATCCAGGAACATGGGAGGTTTTGCCATTTTTTAAGTTCTGTGTTGATTTCCTTTTTCAAGATTTTAAAGTTTTCATCATAGAGGTCCTTCACTTCTTTAGTTAAGTTAATTCCTAGGTATTTTATTTTTTGTGGGGCTATTACAAATGGAGTTGCTTTCCTAATTTCAGCCACACTTTTCTCATTGTTGGCATACAGAAAAGCCATTGATTTTTGGGGGTTAATTTTATAACCTGCTACTTTGCCAAAGTTTTGAATCAGCTTGAGTAATTTGGGAGTGGAGTCTATGGGATTCTTTAAATACAAGATCATGTCATCTGCAAAGAGGGAGAGTTTTATTTCTTCTTTCCCTATTTGGATCCCCTTTATGTCTGCATCTTGTCTTATTGCTGTAGCTAGGCATTCTAATACTAGATTGAAGAGAAGTGGAGAGAGTGGGCATCCTTGTCTTGTTCCTGAGTTAAGAGGAAATGGCTTTAGTTTTTCACCATTGAGTATAATGCTGGCTGTAGGTTTGTCATATACAGCCTTTATTGTATTGAGGAATGTTCCATGGATTCCTAACTTTTCCAAAACCTTCATCATAAAGGGGTGTTGGATCTTGTCGAATGCTTTTTCTGCATCTATTGAGATAACCATGTGGTTCTTATTCTTGCTCCTGTTGATGTGATGAATAATATTAATTGATTTGTGTATATTGAACCAGCTTTGCATCCCTGAAATGAATCCTGTTTGATTGTGGTGTATGATTTTTTGGATGAATTGTTGAAGTCGATTGGCCAAAATTTTGTTGAGAAGTTTTGCATCAATGTTCATCAAAGAAATGGGTCTATAGTTCTCTTTCTTTGATGAGTCCCTGCCTGGTTTTGGGATGAGGGTTATGATGGCTTCATTAGAATGTGTTCGGTAGTGAGCTTTCTCTTTCAATTTCATTGAAGAGTTGGAAGAGAATTGGTGTGAGCTCTGCTTTGAAGGCCTTGTAAAATTCCGCTGTAAAACCATCTGGTCCTGGACTTTTCTTAGCTGGGAGGTCTCTTATTGCTGTTTCTATTTCAGTGCTTGATATGGGCCTGTTAAGCTGGTTTAACTCATCTTGGTTTAGTTTTGGCATGTCAATATTTGCTAGGAAAAGGTCCATTTCTGTCAAGTTCTCAAACTTATTAGCATAAAGTTTTGAGAAGTATTCCCTTATAATGTTCTGAATCTTGGTTGTTTCCGTGGTGATGTTTCCATTCTCATCTCTGAGTTTATTAATTTGGGTGTGTTCTCTTCTTTTTCTGATAAGATTTGCTAAGGGTCTGTCAATTTTGTTAAGTTTTTCGAAGAACCAACTCTTTGTTTTGTTGATTCTTTCTATAGTTTTTTTGGATTCTAATTCATTTAATTCTTAGTTAATTTTGATTATTTCTTTCCGTCTACTGGATTGGGGTTTATCTTGCTGCTCTTTTTCAAGGAGGTTTAGATGTGTCATTAAATTGCTAGTTTCAGATCTCTCCAATTTGTTGATGTAGGAGCTCAGAGCTATAAACTTGCCTCTGAGTACTGCCTTTGCTGTGTCCCAGAGGAGCTGGTAATTTGTGTGTTCATTTTTGTTGAATAGCATGAACATTTGAATTTCCTTTCTAATCTCTTCCATGACCCACTCGTGATTCAGCAGTGTGTTGTTCAGCCTCCATGTGATACCAGACTTTCTTTGGTGGCTTTTGGTGTTGAGTTCTAATTTTATTTCCTGTGGTCAGAGAGAATGCAAGGTATAACTTCAATGTTTCTGAATTTAGACAAGTTTGCTTTGTGGCCTAAAATGTGGTCTATTTTAGAAAACGTTCCATGTGCTGCTGAGAAAAACGTGTATTCTGATGCTGCTGGGTGAAATGTTCGGTAGATGTCTGTTAAGTCTAGTTGATCTATGCAGCTGTTTAGATCTGCGGTTTCTCTGTTGAGTTTTTGCCAAGCTGATCTATCTAGTGGGGAGAGTGGTGTGTTAAAATCCCCAACAATTAATGTCTTTGGATCTATATGGGATTTGAGGGAAAGTAGTGTTTCTTTGATAAATTTGGGTGCTCCATTGTTTGGCGAATAGATATTTAGAATTGTAATATCCTCCTGAAGGAGAGATCCTTTAATTAGTATGTAGCGACCTTCTTTATCTCTTCTCATGAATTTTAATTTGAAGTCTATTTTATCGGATATTAAGATTGCAACTCTCGCCTGTTTATGGGGGCCGTTTGCTTGGTAGATTTTGTTCCAGCCTTTAACATTGAAAATGTGTTTGTTTTTACGGGCAAGATGTGACTCCTGCAGGCAACAGATAGAAGGGTCTTGTTTTTTAATCCAACTAGACAGTCTATGTCCCTTAATTGGAGAGTTCAGTCCGTTAACGTTAAGAGATAGGACTGAGAGGTATTTGGGAGTTCCTGCCATGTTATCCACCTTCTTGGGGGCTGCGAATACTGGGTTCTTCCTATGGTTCTTGGATTCTCAGTTTGGGTGCAGTTTCTTGGCCTTTGTTGCGGTCTTGTTGGTTTTCTATGTGTAGGACATCTTTAAGAATCTTTTGTAGGGCTGGTTTGGTGGAGATGTATTGTTTCAATTTTTCTTTGCTATGGAAGGTTTTTATTTGGCCTTCAGTTATAAAGGAGAGTTTAGCTGGGTACAGTATTCTTGGTTGATAGTTGTTTGTTTTTAGGGCATGGCATACATCATTCCAGGCTCTTCTTGCTTTGATTGTCTCTGCTGAGAAATCTGAGGTGATTCTAATTGGTTTCCCTGTATAGGTGATTAATCTTTTCTCCTTGACAGCTTTAAGGATCTTTTCCTTGGTCTGAGTCGATCCTGTGTGGATTATAATGTGAAGGTGGGATGTCCTATTCTGGTCTGGTCTGTTTGGAGTTCTAAAAGCTTCTTGTATCTGAATAGGCCTATCTTTTTGTATGTTTGGGAAGTTCTCTGCTAGGATCCTGTTAAATAAATTTCCTAGACCATTAACTTCTTTTTCTAGGTGCTCCTCTACACCCATTATCCTTAGATTAGGCCTTCTGATGGTGTCTTCCAGGTGTTGGATAGATCTATCATACTTCTTGGACTTGTCTTGGATGGTTGTATGTTCTTTCTCTATAATATCTAGACTGTCTTCAATCCCTGAGATTCGATCTTCTGCATGGTCTAACCTGCTGTCAAGACTCTCTACTTTGTTTTTTATCTCTTTTCCTTCTAATTGGTCAGCTTTGATGGCTTCAAGTTCTTTGTTGAAGCTCTGTTTTAGGTCTTGTATGAATTTCTTTACTTCCTTAATTTGGTGTCCAGTGTTTGTTCTCAAATCACTTAGTTGATTGGTTATGGTTTCTTTGGACTCCCATTCCTTCTGTTGGGTTCCATTCAGCATTCCCTTTGTGGTCTCCCTGACTTCCTTCAGCTCTTTGTTAATGGATTCCATGAATGCCTTTAGTGATCTTTGTGTGTTCTCTACCTGGTCTCTCAATTCCTGTATTACTCTTTGATTAGCTTCCTCCCGTTCGTGGGATTCCTGCAGATCTCTTTCCTTCCGTTCGTGGGATTCCTGCAGTTCTCTTTGAGTGTTCTCAGCCTGCTCACGCCATTCCTCCCTTTCTCTTTGAGTATTCTCAAGTTGTTCACGCAAATCCTGTATCAGTTTTTGAGTAGCTTCCTCACGCTTATGATATTCCTGTATAAACTTTTGGGATGCCTCCTCTCTCTCCCTATCACACTCATACAGAGTCCTTTGTAAGTTGTCAAACTTCTCATTTATCATGTTTGCCACCAGTGTTTGTAGAGCTATTTGGGAACTCTCCTCTGGATTGTTCATTATCTGATCTGACCCCTGATTATCAAGATTGGGAATTGAGATACCCGATTTGCCATTTTTCTTGTGTTTTTTCGGCTTACTCTGCCCATTTGAGATGAAAATAGCACCAGTTTTGTGCTAGAACACTATCTTAAGGCAACCATCAACCAACGTTTGCATTTATACAGTCAATAGTGTACAGATACAATCTAGTTCAACAGATACATCTATTCGACATCAAACAACTATATGTTAATGGGCTTCGAACCGCAGAGAAGAATTTGGAAAACCAGAAATTTTTAGGGTTAGGGAGAGATGTGGGTAAAAATTAGGAATAGATTGGTGTTGGGAGGCACAGGGAGAGTTAACTATGTCCTAATCTCAATGCAGGAAATAGGTTGGGTAGGATGCAAGTAGAGAGGGAGAGAAAAAAGAAGAAAGGGAAAGGGAAATGAAAAGAGACCAGAAAAAAAATAGAAACGTAAAAATTAATATAGTTATGGAGATTGAAAGACCATCTATTTAGAGAGGAATGTGAATATAATGAGAAAACAGGAGGGAGATAGAGGAGATGTGAAAAACTTAAAAAATGCTTAAAATATTATATAGGTATAAAGAGGTAGTACTGCTATTAAGGAATTTAAGTCTCAGAGGTTTTGGATTGAGTAATAAATTTGTGGATTAAGTGTGTACACAATGGGGGATAGGGTCTACTAGTTAACTATGGGTTTATCTGAGGATGTGCAGGACAAAAGTTAAGTCACATACAGAAGAACAAAAGTAAGGAAAAGGTGAAAACAATAAGAAAGGGAGAAAAAAAAAGATCAGAAGTTCAGTAGAGCTAGACAAAAAACAAAATTAAGAAAGAAAGAAAAAGAGAGAGAAGACAAGAACAGAAAGGAAAACGTACATTCACGTATTCCCAAAATAAAAATTATAAGAGGGAAAAAAAAGTTACTGGAAAACAATTATTTTTTCAAAAAAGGCAAAAATTAAAGATTAATAAAAGTTTTAGAAAAGGAAAAAAAAATTTTATATATATAAGGTACCAAAAAAAAAAAAAAGAAAAAAGAAAAAAGAAAAGAAGAAAAAAAAGTTCTTTGATTTTTTTTTTATTTTTTTGGGAGGGGTGGGAAGAATCCTGTATCTCCCTTTTGTCTGTAACCAGCCTCTTGTTGGAGTCTCTGGTCAGCTTGAGGTCCTGTGGCTTGATTGGTATCTTAAGTCAGTTTGTTCGAACAGGCAGAAAAATGCTCTGCTTTACCCAAGATTTTGAGATCCCCCTCCCAGGTTAGTTTAATGGGAGGGTGATCTGCTTTGAGAATCACAAAAGAGGAGTGATGAGGCTAGGTTCTGGTAGAGTTGAGGCCTTTCAACAAACAGTAGCTTTTCCCTGGGGCTATTTTGTGAAAAATTCACAGAGCCCACCCTGGAGCCATCCTCAGGGTTTCTGTTTTTCAATTGATTGTGGAGGCTGCTAGAGGGAGGGGCAGCCTCTGGCTCTGGTTACCCAGTGAGGAAAGCCACTCCAATGGCTGGTGCCTGAGCTGGGTGACTTTTCCCTGGATGGAGCTGAGTCTGGCAGGTCACTTCGCCGTTAAGTTCTTGTGACCTGTTAAATGACTCGTTTTATTCCAAGGCCTGAGTTGGAGCTAGCCGCTCCTCCGAGCTTTGTCGGTATCCAAGATGGAGATCACCGGTGCTGGGGGGGGAGGGGTGGCCTTCCCTCCTCTGCTCCCTGAGAAGGAGTGAGGACGTCGGGCTTCTACTCACGCCGAGTCTTGGATCCTGGGTCGTCTCTGGTCTGCAAACTGCAGGATGAACATGTCCGCTCCTTGTCGGTTCTTGCTGGTGTTGAGTAGAATCCTCTCGCCCGCTGCGTCTGGCTCCTTCGTCCCGGACAATCTGTGTGAGTGCTCAGGTATGGCCGCGGCTGCGGTCGCCGCTGCGACCCTGCCGCCGCTGCCACGGCTGCTGGCAGGCGCTCAGATGTGTCTCCTTGTCTTGGCTTCCCCTCTCTTGTCTAACTCTCTGTCCTGTGATGGCACACTTGGTGTGATTCTCTGGCTTAGGACTGTTCACTGGAACTCTAAAACTGCTTTCTATGCGAGAGCTTGTTCAGATTCCAGCTTCTCCTCCGCCATCTTCCCGGAACTCTCCACTCCATTGTATTTTTTATCAAAGATTAGATGGCTATAGGTCTGTGGTTTATTTCTGGGTCTTTGGTTGTATTCCGTTGGTCTTCAGGTCTATTTTTGTGCCAGTTCCAAGCTGTTTTGATTACTATGATTCTGTAGTAGAATTTGAAGTCTGGTATTGTTATTCCTCCTGAACTGTTGTTTCTACTAAGGATTGTTTTTGCTATTTGGGGTCTTTAATTTTTTCATATGAATTTTTAGATTGCTTCTTGTGTTTCATTGAAGAATGAGGTTGAGATATTGATAGGTATCACATTTAATTTGTAGATAGCTTTCAGCAGTATTGCCATTTTCACAATGTTTGTCTTTCCAATCCAGGAGTATGGGAGGTTTTTCCACTTCCTTAATGCTGCTTTAATTTCCTTTTTCAGGTTTTTAAAGTTTTCATCATAGATGTCCTCCACTTCTTTAGTTAACTCATAGGTATTTTTTTTTTGTGGGACTTTTACCAACGCAGTTGCTTTCCTGATTTCAGCATCGCTCTTGTTACTGATATACAAAAAGCCATTCATTTCTGAGGTTTTTTCCCCACTGTTTTCATTGTGAAAATACCGTACAGAGGGGTTACAATTACATGGGCAAGGTAATGAGTACATTTCTTATCAAGCATTGTTGCCTCCTCCTTTGTTTCCCCTTCCCATCCCTTCCCATCTCCCCCCCCCTCCCCCGCGGTGCACCTCCCCTCCCCCCCGCCAAAGTTGTAAAATTCGTTTTTTGACATAACGTCTTGTACATTTCATTTTTGAGATGGGTCCAACTGTATCTTTATCTAAACAATTTGTTTTTTCCCTTCCCCATCCACAAATTATACCAGCATCAAATACAGTGAAAATAGGGGTTATACCGTGGGGGAGAGACATACAAAGCAACAAAGAAATCATCTTATAAATATGTTAGAAACAATCGCAAGAAAGAAAAAACATTTGACTCCTTATCTTGGGGTTCATTTCCCCTAACATCAATTTATCTGACCGTTTCTGCTTATGAGGATTAATTTTATACCCTGCTACTTTGCCAAAGTTTCCAATCAGCTTAAGTAACTTGGAAGTGGAGTTCCTGAGGTTCTTTAAATACAAGATCATGTCATCTGCAAAGAGGGAGAGTTTTACTTCATCTTTCCCCATTTGGATCTTCTTTATGTTTGAATCTTTTATTATTGCTCTAGTTAGTTATTCTAATAATAAGTTGAAGAGCAGTGGAAAGAGAAGACAAATTTTTCTCATTCCTGAATTTAGAGGAAATGGTTTTCCTTTTGGCTAATAAGTATAATGCTGGCTGTTGGTTTTTCATACACAGCCTTTATTGTATTGAGGAATGTTCCATGGATTCCTACTTTTTCCACAGCTTTCATCATAAATGGGTGTTGGATTTTGTCAAATGCTTTTTGTGCATCTATTGAGATAATTATGTGGTGCTTATCCTTGTTGATGTGATGAATTATATTAATTCATTTGCACATATTGAACCAGCTTTGCATCTCTGGAATGAATCCTGCTTGATCATGGTGAATGATTTTTTTTATAAGTTGTTGTAGTTAATTGGCCAAAATTTGGTTGAGAAGTTTTCATCAATGTTCATCAAAGAAATGGGTCTGTAGTTCTTTTGGTTTGATGAATCCCTGCCTGCTTTTGGGATGAGGGTTTTGATGGCTTCGTAAAAACAGTTTGGTAGTGAACTTTCACTTTCATTTTCATTGAAGAGTTAGAGGAGTATTGGTGTGAGTTCTGCTGTGAAGAGCTTGTAGAATTTAGCTGGCTCTGGGTTTTTTGTGGATGAGAGACCTCTTATTGCTCTTTCTACTTCGATGCTTGATATGGGTCTGTTAAGTTGGTTTAAATCATCTTGGTTTAGTTTGGAGATGTCAGTATTTGCTATAAATTCGTTCATTTCTTCCAGATTCTCAAACTTATTGGCATAAAGGTTTGAGAAGTATTCTCTTATAATTTTCTGCATCTTGTAACCCCCCTCCCCCGTGGTGATTTCTCCATTCTCTTTTCTGACTTTTTTATTTGGGTGTGTTCTCTTCTTTTGCTGATAAGATTTGCTAAGGGTCTGTCAATTTTGTCAATTTTTTCAAAGAACTAACTGTGTTTTTTGGATTCTTTCTATGGTATTTTTGGAGTCTAATACATTTAATTTTGATTTAATTTTAATGCTTTGTTTCTGGCCTGGTCTTGTTAGTATCAAAGATGGAGTTCTCTACTTGTCATGGAGGAGTGGCTACCTTCCCACTGATGCTCCATGAACAGGAATGAGGATGTCTTGTGGAGTACTCATGCTTTTCTCTCAGTTTACAGGCCTTCCATGGTCTGCGACTATCTGTGGTCAGCAGGATGAAGATTTCCACTCCTTGTCAGTTCTTGCTGGCAGTCAGTAGAATCTGCTCACACACTGGCTCCAACACCTTTGTCCCGGGCTCTCTTTGTTTATATAGCGGCTGCTGTACCAGCTGTCACTGTGGCAGCTGCGCACACCGGCAAGTACTCGAATCTGTCTCCTTAACCAAGCTGCCTGAATTTTTCCTCTCTAGCCAAATTCTCTCTACTATGATGGCACATTTGGTGTGACTCTCTAAGCTTGGACTTTTCACTGGACCATGAAAACTGGTTTCTATATGAGAGCTTGTTTAGCTCCCAGCTTCTCCTCTGCCATCTTCCTCCAGATTCCCTTAAAAAACTGATTGTTGAACTCCCATATGAGATAGCAAGACATGAATACATATCCAGGGAAAATGGAATCACCAAATCAAAAATATATTTACACTCTCACTCATAGCAGGACAAATAAAATCCTTCCACAGAAAGGAAAAAACTGAAACAATACATCACTACCAAAACAGCTCTACAAAAAATCCTCAAAGATGTTCTACACATAGAAAACCCACAAGAACAGAATATTGGCAATGAAATGGTCTGGAAACAGAGAACTAAATAATCACAGCAAGAACATCCAAGGCACAGCTCCCCCACAAAAAAAATTGATAAAAAGACAAGCACAGGCAAAGACCTCTCAATCCTAACTCTCAGTATTAATGGACTTAACTCTCCAATTAAGAGACAGATTGTCTTGTTGGATCAAAAATCATGATCCTTCTATCTTCTGTCTTCAAGAGACACACGCCCACAAAAAGAAACATATTCTGAAAATGAAAGGCTAGAATAAAATCTACCAATCAAACGGCCCCCATAAACAGGTGGAAGTTTCAATCTTAATATCAGATAAAATAAATGTCAAATTTAAACCAATGAGATGAGATAAAGAAGGCCATTACATATTAATTAAGGGATCTCTCCTTCAGGGGGATATTACAATTCTAAATATTTACTGACCAAATAATGGAGCACCCAAATTTATCCAAGAAACACTACTTTCCCTCAAATCACATATAAATCCAAGAACAATCATTGTTGGCGATGTTAACACCCCTCTATCCCCTCTGCATAGATCAATCTGACAAAAACTCAACAGAGAAATCTCTGAACTTAACAACTGCATAGATCAATTAGACTTAACAAACATCTACCAAATATTTCACCCAGCAGCATCAGATTATACCTTCTTCTCAGCAGCACATGGAACATTCTCCAAAATAGACCATGTTTTAGGTCACAAAGCAAACATGCTCAAATTCAGAAATACTGAAATTATGCCCTGCATTCTCTCAGACCATAAGGGAATAAAATTAGAATTCAACACCAAAAACCACCAAAGGAAATCCTGTAACATATGGAGGCTGAACAACACACTGTGGATCCACAGTGGGTCATGGAAGAGATTAGAAAGGAAATTCAAATGTTCATGATATTTAACAAAAATGAATACAAAACCTATCAGCTCCTCTGGGACACAGCAAAGGCAATACTCAGAGGTTAAGTTTATAGCTCTGAGTTCCTATATTAACAAATTGGAGAGATCTGAATCAAACAATTTAATGAGGCACCTTAAACTCCTTGAAAAAGAGCAAAAAGCTAAACTGTAATCAAGTAGATGGAATAAATAATTAAAATTAAATCAGAATTAAGTGAATTAGAGTCCCAAAAAATAAAACAAAGAATCAACAAAACAAAGAGATGGTTCTTGGAAAAAATTAACAAAATGACAGACACCTAGTAAATCTTATAAAAAAAGAGAATAGACCAGACCCAAATAAACAAGCTCAGAGATGCGAATGGAAACATCACTACAGAAATAAGCAAGATTCAGACCATTATAAGGGGATACATCTCACAACTTTATGCTAGTATGTTTGAGAATCTGGAAGAAATGGACGAATTTCTAGCAAATAGTGACATCCCCAATCCAAACCAAATGATTTAAACCAACTTAACAGATCCATATCAAGCATCAAAATACAAACAGCAGTAAGAGACCACTCACCCAAGAAAAGCTCATGATCAGATGGATTCTCAATTGAACTCTACAAGGCTTTCAGAGGAGAACTCACACCAATCCTCCTCCAATTCTTCAATGAAAGTGAAAGTGAAATTTCACTACCGAACTCTTTCTATGAGGCCATCATAACCCAAATCCCAAAACCAGGCAGGGACTCATCAAGGCATTTCTTTGATGAACATTGACATAAAACTTTTCAACAAAATTTTGGCCAATCAACTAACAACTCGTTAAAAAAAATCATAGGTCACGAACAAACAGGATTCTTTTCAGGGATGCAAAGCATACTTATATGCAAATCAAATGATATAATTCATCATATAAACAAGAGCAAGCATAAGAACCACATGATTATCTCAATAGATGCAGCAAAAGAATTTGACAAGATCCAACACCCATTATGATGAAAGATATGGAAAAAGTAGGAATCCATGGAACATTCCTCAATATAATAAAGGCAGTGTATGACAAACTTAACAGCTAGCATTATACTTAATGGCCAAAACAAAAGATATTTCTTCTAAATTCAGGAACAAATCAAGGATATCTGCCCTCTCCACTGATCTTCAACTTATTATTAGAATGACTAGCTAGAGCAATAAGACAAGATGTAAACATGAAAGGGATCCAAATAAGGAAAGATGAAGTAAAACTCTCCTTCTTTGCAGATGACATGAACTTGTATTTAAAGAACCTCAGGGACTCCACTCCCAAGTTACTTGAGCTGATTGGAAACTTTGGCAAAGTAGCAGGGTATAAAATTAACCTTCAAGAAAGAAGGATGGACAACAAACACATGAAGAAATGCTCAACCTCTCTAGCCATAAAAGAAATGCAAATCAAAACAACATTGAGATACCACCTCATCCCAGTTAGAATAGCTATAATCAAGAACTCTAATAACAGATGCTGGAGGGGATTTGGACAGAAGGGAACTTTATTGCATTGTTGGTGGGAGTGTAAACTTATTCAACCACTTTGGAAAGTAGTATGAAGGTTTCTCAAAAGACTCCACATAGAGCTCCCTATGACTCAGCAATCCCACTTTTGGGCATTACCCAAATGTTCACAAACAAGACTACACTAAAGCTACCAACACAACCATGTTTATTGCAGCCTTATTTACCATAGCTAAGATATGGAAGCAACCCAGATGCCCCTCAGTAGATGAATGAATCAAGAAAATGTGGTATATATACACAATGGAATTCTATGCCTCCATCAGAAAGAATGACATTGCCCCATAAGTTAGGAAATGGAAAGAGTTGAAAAAAATTATATTAAGTGAAGTGAGCCAGGCCCAAAGAAACATAGGTACCATGGTTTCCCTTATTTGCAATAACTAGTATATGTCTGAGTCCAGCAGAAAAGGTCAGTTAAGTTGATGTTAGGGAAATGAGCCCTAAGATATGTATTCAAATGTTTTTTTTTTCTTTCATGCGATTGTTTCTAACACATTTATAAGATTATTTCTTTGTTGCTTTGTATGTCCCTCCCCATGGTATAACTCCTGCTTTCACTGTATTTGCTGTTGTTATAATTTGTGGAGGGGAAGGAAAAAAACAAATCGTTTAAATAGCGATACAGGCAGACCCATTGCAACAATGAGACGTATAAGTCGTTATGTCGAAAACGAACTTTACAACTTTGGTGTGGGGGGGAGAGGGTTGGGTGGGGGGATGGGGGAGGATAGGAAGGGATAGGAAGGGGAAACAAAGGAGGAGGCTACAATGCTTGATAAGAAATGTACTCATTATCTTGCCCATGTAATTGTAACCCCACTGTACAGTATTTTCACAATAATAAAAAAATTAACCATCAAAAATAATGGCTTTCCTGTATGCCAATAATGAGAAGAGTGTAGCTGAAATCAAGAAAGCAACCCCTTTTGTAATAGCCCCACAAAATTAAAATACCTAGGAGTTAACTTAAGAGGTGAAGGACCTCTATGATGAAAACTTTGAAAATCTGAAAAAGGAAATTAAACCAGAACTAAGGAAGTGGAAAAACTTCCCATGCTCCTGGATTGGGAGGATTAACATCTTGAAAATTATAGTACTGTCAAAGGCTATATATAAATTCAATGTGATACCTATCAATATCCCAACCTCATTCTTCAATGATACACAAGAAGCAATCCAAAAACTCACATGGCACAATAAAAACACTCCTAAGAGCAAACACAATCCTTAGCAGAAAGTACAATGCTGAAGGAATATCAATACCCAATTGCAAGCTCTAATTCAAAGCCATAGTAATAAAAACAGCTTGGTACTGGCACAAGAACAGACCTGAGGACCAATGGAATAAGACTGAAGAGTCAGAGACCAATAGCCACCTAATCTTTGACAAAGGAGCTAAAAAAATATAGAATGGAAGAAAAACAGCCCTTTCAGTAACTGGTGCTGGCAAAATTGGTTACACACCTGTAGAAAACTAAAGTCAGATCAGTATATATCATCCTGCACCAGAAT
This sequence comes from Dipodomys spectabilis, assembly GCF_019054845.1. NCBI lineage: Eukaryota > Metazoa > Chordata > Mammalia > Rodentia > Heteromyidae > Dipodomys > Dipodomys spectabilis. Next base: position 1,620,528 of record NW_024870859.1, read on the forward strand.
CAACTCCAAATAGATCAAAGACCTTGAAATAAAAGTAGACATCCTGAAAACATTACAGGAAAGAATAGGAGAATCTCAAGGGCTCCTTAGCACAGGCCAAAATTTTCTTAATAAAGACCCAGAAACACAACAAATCAAAAAAGATTGGACAAATAGAATTGCATGAAAATGCAGAGCTTTTGCATGGCAAAGGACATACCTAGCAAGATCAATAGAAAGCTCACAGACTAGAAGAAGATCTTCAATAGTCATACAACAGACAAGGGTATCATATATAAAATATACTTAGAACTCAAAAAATTAAATCCTGTCACAACCAATCCTCAGCAACAACTACTCTATTAATAAGTGGGCTAAAAGGCTTAAAGAGAGACTTCTTTTAAGAGGAAATAAGAATGGCTAATAGACACATGAAGAAATATTCAATTTCTCTATCCATAAAAGGAATGCAAATCAAGAGAACATTGAGATTCCACCTTACCCCAGTTAGAATGGCTATAATCAAGAAATCTAGTAACAACAGATGCTGGAAGGGATGTGGCTGAAAGGAAACCCTACTGCACTGTTTGTGGGAGTGTAAACTTGTTCAATCACTTTGGAAAGCAGTATTGAAGTTCCTCAAAGGACTCCACATAGAGCTCCCCTGTGACCCAGCAATCCCACTTTTGGGCATTTAACCAAAAATCACAAAGAAGTTCATACCAAAGCTACCAGCACTACTATGTTTATCACAGCATTATTCACCATAGCTAAGATATAGAACCAACACAGATACCCCTCAGTAGATAAATGAATTACAACATAGTATCTTGTACATCTCATTGTTACAATGGGTCAACATGTATCCTTATTTAAACATTTTGTCAAGCCCCATGACCAACCAAAAAAAAGTAAATATCCACAATGGGATGTAATAAAATTGTTTTAAACACAAAATAGCATGAGTATACGATGGAATTCTATGCCTCCATCAGAAAGAATGACACCACCCCTTTTTTAGGAAATGGAAAGACTTTCAAAAAATTCTATTACATTGAAGCAAGCCTGGCCCAAAGAAACATAGGTCTCATGGTTTCCCTTATTAGGAACAAATCGTACATGCCTATGATAAGCAGAAAAGATCAAAAGCTATGTACATATAATATGATGTTAAGCCAAATGAACCCCAAGATAGGGACACAAGTCCTTTTTTCTTTCTTGCTATGTTTTTAAATGTACTTACAATATACTATGTGATTCTTTTTGTTTCTTTTATATGTTCTTCCCCCATGGTATGACCCATTTTCACTATATTAGATTCCAGTGTCCTGCATCTTGTATATAAATTTGTATAAATTGGGGAGGGGAAGGGAAATAAAAATGCTTAAATAAGGATACAGGTTGTCCCATTGTAACAATGATATGCACAAGACACTATGTTGAAAATGAACTTTACAATTTCGGGTGGGGGTTTGGAGGAGGAGGAGTTGGTGAGGTGGGGATGGAAAGGATGTATGGGAAAAACCAAGGAGGAGGTTACAATGCTCGATAGGAAATGTACTCACCTTATTCATATAACTGTAACCCCTCTGTACACAATTTTTACAATAAAGAATACATATGAAAAAATATATCTGCATTTCCAAATTTTTTGCAGCATTACTCAAAATTGCCAAAATGTAAACACATCCAAGATCATGAAATATGGGTGGATATAAATATATATATATATATATGTTGTTATGTTATTCATTTTTAATGAGCAGTGAATTGATTCATTGTTTTAAAGAAGCATTTCCTACTATCTGAGAAAACATCAATAAAACTGGAAGACACTAAGCTGTAATACACAAAATGAAAAATAGTCTCATGATGTTTCTGTCATATGCAGAATGTAAAAAATAGCCAGAATATAGAACCTCATTAAAAAACCTGGAGGCAGTGGGTGGAGTGTGAGTAAGGGGAAAGGTGGGCAAGGGGCGATGTAGGTTGAGGAGTACAAAGTTGTTGCTGTATAGGATAAGTATAGTAATCTAATATGTACTGTGAAGACTAGAAAAGTACTTTGTTACATATTAGAAATTGTGTGAGAGTATGTAATTTGAAGGTAATGGTGGGAGGGGAAATTGGGGGAGAATAAAGGAAAGGGTGACATTGACAAACATTGTTTTCATAAACTGACATGTAACTGTCAACCTTTTGTACAATGAATTCCCAATAACAATAAAAATAAAATAATAAATTGTTTGAAAGAGTAGTTTTTAATGTTTTAATCATTTCACTATGAACATAAAATATATTTACACCTTCAATGTATACAATTATTTTATTTTTAAATATTTATATAATTTTAATAGCTTTTATAATTTTGTAGGTATATGCACTTTTTTGCTGTGTGTGCCAATCCTGTGGCTTGAATCCAGGATCTGGGTGCTGTCCTTGAACTTTTGTGCTCAAGTCTAGCATTTCATCTGTTGAGCCACAGCTTTGCTTTTGGCTCTTTGGTGGTTAATTGAGAGTCTCTAAGACAAGGAAAGCACAACTAGCATCAAACCTTGATCCTTAGATTTCAGCCTCCTGAGTAGCTAGGATTGTAGATGTGAGACAAAAGCAGCCAACTGGCTTTACATTTTTAAAATTCTAATTCTTGTCATGAAAGCTGATGCAATGTAATTGATGTTTTTTAAAAATATTTCAAAAAGCATTATCAAGATTTGTTAATATAAATTTAAGCTCTTTGTTGCACCACATAGCATGTAAAAAGCACAAATTTTCTATTTTGTACAACAGTAAAACATTTGCTGTCTTGTTCTGGAAGCCTGACTCAGCAGTACTGCACTGTCTTAGCCAATGCCAAGCCATGTGTTCAACCCCCAGTACTTCCAATACTGTCTGTATTTAGGTTAGTATTATTACTGCATATGAGAAAGTGATTGCTGTTTACTCCAGAGTATAAATTCTCCTTTTTATTTAATTTTTGAAAATAATAGGTTATTACGTTGAGATTAGACAGAAGGAATTTAAGCAGGCATCTTCAATAAATCAGTATTAGTATACATGTGTTATATAACCCCATTGCTGTACTTGTATAGATTCATACTATTTTTTCTGTTTGTAACCACATGATGGCAACATAGATTTATCATCAGATTCCTTTAAAATTCTCAACCAATATAGTCCCTATGGTATTCATATTTTTCTTAATTTGAGATTATTCTTTGCCTGATAAATTAACTTTGCACAGTAAGGTAAACATGAGAGATTGAAAGATACATAATAAAAAAAGTAGCATGTTCTATTAACAGTTAATCAGACAATACAGTCACATGTGTTTTATTTCTTGCTTACAGAAGTAATAATTGCAACAGTCACAGGTGGAGAATTCATACAATTGAATAATTAGCACCTATAAAATAGACATTTCTGTTTTTCTTAGGGTGTTATTAGTAAAATGGACAATATTTTAATATTGTCAGTATTTGAATATATGAACTGATTTTAAAAGATTCGCAGGAACAATTAATAACAAGAACAAGAAAGGAAAACATTTGAGGATTTCGAACAATAGATACTTGCTGAATTCAGAGAAAAAAAATTGACCTTTTAGCTCTAAAAATCAATAATGTAAAATCATCTCTGTGGGAAAGAAAAAGTGAGATTCTGGAAGGCACTTTTTCAAACCTGTAGGATAGACTAATTAATTAGTTGTGTTATGTAATGCATAAGACTAAGATGTAGAATTTTCAAGATTGTAGAAAAATTTCACCTAGGAAAAGCTTTGTCTTTGTTCAAGCCCCACGACCAACAAAAAAAAATTGTCTTTGTTTCACAAATGACCTGTAAATGATAAAACCTTGAGAACAAGAACTGAAAAAAAATCTAATGCTATAGACTTGATAGTTCCACTTCTCTTTATCTAAAATAAACCATGATTTGTTTGGGAGTAGAGGACTAAGAATTGGAAAAGAGACAGACATAAGTTTTCATTTTGGATCTTTGGGGGCCGTAATAGTTACGGAACAATTTGTGGTGTTGAGACAAATGGAAAGGTGTTAAAAATAATAGAAGAGAACTGATAGGGAATATTGTATGCATCCATGGAGATATTGCAATGAAGCCTCTGTATAATTGATTAATTAATGTATGCTAAATTAAAATTTAGTGTACAATTAAAAAAGAAAAAGAAACTACAATGATGTAGACCTAGCAATTACTTAGCTAAGTCTAAGGTATTTTCACCAAAACTATAATCTATGGCTAGGTGTCAGTGATTCATGCCACTCCTCACGTACTGAAAAGGCTGAGCTCCAAAAGATTGCACTTCAAAGTAAACTTAGACTATTCTATGAGATTGTATCTCTAAAAAAAGCCTAGCTAGAGGTGTGTATTGGGTGCTAGAGGTCTAGGTAATCAAGGAAAGCAAGTACAAGGCCCTGAGTTCAAATGCTGACACTGGCAAAAATAAAAACAAAAACAAATGAGAGCTATATAAGAAGAACTGATTAAGAATTTAACAAAAACTGCTGCTAAGTGCAATAGTAATCATATTAATTTTTGTTTTAACTTTTCATTGCTATTTTTATATGTAATACATGTATGTTACATTTGATTTTCAGTTACAATACAAAAAATAAGTGACATGAGCTGTATTTTTCTTTTTTAATTTAATTTTATTGTCAAGGTGATGTACAGAGGGGATACAGTTACATGCGTAAGGTAGTGAACACATTTTTTGGCGAACATTGTTATGCCTCCCTCATTTTGCTCCTACTTTCCCTTTTCCCTCCCTCCCAGTTCTCATTCCAGTTTGTAAAGTTCATTTCCATCATATTGTCATTTGAGTGTCACTGTTGCATTGGTCCCCCTTTGTCCTTTGTCTCACCATTTGTTGTTCCCCTTTCATCCCCCAATTCAGAAAAACAAATATACAATACACAGGATTTTTCTTAATATAACTGATCAAGCAAGAAATTAATTACTTTCAAAGAAAGGTAGCTGATATTTACAATTTAGGACCAAAAAATCTTTTCATTGGAGAATTATGTTTAAGTTCTATTTATTCTTGGCTTCCCTTAGTTGCTAAAGAACATCTTGGCAACGTATTTAATAAAGTTTCTTCTTGGTTTATTTTTGTTTCAGATATTAAAATATAGACCTTTATAACTATCGCCTGTGGGGTATTTTGCCAAGAGAATCAGACTTTTGTGAAATAACAACAAAAAGAATAAAATTTGGCATCATATTAAAGACCATAAATCATTTTTGTACCAAATTATCTTCAAAGGTTTCATTAGCAACAGTTTCTTATCCCCACAGTCAACTTCAGAATTGGAAAACTGACAATGTTCTCCCTTGTAAAAAGAGAAACATTTTTTGCCTCTCTATTCTTTTTGTTTTTTTAATCCTTTTAGCAACTAAAAATATAAGTGGGAATTTAGAAAACACATTTCTGAAATCGGAGTACACTTAGAATTCAAAAAGAACACCTGAATTGATGCTAAATTGAAAGGGAATTTAATATTTTAAATAATTTTGGAGTGTTTATTCGATTTTAAAAGTTTTGAACATAAAAAGACTTAGCATTATAAAAAGAAAGAATTGTGGTTTTGTTCATATCCAGGAGTATTTTATCATTGATTTGGATCATTTATAATTATTTCAAGAATTAGCAGCCATTCTATTATTTTTTGACTGATAATCTGGACTCAGTTTATTGATGATGTTTTTTAAAAATTAACATAAAATAATGATGACAAAGACTGCTTTCATCTAAGCAACATTTATTGGCTTATACTTTAGATTATTTCCTAGAGAAAAGTTACTTATAATTTTAGCTTTTCAAATGTATTAAAATCATTCTAGCAAATAATTCAATTTAGAGAAACTCAACAAAATCCTGTATTGTGAAGTTCAATTGTAAAAGATTATATTTATGTTAGAATGACTTTTCTCCATTATCACTGAATTCTTGTATTAATGATTTTATTATGAAGTCAAGAATGCTTATATAAAAAACTCTGTACAACATTTGTACAATAAATATATATATAAACACTATTTTGTGTTTATCAATGTTTTTGAAATTCAAATTTCACTTTCTCCAAAGTAAAACTACACTAATAGAAGCTACCACTTTTTATAAGAGAGTCATTTCTTCTGAGAGAGAATGTAATGAAATATTACATTTTTATCACCATAAAATGTAGACAATATTAAAGCTATGAACATGAAATTTTATTACATCTACTTCTAGCAGGACAAGGAATCATTTCACTAGCTTGACTGTCTTACAAGAGAAGCTAAGATTGAATGTGTTAAACAATAAAATCAACAAAAATTTAACAGTATGTAATTGAAATAAATGAAGTCAAACAAAATTTAAAAAATCACACCTGCTTAAATTTAAGCATTACTGTATGAAGTTCTTTCTCTTATTTTGTTTCTTTATTCTACAAAATTTAAATTAATCATTGCTACTTCTACCAAACCCACTATGACCTCACAAATTTTTTCTTCAACAACACAATTGGATTGTACAAAAAACTAGAATTGTATGCTATCTAATATCTTATACCCTTGCAATACAAAATATTAGAAATAACATAGGCTCTGGAATAGGACAAATTAGAGTGCAAGCTCATAACTTTTAGGCAAATTATTTTTTATGAATCTAAATGAAACTACAGGAATCACATGCTGAAAACATCACTGATAATATTAATATCACAGTTCATGTCAATAATATGGCATTCACAGTGTATAATGCAAAAATATGGGATAAAATAATAGATGTTTTATCGGGAAATAAAATGAAAAATTTTATTTGATCTGATACTAATGTTCTATTTTAAGATCTGTATGTAACTATTTTTTCAATTTTGAAAGACAAATGTACAGTCATAGTTGTTTACGTCCTCTGTGCAAATGGAATGGTAGTTTTGCCTAATAAATGGCTTGATTTTGTAATAATATAAATAGAAGAGAAGTATCCCTAGTGGGAGAATTATTTTATATGGTCATTTGTGCAGTCAACTGATAAATAGTTTGGAATGATTTATTTCTCTAGTAACATTGATCAGGTGGGACTGAGTTGTCTTGTCTACTGAAAACTATATTAGTAAAGACAACCTTACCTCTGCCATTTTGTTTTTTTACCAGGAGTAGTATAATGTCAGTGTCTGAGCTAATTATGGTAAAGCATAAAATGTGAAGCAAATAAATCAAGTACCTAGCAGTTAAATACACAAGGCTTGTTTAGAATAAAATAGAAAATATTTTGTGCAATAGGCAAGTAGAACTGCTATATAAACACAAATTGCTTATTGGGCATTTTTTAATGTTCCTTAGGGATTCCAATAGTTTCCCTATAAATATTTCAAGTGAATATTCCCTTGAGGAACTTTTATAAATATAGTAAAAGATGAAAATTATGTAAAAGATAGTCTACAATCACTCAACGCTTATGCATGCATGTATCCATTGAAGTGAAGACATATTGGTATCCTGTTCTATAGCCCGTAAGAAATACCCAGGCTAAAGTCCTGCTTTAGAAGTTTCCTTATTTCTGTGTGTGGAATGGTTTAGAAGGATTTATTATTATTATGTGGATTATATTATTATTTTTGTGTAGCCACTAGCCATCTTCTGGCATCCAGATATTTGTCTTATGTTAAATAGGAAGAATTATGGGCATGGATTAAAAGTTATGTATAGTTAAAAATAAACCCTTATCCATGAAATCATCTGTGCAGTTGATGTTTTCTTTCTGGTACGATTTTCAACATTGTATTAAATCTATTTAATTGACATAGGGCCAATTCAGGTGTATTTTTTGGCCAAAAGTTTTTTACTTTAATTATTTAATTTACTAATTTAAATGTTTTACTGCTGTTTTATGTTCTGCATCTGTATTATTTATAGTGATATTGCCTCTATTTTTGTGTTATAAATTCATTTCATTCTTTTTATCTTAATTAAGCTAGTATGAGGTTGAACAATTTATCTTTAATAGCTAGATTTTACTCAATACTTGTTACAAAATCATTTCCCCCCTCACCCATATATACAATTCATTCATTAATTCTTTGAGTCTACCTTCAAAGATATCAAGAATATATGACATAAAGATAATTTTCTGAACCTTTATGATAACATTTTGTTCAAAGCCATTATCATCTGAAATCTAGGCAGCTAACTGATAACTTTCAAATATCTACCCTAAACAATATTCACAATGATCTTTCAGTTCTTCTAAAGTGATAGGTAAAATCACATTTTTATCTTGAGCAACAACATGCTGTTTAGAAAGCTATAAATAAAGTGTCAAAAGATTAAATCTTATTACAGTGTGTGTCACCTAATATAATTACTTTTGTGGTAGTTTGGGAAGGCAGTAGGGATGTTAATCAAAATGATTCTTTTAAATATTACATTATATTACATTGCATTTCTTTTGAAAGCTTCTAAAACTTTCCAATTTATTCATAATAAAATAGAAAATCTTTAAATGCTGTATGCAGTCCTAAAAGATTGCTAGTTCTCAGACCACTAACTACTGCTCTGTTATCCTGAACATGTTCTACTATAACTTCAGCAATTTCCAAACAAGCTAATGACTCTCTTGTCTCAGTGAGTTTACTCATCTTCTCCTATCATCTTACAAAATATTTCCCTGATGAAATAGTAATATTACTAATTATTTCATCTGCTTCCAATATTTGTTCCTGTCATCTGTTTGGTGAGTGTTACCATGATAACTCAAATAAAAACTAATTTCTACCCTTATCTTGGCATTTTTCCTAGTTCTCGTGTTTGTTGACTATATTTCTGATAGAATTACTTGTAGCTTCTACCTTGATATTTCCTTAACTATTTGTTGCAGAAATCTTTGGATCTTTCTTTAATGATATTTAATGATGTAGACAGTTATTTCTTCCTGTTGAAATTAACCTTTCAATAAATCCATATATTTTATTTTTGCGTGTTCTGGTGTTAGGGTATAAAAGACAGAAATCTCTCATAGCTCTAAAACTAACATTTTCAGTAATCACAAGCTCCCATCTTGGTGTCTTGAATCTTTGGGTAACTGCTGCAATCCAAATTCTGTTCAGCTTAAAGGTATTTTTGCTCTTAGGCTTTATCGAGCTGTACTGAGATTGTCCATAGATGGAACAAGAGATAGCATGTTTTAAACAGTGAATTCATACCGAGCTCAATTATGATTATGATCAAATACTTTTGGGGATGCTGAGGAAACAAGTTCATGCATTACAAGGCAAGTGTTCTACCACAGGGTTACTCTTAGCCTAATAAATACTTTACAATTTAACAGCTGTGTGGTTTCTGTTACCTAAAATTTATGAAACTGACAAATTCACAGAATTTTAAGAGTGAAAATCCAGTGGGTTGTTTTTTTTGGTTGGTCATGGTGCTTGAACTTTGGGCCTGGGTGCTGTTCCTCAGCTCTTCAGCTCAAGGTTAGCTCTCTACCACTTTGAGCCACAGTGCTACTTCCAGTTTTATGGTGGTTAATTGGAGTCTCATGGACTTTCCTGCCCAGGCTGGTTTTGAAATGTGACTCTAAGATCTCAGCATCCTGAGTTACTAGGATTACAGTTGTGAGTCACTGGCACCAGCTAATCTAGTGGATTTTAAAAGAAGTCCAAGGGTCTCTGACAGGATTACTTAATTTTAACTAAAGAGTACAAGTAAAATGATAAGATACATATGGTGCAATGTCATTTGGCATCACTTTGACTTAGCCTTTAGTAATTTAAAGCATTAATTTAAAATTTTTTCTTATTCTTTTTTGAAATTTTTTTTTCAGTTGTAGGGCTTGAACTTTTGGTCTGGGTGTTGTTCCTCAGCTCTTCAGCTCAAGGCTAGCCCTCTACACTTGAGCCAGAGTGCCATTTCCCTTTTTTGGTTTATTCTGATACTGTAGTGTGTGTATGAAGTGCAATTACTTCTCTCTCTCTCTCTCTCTCTCTCTCTCTCTCTCTCTATATATATATATATATATATATATCATATATACGTATACATATACAGTCTTTTGTAATTTTATAGGCATTATGGATATTTAGAAATAGCACAGGTTTCCAAATGATGTTGAAAACTGTTGCTGTGATGACCAGAAGATTTCGGGTTTATGGTATAGAATCACGGACTGCCCATACCCAGCTATTGAATGACCAGCTAACTTAGTGCTATTTCTTAATGAAAAGCCCACAGACTCACTGTAAATGCAGTATCTTGTAGTTCTTTTGGAACATACAGACATTCAATGCACAACTGAAATCTCCCATTCTACAAAGTAGGACAGGGGCATTTGTTCAACACGTAAGTAGTACAATCCCCTTATTATTTAGAAACTGAGGTCAGAGAAATTAAGTGAACTTTTTCTTGTTCATCTGACTGATGTCAGAGCAGAAATATCAAATTAATTTTCTACGTTCAAGGCTATTTCTCTTTCCCCTACACAATGGCAATTCTTCTTACACAGTTTCTGTCAAGACAGTCATTTCCTTGAGTCTTGATGACTAACCTTGTACATGTAGGATAACAGATAAACTTGTCACAATTTTATTGGCCTAATTTCCAAATAACCATCTTTAAGGTTTTTGATTATTTATAGGTTTTTATTGTACATTTAAAAAGATTTTAGGTTCTTGAAAGGTTATTAGCAGCCTTTGGTTTTAGGGCATGAAGTTTAGGATCTACTTAAAAAGATGTTTTTGTTTGAGGTAGACAGCTTCTAGGATAATAATATCAGAGTGCAAAAGCATGATAAACTCTCTTAATTATAAATGAAATCACTATGACACAGCTTGAAAACACAACTTGGAACAACTATATACACAAATCACAAAATAATTCTATCTGTGTAGCTCAAGGCATACGAGTTTTTGAGAAGATATTAAAGAATATCTCTGCAAAGTTGGTAGCATTGTACTAACTCTTTGAAAAATATGAAAAATAACTTTTCTTACCTCAAAAATGTAACCAATGTGATTAATGTGAACTAAGCAACTCACAGGCAGTGATGGTAGGGAGGGAATGAGAGAGAAAGAGGGAACAGCTGATACTGTGCAAAAGGAAAGACATGTACATATCATCCGATTTGTAAAAAAATTAGTTTTATTATTAAAGGTTATAGAATTCATAAACAATGTAGATTAAGATAATGACTACTTTCATTGGAAAAATTAAAAGGTGTTTGTGACTTTAGGTTAGTATAACTATGCCACAGTATTGTGAAATGTATGTAGTCATGTAACCTCAATAAAGAAATATTTGGAAAAAATAAACTATGGAAAAGTTGAAAACATATGTAGCCAAACGGCTCTGTTCATGGTTACAATTTTGCAAATGGGAATGTAGCTGCTAGTAGCAAGATCATTACTGGCTATCATTAAATGTGCTCCAAAGGCCAAATAATGCTAGCCCAAAGACATTAACATCCTAATCTTAAAACCATATGGACAGCTGGGTGCTGGTGGCTTTACACTTGTAATCCTAGCTACTCAGGAGGCTGAGATCTGAGGATTGTGGTTCAAAGCCACCCTGGAAAGAAAAGTCCATGAGACTCTTATATATCCAATTAACCACCAGAAAACTGGAAGTGGTGCTGTGGCTCAAGTGGTAGAGTGCTCCCCATGAGCTGAAGAGATCGGGGACAGCGCCCAGACCCAGATTTCAAGTCCCCACAACTGACAAAAAAAATGTGACAATAGAATAGGGGAAGGGGAAGATAAATAAATTGAAAGGTGCAGGTGACCTCTAAGAGCTGGTCAAGCCAAAAACATAAGTCCTTTGTAAAGAAAACAGCCTTGGCCATACCTCAATTTCTATAATTTATTTCCAGGACTGCAAAATTAAAATATTACTATATTTTTTACCTTAAATTTTTTTTTCTTGGGAAAAAACAAGGTGTTAGTAAACACTACATTTTTAAATACGTTTTTAATTGTAAAAATACTGTAAAGAGGGGCTACAGTTACATGAACAAGGTGATGAGTACATTTCCTATCAAGCATTGTTACCTCCTCCTTTGTTTTTCCCCTACCGTCCCTTCTCTCCCACCTACACAACTACACTCCCCCATCCCCGCCTAAATTGTAAAGTTCATTTTTCAATAAAACACTACATTTTATAGCCCACAATGATTTGCAGTTGGGACTAACCTTCCTCCAATAGCCATCAAAACTCTATCTGTTTAACTAGAAGCAAGGGTTCAAGCCAGATGGAATGTACAGATGACACTAGAAGACTGAATATTTTCCCTGAGAGAAGCAACAAACAGAAGTGACTGAGATATCCATCTTCAGGGCATAAACCATGTGACTCTTCTTGTAAATCAATTGCCCATTATAAACAACTTGGGCTTCCAATGCTACCCTATACTAAAGCATCAAATAAGATCTTGACTATATTCAAGCAATCACATCTAGTGAATTGGGAATTGATGCATTTTTATTTTATTTTATTTTTTATTTTGTCGGTCATAGGGCTTGAACTCAGGGCCTGGGTGCTGTCCCTGAGCTCTTTTGCTCAAGGCTAGTGCTCCACCACTTTTAGCCACAGCTTCACTTCCAAGTTTGGAGATGAGTCTCATTGACTTTCTTTCCCTGGTTGGCTTTCAATGGCATTTCTCAGATCTTAGCCTCCTGAGTAGCTAGGATTACAGGCATGAGCCACTGGCACCTGGTAAGAGCAATGATTTTAAACACAAGCTTACATCTCTACTCATTTACCTACAACTAGATTTGGATAGAGAGTACTTTTAGTCATCTTAACCATATAGTAAGATTTATCCAAACCCAAGTGCTTTCTGGTTCTTAGAAATAAAATGATATAAATATGTGCTTTATAATTAAAAACAGTAATTATATAGCTGCCCATAATACTCTTGGCCATTTATTATTTCCTCTCTGGGGTCACAGACTAAAGGTTTTGTTCTGAGATGGAGCTTTCAAATGACCCTATTTCCAACATAGAAACTTTCTCCAGTTTACCAATATGGTTTATGTAACTCTGTGCTTTCACACAGTCCACATTTTTCTGTAAATTGAACTGAGCGTTTTCAAACTAAAAGTAAACTTTAAAGAAAACCATGTAAGACATTTGTTCCTGTTTCCAAAGATTCTTAAGAAGACTTTAAAACTTTTCTTCCATGGACAGGAAAACCATTAACTGAATGACATCCAAGGAAAAGGGAGAACTTCTAACCCCCATTACTGTTTCTGCCACCGGTCATGATGGAGGCAGTACTACCTACCACCTCCCACCAAAACAAAACTTATGAAAGACGAATGTCTCTTGGCTCCTAGAGGTGTAGAGAAATTCTTTCAAAGAAAAACAGGAAAAATAAGGTGTTTTATAGTATATAGTATCCAAAGTCTAAAGAGATGCCAATGCAAAAATTCAAAACAAATCTTGAAAATCATATAATAGAAAAAATATTTTATTGAAATTACCAGGCTGAAATCTGTTTAACAAGCAAAAAAAAAAATTGTACGTTTGTTAGACTATAGCCTTCTTTTCTAAGCCGTCATTTTAAAATTTGTTAAGCCAGCAAGGGATCCAGTGCCTTTTATTCACGTTATATGATCTTTTTGTACATAAAAAGCTAATCATTCCCATTTGAAACAGCTGAAAAATTTTTAGGAACAGCTGAAAGATAAGCTTATTAGCCTGAGAAAATATGCTTGTATTTTAAAGCTTTTTTTGCTTATTGAATTCTCATTTATTATGCAATGTACTTTCTTAATACATTTTAAGTTCATAATATGGTATTGTTATCTATACACAGTGTTTTTTCCAAATTTTTTATTGTGATTAAGTGGTTACATAATTTCCCAAATTTCACAGTATTGTGGGATAGTGATGCTTAGTTAAGGTCACAAAACATTCTAACCTTCATGGAGCAAATTATCTATCATGGTCTATAACATTTATGAGTTCTATGAGCTTTGCAATACAGTTATTTCTTCCACACTGGGTGATATGTACATTTCTTTGTTTTGCATAGCATCGGCTGTTCCCTCTTTCTCACTTGTTCCCTCCCTCCCATCGCTGCCATTGAGTTGCTTAGTTCATGTTGGTCAATGTCCAGTACAGCTGATGGGTCCCCCTGTTGTATGTTTTTCCCTGATTCCCTCTAGTTCTGTGTTGTCCTCCTGGTTTGCCTCTGGTGTGTACATATATGCCATATATGTGATCAGCAGCATGGGGTTATTTAGTAGTAATTCCATCAGATGAGTGGAAATCCTTTGTTTCTTAAGTCTTGTTAATTTTGTTGCATCACCTTACATTTTGGATTTAACATCCACTTATCAGGGAGACCATGTGACATTTGTCTCTTTGCTCTTGGCTTACCTTGCTCAGCATGATTTCTTCTAGCTCCATCCATTTCCCTGCAAATGCCATTACAATATTCCATTGGGTATATATACCACAATTTTGGATCCATTCATCTGTGTTAGTGTGGATCACATGGGCAGTAAAGATGGCGCTGAGAGGGAGTTGAGTGGGCAGAGCCTGATTTGCTTTACATTCAATGTGCAACCAGCCCTTGGAAGCTTAGGTGCATGATAGGGTGTGACCTTTGCAGTGATTGGTTCCTCTTCCTCCCCTCCCATGCCACCCGTTCTTTTTTGCTTTAAAAAGGGCTTGCTCTGTGTTAATAAATGAGTTTCCTGCTTGCCTTGACATTCGCGCGTCTGATTGTCTCCAGGGTTAAGGGAGGTTGGGGAACGGGCAAGCAGCCACACTTACCTTTCCTCGGACCCAGTCCATCTTTCGTGGGACAGACGAAGACCCGACATGTTAGGACATCTGGGTTGTTTCCATATCCTGGCTATTGTGAACAGTGCTGCAATAAACATGGAGGTGCATGTGTCCTTGTATCCTGGTTCCTGTTATTCAGGATAGATGCCTAGAAGTGGTATGACTGGGTCATAAGGGAGGTCAATATTTAGCTTTCCAAAGACCCTCCAGACTGCTTTCTATAGTGGTTGTATAAGTGTACATTCCCCACCAGCAGTGTAATAGGGTTCCTCTTTCTGGGCATCCGCTCCAGCATTTGTCATTGGCTGACTTGAGGATGTGGGACAGGGTTGTCTTTATTTGCCTTTCTTTCACAACCAGGGATGATGAGCATTTCCTCATTTTTTTTTCTTTGCCATTTTTATCTCTTCTTCTGAGAAGTCTCTTTTTAGTTCCCTTACCCATTTAGTAATTGGTTTGTTAGGTTTGGGAGGGATTAGATTCTTGAGTTCCCTGTATATAGTGGATAGTAACCCCTTGTCTGATATATTGCTGATAAATATTTTTTCCCAGTTAGTTGATTGTCTTTCTAGCTTGGCTGCTATAGCTTTAGCTGTGCAGAAACTTTTTATTTTAAGGTAGTCCCATTTGTCAAGTCTCTCTCCAATTTGTTGTGACCCTGGGACTCTGTTCAGGAAGTTCCTTCCTGTGCCTATAAGTTCAAGTGTCTCTCCTACTCTGTCCTGCAGTAGTTTCAGAGATTCAGGTTTGCACTAACATCAACTCAAAATGGATTAAAAACCTTCACATAATGTTTTAAATGAGATAACTAGAATTTATATTCATTGCATAATTAAATCTTTATAATTTTTGAGAAGCAACTGCCCATTTCCCCCCTCCATGCTTCTTGTAATCACCATCTTACCTCTATTTTAGATATTTCATGGAGATATATGCCTAATTATGTATTATTTGTCGTTATGTGATTGAGTTATTTACTAAATATATCTTTCAGTTTCACTCATGTTGCAAAAATATACCATATTTAATATTTTAATGCTGAATAATATTCTACCATATAGATCACATTTTCTGTTTTTATTATCAGCTGATGAGCATTTGGATGGTCTTCATATCCTACCTATTGTGAACAAAGCTGCAACAAATATGGGAGTGCAGGTATTGTGTTAGATGTTGACTTCCATTTTTGGCTAAATGTCTATAAGTGAAATTGCTAAATTATATGATTTTTATTATATTTTTTTATTTTTTAAGGAAGTTCTGTGTTTTGTGTCTATACTTGTCACATCATTTTGCATCTCTACAAATATTTCAACTCTACTTCATTCTTGTAAACACTTTCAATTTATTTATTAATAATAGGTATAAGGTGATACTATGGGGAAATGAAATCCATCAAACTTTTTTGATTTATGTATAACAAATTCAACTTGTATTCTTTATCCAACTAGGATTTCCTCGATTTAAATATGCTACTATTTAATTTCAAATGCAAAAGTTGTAGAGATAGTGCTACTTAGAATACTCTTTCCACTCGGTTCATTCCAGAAGAAATTTACCCTTTTATTTTATTCCTTTTTGAATATTTTATGCCATCAAAAGCAGTTTATGAATACACTGAATCCTGATCAATGTCACCCCTTCCAACATTCTCACCCACCCCTCCCAATACGCACATTCTCTCATTTTTATTAAATTTTAGAATATGTATTGGGATTTTTTGCCATTTAACAAAGCACTTTATGTATACTATGCATCTTGATCTGTTTCATTCCTTCAACATGTCAGTCCCCTTTGACCCACCTCTTCCCTTATTTTTCTGAATTCTGTGGTATATACGATGGATTCTTTTTATAAATATATTTTATTTTTATTGTTAAGTGATGTAGAGGAGTTACAGTTACATAAATCAGGTAATGAGTACATTTTTTTGAACCATGTCACCCCTTCCTTTGCTCTGTCCCAGTTTTTCCCTTTCATCCCTAGCCTACAAGTTGTATAGCTCATTTTCCACATAGGGTCTAGTTAGTACCTCTGCTGTATGTGTTCACCATTTGTCTGACTCTTTATGTGCCAGTCTTACCCTCCCAAATAAAAAAAAACTAATAATGAGACAAAAGTAAAAGACAAAAACAGCAAAAACAACAAAAACTCCTTGTTTCTATTTCTTGAATTTCATTTGGTAAATTACTATTTTATAGGATCATATGCACATAGCTATACAATAAACTCTTGACTGCATTCTACTTTCTCCCCCTCTTCATTTTTATACCTCTCTCTCTCTGGCCAAACCCACACCTTTAAATACCCATTTACTAGTATTTATTTTGTTGGGTTTTGATTTAGTCTTTTTAAAGAATAATACTATTTGCCCTCACCATATTCTATTATATTTTGATTAGTCATTTCAACTGTTTGCATACCAACCAGTGTGTTTACTTATAGATTTATAGGCTCATTCTAGCTGCCACAAATGAGTAAAATCATGCAACCTGTGTTTCTATGGATCTGGCTTATTTCACTTAATATAAAAGTTTTCAAGTCCTTCCATTTCTTAACAAATAATACACTATCATTCTTTCTGATGGATGAGCAGAACCACATTTTCTTGATCTCCCATTGAGGAGTAACTGAACTGATCCCATATCTTGGGAAATTTTCTATTTTAAAAGTGATGCCTAAATATAAAACTCTATGTTAATTGTAATTCTTGTCTACTAAAACTTTAAGTGGTATATTTTGGATGTAATCTGCAGAGGGATATGACTCATTCTGATAGAAAAGGTTTTAGCTTTCTCTGTTGGTGCTTCTAATTACTTTAGCAGGCATGTATTGTTTCTTTAGTTTCTTTAGAGACTTAAGTACCACAAAGAATATGTTAGAGTTTTGGCAATATTATGTCCACAGAAGTTTAAAAATATTTTGAGCAGTTGTGCATGAAATTACTTAATATCCCTCGAGAGGAAATGCCAACAATATTTTAACTGAACAAAAACTACTTTCTAGGAGTACATCATAACAAACTTCTGAATTAGCTATTAGAGCTAAAATATTACTTAAAGCCTTGATAAAAACAGATATAACAAATAGCATTACATACAAAGATATATTGGCACAGAACTATATAATTCCAACAAAATAACTTTAAGGATCATAAAGATGATTGCATATCGGGTCATAGTGGAGAAATTCAGCCCCAAAAAGCGAACAATAAGAAAGGAAGTTTTGAATGCTAGCAAGTTAATTGATTAAAAATTAATTAAAAGTGCAACTTCAAAATGTAGGTAGTAGTTGGACCCAATTTTTATTTAAAGTTAGGCAGGAAGTAGAAACACGAACCTTTTTGCCTAATATGTATAGAAAAGCAGTATATGAGACACTATTATAAACAATTTTGTACATATGTACTTACAATGCAATTGTTTCAATTCTTTTAGTGTAAAATTCCATTAGCAAAATCCATGTAACAATTTTATCAGCAGCCAATAGATAGTGAATAGATTTTTTTCTTTCTAGAACTTTTAGTGTTTGAATTCACATTACCTAAAGAGCCTTATTTCTTCCATTCTTGTTGTAAGTTGACATACACTAAAAGATAAAACTTTAACTTTTAAATATTAAACTACTTCATTTTACAGTGAGAGATGAAGAGTCTGGTCCACATTTCTTTTACTAGAATGAGTAGTTTACAAAGATTAATTTTTGTAATTTGTTTTGCCACAAGACTATAATGAGACAATACTTTTAAACCAGCAGTTCTATATTCCTATAAGAATTATGTATAAAGAAGAGTCCAAAAGAAAGCAATAAAAGTGAGTCACGTACCTGATTAAAACAATGAGATAAAGAAAGTCCACGGATTGGGAGAAGTTCTTCACTAACCATACAACAGACAAGGGTCTCATATCTAAAATATACCTGGAACTCAAAAAATTAAATCCCCCAACAACAAATCCTCAAAAAACAACTGCCCAATAAATAAGTGGGCTAAAGACTTAAAGAGAAACTTCTCTGAAGAGAAAAGAAGGATGGCCAATAGACACATGAAGAAATGCTCAACATCCCTAGCCATAAAAGAAATGCAAATCAAAACAACACTGAGATACCACCTCACCTCAGTTAGAATGGCTATAATCAAGAACTCTAATAACAACAGATGCTGGAGGGGATGTGACAGAAGGGAACCTTACTGTATTGTTGGTGGGAGTGTAAACTTGTTCAACCACTTTGGAAAGTAGTATGGAGGTTTCTCAAAAGACTCCACATAGAGCTCCCCTATGACCCAGCAATTCCACTTTTGAGCATTTACCCAAATGATCACAAACAAGACCCTACTAAAGCTACCAGCACAACTATGTTTATTGCAGCATTATTTACCATAGGTAATATATGGAACCAACCCAGATGCCTCTCAGTAAATGAATGGATCAAGAAAATGTGGAATCTATATACACAATGGAATTCTATGCCTCCATCAGAAAGAATGGCATTGCTCCATGTTTTAGGAAATGGAAAAACTTGGAAAAAATTATATTAAGTGAAGTAAGCCAGGCCCAAAGAAACATAGGTCCCATGGTTTCCCTTATTTGCAATAAGTAGTATATGTCTGAGACAAGCAGAAAGGGTCAGATAAGTTGATGTTAGGTGAAATGAACCCGAAGATAAGTATTCAAATGTTAAAAAAAATGAGATAAAATAGAGAATACAAGCAAACACATTAGTAAGTAAACACTTGCTTAATGAAACTGAAAGGAAGTGGCTCAATTCAAGAATAAAAAAGAGACAAATTCTATTTATTTATATATTTATATATTTATTTTATTTTTTTGAGTCCAGTCGTGGGGCCTGAACTCTGCGCCTGGGCGCTGTTCCTCAGCTCTTCAGCTCAAGGCTAGTGATCTACCACTTTAGCCACAGTGCCACTTCCGGCTTCTTGCTTTTTGCTTTTGTGGTGCTGAGGAATTGAACCCAGGGACTCATGCATGCAAGTCATGGGCTTTACCACTGAGCCACCTTCCTAGCCCCACAAATTCTATTTATGAGTGAGAACATGTACCTTGTTTACCTTGATCTGAATTTTTTTTCTTAGTATAGTATCCTATAGTATGATGTCTTCCTGGTTTTCGTAAGTAACAATATTGCATGATATACATGGCTGATTATTATTTTGTTATTTATAGCTACCAGATCGTCTTTGTTCATTTTTCTGTTAATGGTCTTCATAAAAAGGGTTCAGAAATGGCTTGTATCCCACATGTCCTATCTCTACTTTGAGATTTCATATGGCTTTTCATAAATTGGATATCACTATTTTCAATATAGATAAGATAGGAAAGACCAGCCAGTTCACTGGGAAAACAGACCATGCTCACTGATCTAGTTTGAATTTCAGATCTGTTCTATGGTCTTGGACAAATAATTTACTTTTCCTAAGTTTCAATATTCTGTTAGAAAATTAGGATGATGTTTCCAAAACCTTCATCATAAAGGGGTGTTGGATCTTGTAGAATGCTTTTTCTGCATCTTTTGAGATAACAATGTGGTTCTTATACTTGCTCCTGTTGATGTGATGAATAATATTAATTGATTTGAGTATATTAAACTACCTTTGCGTCCCTGAAATGAATCCTGTTTGATCATGGTGTATGATTTTTTGGATGAATTGTTGAAGTCGATTGGCCAAAATTTTGTTAAGTTTTGCATCAATGTTCATCAAAGAAATGGGTCTATAGTTCTCTTTCTTTGATGAGTCCCTGCGTGGTTTTGGGATGAGGGTTATGATGGCTTCATAGGATGTGTTCGGTAGTGAACTTTCTCTTGCAATTTCATTGAAGAGTTGGAGGAGTATTGGTGTGAGCTCAGCCTTGTAGAATTCCGCTGTAAAACCATCTGGTCCTGGACTTTTCTTAGCTGGGAGGTCTCTTATTGCTGTTTGTATTTCAATGCTTGATATGGGCCTGTTAAGATGGTTGAACTCATGGTTTTGGCATGTCAATATTTGCTAGGAAAAGGTCCATTTCTGCCAAGTTCTCAAACTTATTAGCATAAAGTTTTGAGAAGTATTCCCTTAAAATGTTCTGAATCTTGGTTGTTTCCATGGTGATGTTTCCATTCTCCTCTCTGAGTTTATTTATTTGGGTGTGTTCTATTCTTTTTCTGATAAGATTTGCTAAGGGTCTGTCAATTTTGTTAATTTTTTCGAAGAACCAACTCTTTGTTTTGTTGATCCTTTCTATAGTTTCTTTGGATTCTAATTCATTTAATTCTGATTTAATTTTAATTATTTCTTTCTGTCTACTGGATTGGCCATCTAATCTTTGATAAGGGAGCTAAAAAAAAGAATGGAAGAAAAACAGCCTCTTCAGTAAATGGTGCTGGCAAAATTGGTTAACTACTTGTAGAAAACTAAAGCTAGATCCTTATATATCACCCTGCACCAGAATCAACTCCAAATGGATCAAAGACCTCAGAGTCAAAGCAGACACTCTGAAAACATTACAGGATGGAATAGGAGAAACCCTACGTCTCCTTGGCGCAGGCTGAAATTTTCTTAATAGAGACACGGAAACACAACAAATCAAAGAAAGGTTGGACAAATGGGGTTGCATGAAGTTGCAGAGCTTCTGCATGGCAAACGACATAGCTAGCAAGATCAATAGAAAGCCCACGGATTGGGAGAAGATCTTCACTAGCCATAAAACGGACAAGGGTCACATATCTTAAATATACTTGGAACTCAAAAAATTATATCCTCCAACAACAAATCCTCAAAGAAACAACTGCCCAAGAAATAAGTGGGCTAAAGACTTAAAGAGAAACTTCTCTGAAGAAGAAAGAAGGATGGCCAATAGACACATGAAGAAATGCTCAACATCCCTAGCCATAAAAGAAATGCAAATCAAAACAACATTGAGATACCACCTCACTCCAGTTAGAATGGCTATAATCAAGAACTCTAAGTAGTATATGTCTGAGACAAGCAGAAAAGGTCAGATAAGTTGATGTTAGGAAAATAAACCCTAAGATATGTATTTTAAATATTTTTTTCTTTCATGCATTTGTTTCTAACGCAATTATAAGATTATTTCTTTGTTGTTTTGTATGTCCCCTGCTTTCACTGTATTTGATGTCGGTATAATTTGTGGAGGGGAAGGGGAAAAACACGTCGTTTAAATAAGGATACAGGTGGACGTGTTGCAACAATGAAAAGTACAAGTTGTCATGTCGAATGTGAACTTTACAACTTGGGGGGGGGGGAGGATTGGGTACAGGGAAGGGAGGATGGGAAGGGTTGGGAAGGGTAAACAAAGGAGGAGGCTACAATGCTTGATATGAAATGTACTCACTATCTTGCCCATGTAATTGTAACCCCTCTGTACAGTATTTTCACAATAAAAAAGAAAGAAAATTAGGATGAGGAAGGGATGGGAAGGGGAAACAAAGGAGGAGGATACAATGCTTGATAAGAAATGTACTTATTATCTTGCCCATGTAATTGTAACCCCTTTGTACAGTATTTTCACAATAAAAAATAAATAAAAAAAGAAAATTCGGATGATGATATCTATTATGTATAATACTAGTAATTTAGTTTATATGAAACAATTGATGCGATGTTGGTATTAACTGCTTAATAAATTATAACCTTAACCTGTATCAGTTCCTAATGATTAATGAATAATATAATAAACCCATTTTACTGTGTGAGACAGCATCTAGATGATGCTGTTTAAATGTTTTAAAGTTTTAAACACATTGTCAGGTATTCTAAAGTGGTCATACTAATTTAAAACCCTAGCAGTAGTATATGACAGTTTTGTTCATTCTAAATTTTGATGCATTTTTAATTTTAGCCATTCTACCATTTGCACAGTAGTATCTCCATCGTGATTACTCATGTTGCAAATCATTTTATAAGTTTGTTTCCTATCAGTATCTTCTTTGGTAAAGTACCTTTTATTCACTAATACTCTCAGATTTTCTCTTTTTTGTAAAATCAGTTTTAGTACTGTCTGTATTAATGTGTGTATTACATATAGCACAAGTATTGTCTTATAATTATTTCTTTCTACAAGGTGATAATAATCTAATATCTGTTCTAGATTTTAATAATTTGTACTTCTTGGTCATTTTGGCTACAGTTTTGTTAGTTTTGCTGATTTTTTAAAATAAAACCAACCTTTATATTTGTTAGTTTTTCTGTACTACTTTTCTAATTGTCATAATTCTTTGAGCTTATTAAATATTTTAAAAATTAGCGTATTTTTATACCAGTTTTGAAGCTTTAACACAGAGCCTGTGCTCTGTTCCTGAAGCTTTTGCTCAAGGCTAGAGCTCTACCACTCGAGCCACAGCTCAACTTCCAACTGTTTATCAATTAATTGAAGAGTCTCATGAACTTTCCTACTTGGGCTGGCTTCAACCCACGGTCCTCAGATCTCAGTCTCTTGAATAGCTAGAATTACAGGCATGAACCGCCTGCACTCTGCTTTATTAGCATATTTTTAAATGTACAAAATAATGGGTTTGATTACAATAGCTCATATATGTACACAATGTACTTGGATTATATTTTTGCTTTAATTTTTTTCCTCCTACTTCCTTTAGATGTGGTTAGGTCTTCTTTTCATAATCTCTTAAGATGGAATATAGGATATTATTTTGGATATTTCTTTTTTAATACAGCTGTATGATTTTATAAGTTTCCTACTATCCCTGGATTTATCTACAGTCCACTCGTATGGTTTGCTATATTTTCATTATCATAATCTACATTTATTTTCTAATTTCCTTTGTACAGTTTCTTTAGAATATGTGGTTATAAAGGTATTGCTTAATATACACATATTTGTATATTTCCATGTTTTCTACTCTGATTTGTAATTTCTCTTAAATGATCAGAAAAAGTATGCATTCCAACTCATTTAATTTATTCATACTTTCTATATGTCCACACAAAGGATTTACTCTGAAAATATTTTATATTAGTTTAAAATATATTTATATGATTTTGATAGATTTTTCTACAGATGTCTCAGGTGTACTTTTTTCTATTTTTCAAGATTTCTATTTTCTTGAAGAAATTAGTTAAGAAATATTGTCTTTCATGACTACATAATTAGCCTTACTGTTGTCATTGTTCTATTTTATTTCGTCCTTTTTCCCTTTTCCCTCGTTTTATTAGCCTAAACTAATTGTACAAAGGGGTTTTATTGTGATGAATAATGTACTTTGATCCTAGACACCCTCTCTATTACTCTTTCTTAACCCCACTGCCCTCTCTTTAAAATAATTTAATGGGTTTCATTACTCTATTTTCATACATGCATATAAAATACTACAATCCTATTCATCTCCCCTCATCTACTCTTTTCAACCTTCCTGCTACAGCTAGTTCCTGCATGCAATCCCACATGTGTCTTCTATATTTATTTTAAATGTAGTTATTTTGTGTTTTTTAAGAGACAGAAAATTTGGAGTCCCAATGTATAATTGGAATAAAAAATTCACTGTGGTAATGAAACACAGATATTAACAGTCAAAAGAAAAATAAAAGTAGGAACAGGAAACTAGCTAGATTAAGATGATCTATTTGAAGAAAAGATCTTAAAACCAGTCATGGTAACACATGCCTATAATACAATTTATATTTATTATGCTCTTAATCTTTCAGTATTCTTTCACTTCATTATGTAGTTCTTTACTATTTCTTCTGGAGTGGGTTTATTGATAGGTTTGTTCAGTTTTATTTTTTCTTGGAATAGATTAATTTTGGCTCCATTTTGGAAAGACAATTATGCTACGATAGAGTATTCGTCTTTTACCTATTTTTTAAACACTATGCATATGCAAATGTTTTCTTGTATCCTTCACTAATAAGCACTGTATTTTATTGAGAGATATTTGTAAAGAAAGAGTTGAGGCAATCTCATTTATCCAGTGTTTCTTTGATTTGTTGTGATTCTGAGGATCACAATGGCTCAATACTTATATGCACATGATCATATAAAATATTTATCAAAATGAACTCCAAGAAATGGAAACGAGGTTTTTTGTTATTTTCCTTTTTGTATTTTTTCTTTCCTTTGTCACTGCTCTTGATTTCTATATCATTTGTCTTGTATATATGTTTATGTGTTTGGGGAGGGTAAAGAGGAGCACAGAAATGGTGGGAGAAACAGTGAACAAATGCAGCAGTCATACTTAGACACTATGTTGAAAATGAACTATACAGCTTGTGGGGAGTGGGGCTGCGAGTGAAAAACTGGGAAAAGTCAAAGGAGGAGGTGACTGTTCAAAAAGAAATGTACGAATTACCTGATTTATGTAACTGTAATATCACTTTTACAATAAAAATAATAAATGTGTGTGTGTGTATGTGTGTGTGTGTGAGAGAGAGAGAGAGAGAGAGAGAAAGAGAGGAGGAGGAATGGGTTGGGTCAGGGCCATAAGCCTGTAATTCTAGCTACATAGGAGGCTGAGATCTCCAGATTGCTATTCAAAGATATTCCAGCTTTGTGTTGGTTACTTGGAGATAAGAGTCTTATGGACTTTCCTATCCTGGCTGCCTTCAAACTCTGATCCTTAGATCTCAGCCATCTGAGCAGTTAGGATTACAGGTGTGAACCACTGTTGCTCAACAACTAGAATTTTAAAAACAGTTCTTGCTAGCGAATAATCAATACCATATAATCAATCAATCATAGAATAAAACAGCTTATCACTCATGACTTCAAGTAGTTTCTAAGTCTTATAGTTTAAATATTCTTGAGACCTGCAGTGATTAGAATTTGTCCCAGTGAAAATCATATAGTAGGAGGTGATTAGAGTTAGATTAAACTATGAGAATGGGTCAAGATGATCTAGTTAGTGTCTTAATAAGAAAAGAAATACATATTTGATCTGCTTTTGTACACTACGTAAAGATAATAAAAGAAGAAAGAAATGTTTAATCTGGAATATTTTCTTCTTTTAACGGTTATTTATTTTTCATATTATGTCATAAAGAAACAAAAGATTTTTACCCTTGGACTTAACAGCTTTCAGAACTGTGAGACATAAAATAATTTTCTTTAAAAGTCATCTCCAGATTTTTTATATTGATTTGTTGTAACACAGAACATACCAACACAGTCTTGTTGCAAGCTTGAGTTTTGAAGCAATTTCCAAATTGCCTATACAAGCAATTTCCAGTCCTAGCCAATCAAGAAATGACAGAGCCATATGAGGATCAGCATATCATTTTTATTGCTTTCAAAAAAAAACTGCTAGTGGAAACCTTTATACTTAAGCTGGACGCCAAATAAGGACACTTACCACTTCCTATGGAGAATGTAGAGCATTTACATAAAATATCATCACTCACCTGACAAATCTAGTCACCAGAGATTTAAGAAGACAAGAGAATCTCAGGCAGAGTATCCTGACTTGCCCAGAGAGAGAGAGAGAGAGAGAGAGAGAGAGAGAGAGAGAGCAGGGGGAGGAGAGATTTTTTTCTAGGCAATATCAATCAATGCATGGCCCCTTTCAATACTGTACTTGTTTCCCTTATCATAGAGAAAAATGGAAAGGATTAGAAGTTTTCACTACTACGTTGATTTTTCCTGTTGAATAGAGCAAATTTCCTCTCTCTTCCCTGAACTATTTCTTCTTTTATTGTGAAAATAAGGTACAGAGGGCAAGATAATGAGTACATTTCTTTTCAAGCATTGTTGCCTCCTCCTCCCTGAACTATTTTTAAAGCAGTATATTAATGTCCCTCCTCAATTTTTATCTTTGCCTTCACAAATGAGTTATAATAAAAATACTTCATTTGAATTTATATAAAAATAGAAAACCAAGACAGGAGTGGTAGCATGATATGGGGTGGGAAGATAGAAGTTTAACCAGATGGCAAAGGAACCAGGGAAAAGATGCAAACTGCATCACAGTATATTTTGCCAACTATCCTGCTCTACGATTGTTCTAAAGTAACTAATGTCGAGAATTGAGGCTTCTTTATTCAACAGTCAAAGTTTTCTAGTAATTTTCCCAAGACAGATTTTCCAATTTTTGAGGTTAGCCAGATATTTATTCACATCTCATTAAATTTAGACTTTCATGCATTCACCTCCCCCCAAATCTCCATCTTGGCTCTTATTAGGTAAATCTTATTAGGTAAATGATTCCCCATTCCTGGTTCTTGGAATTACCCATCAATTTCTTAGAAAACTACACAAACATGCACAAATCCTTTGTATAATAATTATCATAGTCTTTATACCCTGTCCATAAATGTTTCTAAGCCTGGAGGCTTGGTGCACTTGACAGCTTGGTCAATCTGCCCACCTTCAGTTTCGCTTTGTTTTGTTCTTAAGAATGGGAACACTGAAAGTTAAGTAAGCTTAATTTCCCTCTCTATTCCAGATTCTAAGTATACGATCTTCTGCACAAAACAAAAGAGACTACTGGACTCATTTTCTGTTTACCAACAGTTTAGATCTTGAGACATTTAAAATGCCGATGCATGAATACATGGCACAGATATTTTCCTCTATGGAGTTAGGAGGGAAGCTCTATAAACAATATATCAAAGGAAAAATGAAAACAAAAATAAATTAGTATTAGTAGTCTGTGTGTGTGCTGGGAGAGGAAGTATAATGGTATGCAGTATTCAGGAAGCCATGCTAAAGTTCTCAGTAGCTTTGTTTTCTAAAATAATAGGTCTAGTGTTGCTAGATTTCCTGTTTCGGATTGATAAATAATTAGGACAAGTGAGGAGGGGGATGGGATTGTTTTTCATTTTAACATTCTTGGCACCATTCCTTGACAGGGAAAGGATCCTTGAGATAAAGATACGCACCTGTGACCAAACAATAGATGTTAATTAATGACTTAATAAAAAAACTCAAACCAGCATTGCTTCCAGGAAAGCAATTGTGCATGAAATACTTATTCCCAACAAAAGCTCTTACTATTTACCATATAATTTTTTTACAACAAATAACAGCAAAATGAATCCTCTTCATTAAAATGGAATATGTGTGTGGTAAAAATGTCAGACACAAAAGTAGATTAAATACAAGTCTTTTTTATATTACAGTGATAAGGATTTGGCTTCAGAAAGCAATCTGCACAAGGTAGTATGAATGCTTGAATTGTAGATAGGACTCTAGTGAACTAAAGCATTTCCTGATAGTTAAGAAAAAAATTTTATTGCATCTTCATTACTGACTCATTAAATTTAATGTTCTCTAACTACATAATGTATGCAATTTATTATTACCCACCTTACACTGACTTTTCTTTCTTTTTTTTTTTTTGGTCATGGGGCTTGAACTCTGGGTCTGGGCACTGTCCTTCAGCTCTTCAGCACCACTTCCTGTTTTCTGGTGGTTTACTGGAGATAAGTCTCACAGACTTTCGTACCTGGGCTGGCTTCGAACTGTGATCCTCATATCTCAGCCTCTTGAGTAGCTAGGATTACAGGTGTGAGCCACCAACACCTGACCTGAATTTCTTTAAGTAATAGAAGGCCAATTTCCTATGGCCATTCATCCTTGTTTTCCACATAAGTTTCCCACATAGTAAGTGCTAACTTTGCTCTGGAACTACCTCATTTCAAGTCCTTGCACTACTACTTCACTGCAATGTATCTGTAATCAAATTATGTAACCTTTCTATATGCAGTTTTTTACATAAAATCACACTAATAACAGTTATGCTGTCTCCATATACTTGAGATGAAGATTAAATTAGCAAATACCTGAATAAAGCATCTACCAATGTGCTTACTAAATAGTGCTAATGTAGTTTTCATGATAATACTATCGCCATTGTGCTTTGAAAGAAGTAGTTTAACTCTCCAGATACATCTGTACCAAATAAACAAGATTCATCCAATACATTTAATCCTTTGGTATAGTTCCAAAAATTATAGACATTTCCATTCTCTAAACATAATCATGTACATCTTTTTTCAAAATATTGACTCCCCCTGAAAATTAAGTAATTACTCCTGACTGGAGACATAATCTGAAGAACATGGATTACTCTTTTTAGATTGGAGTGTTGACAATGCCAATTACTCTTGAAAATTAATCATCTATATAAATCAGTTTATACCTTCTTTTCCTTCCCTGAGTGAATTATCATATCTATGAGATATGGAAATTCACCTTCCTCAAGTTGGAATATGCAGCCAGAGGAATTCTTACAACACTAATCCTTGACTCTTACTGAATATCAGAATCACCTATTTAACTGAAGTATAATAATCTCTATGGAGAATTCAAATAGTATAATCTTTTAGAAAAGCTAGGTCAAAGTGCAACAAAATCAACACAAGGAAATAGGTATATCCAAGAGGAGGTAGGTCAAGGGGAGAATGGTAAGTGAATGAAGAGAAAGGAGGAAGTATGTAGTCTCTCTCTCTCTCTCTCTCTCTCTCTCTCTCTCTCTCTCTCTCTCTCTATCTATCTATCTATATATATATATATATCACCAAGTTACGAAAAGTATATAAAGGTAAGGGATGGGTTGAAGGGAAGTAAGAATGTAAAGGTATGGGACACTGAGCAAGATGCATTACATTCATAAACTGCTTTGTTACATGGCACCTCCTTTGTCCAACTACTTAAATATAATTTTTAAAAAGAAAATTAAAATTAAAATAAGAAGCAATCAAGCAAACAAAAAACAGAGTTTCTTAAAACCCATTCCTGGAAATTCTCTACCTGAAGTAGGACCCAGGCAATTCTCCTTTAATGATTTTCCAAAGAGATGATGCTATCTATCCTCTGAAATTTAAGGATAGAAATAAATGATAGATTTATGTCTAAAGAGATTTAAGAAGCTCTACCACTAGGAATGAAAAAGAAATCAAAGGGCATAGTAGTGCATTTTCTGAATGCTGACCACATTTACTTCATTACTTTCATTACCTTTGTGCTTTTCTTAGCTAATTGTTAATTAGTAAAGAATTAGTACCCTAATGATACTGAAGTCAAACTTCCAAATCTTAGTATGAAGATTTGTACTTCTGAGCATATGCATTCTTTCATAATTCAAAACAGTTATATGAGCCCAGTTCATTGCTCCATACTTTTTAATTCTGTAGTCCCATATATACTACTTCTTTCATAATTATAACTTTTGTACATAGATTTCACAGTTGAATGACTTTGTGTTTTGAAGAGAAAAAAAATCCATATTCCAGAGGAGAATACGTTGGTTTTAGTGAATATAGACCATTAAGAAATTATCCATGGCTGTAGGTATAGCTCTGTGACTCAGAACTTACCTATCAAGCAAAAGGCCTTGGGTTTGATTTCCAACACCATAAAAGAAATTGCAGATGCTAACTTTGTCTCTCATTGTATTATAGTTTTCTATATGAAACATCATCTATTATGGTACCACTTATTCTTTACCTCATGCATTTCTTGTTTACTATTCTGAATAATGTGTTTTCACAGTTGGTTATTGCTTTTTTAGATGCATTTATTAAAATGAGTAATAACATAAGACACGATTAAAGCATGCAATGAACTTGTGCTTGTTTATCATACTTTTACTTTCTTATTTAATTGGTAAAATTCTAAAGAAGTAAACTTTCTTTTCAAAAATCCTCTAAAGCCCTTTATAATCCTGTTGTTTTCTTATATAAAGCCATGTTTGTGAAGAAAATGACATAGTTTTATATTAGTTTTAAACATAATGACACATATCATCTATGCTAGACTTTATTAAAATAAGGATTGTAGCTGGGCACTGGTGGTTCATGCCTGTAATCTTAGTTACTCAGGAAGCTGAGATCCGAAAATCACAGTTCAAAGCCAGCCAGGGCAGGAAAGTCTGTTAGACTCTTTATTTCCAATTAACCACCAGAAAACCAAAAGTGGAACTGTGGTTCAAGCAGTAGAGTGCTCTCCTTGAGCTGAAGAGCTGAGGGACAGGGCCCAGGCCCAGAGTTCAAACCTCACGACTAACTAACTAACTAAATAGCTTGTAAGCAACTCTTGCCAAGTCACCTGTCTATAGCTACCTTCACTCTCCAACAGCAGAGTTTGAGTAGTTATTTTCTGGCTTGAGGAGGAAAAAGTTTGATGATGACCCTTACTCCAAATAGATAAAGTTATAGAGCTAATTATTAGGGAAATCAACTAAAGAAAAAAAGACTGCATATTAAAGAAATAGCTAGAGTTATCTTCCAAACAATAATTAAGCATTCCATTCCTTTGTATGTGTAAATACTGTGTTAAATAGAATATAAACATGTACATTTTGTGTATTTTGTCTTTTTAAATTTAATTTTATTGTCAAGGTGATGCACAGAGGGATTACATTTCCATATGTAAGGTAGTGAGTACATTTCTTGTTGAACATTGTTTTTTAATGGAGGCTACAGCTAATAATATCAATTAGAATACCAGAATTTTGACATCCATTGAGTGATATCTCTTCTCTGAATCCTAAGCTGATCCTTTTTACCACATGATATTATATAATTTTTGTTTAAAATTAAATAATGAATTAAAGTAGATTATTGATCACTATTATTATAAGGAAACAATAGTAATTCTGAGCCCCAAATCCATTTCACTTAATATTGAAATAGATGTGGATTATTACATTATTTAGAGTCAAAGCATTTAACCAATATGCTAAATTAACATTAATGTTCATTGAATTAAAAAAAAACATTTATTAATACTCTGGATTTTTTTAATATATGTGGCTACCATTGAAGGCTTTCTAGATTGGGACAGGCGTTTTTCTGTAAAGTACAAAAGGGTAATGTTCTCAATTTTATTGTATGAGAAACCGATTGAATTATGGTGTTTGAGGCATCAGCAAAACACATCTGTTTTTGATTATTTTCTAACAGACTTTGAGATGTTTCATTCAGTCTGCACAGTTTCAGTCAAAACTTAAAGTTATAGCAATTTATTTGTAATTCATTAAACTAATATCTATGGAGAGCTTAGTGTATACCAGGCAGTTTTCTAAATATGGAGAAAACAGCAATGAGAAAAAGTAGGCAATAGCTTTTCTCTAACACAATCGATACTCTAGAGAGGAGATTTAAGCAATAACTAAGATAAAGTAAAATGTATAGTGGTGACATGCTAAAGAAAAAATGATTAGTGATATTTTGTGTGTATGAAGAGAAAGACAGTAAGAGACAGAATTAGAAAGCAACATTCTGTAGAGATTGAAAAATAAGCTATCACTTCCCATCCCAAATGTCCGTTTATACAATTCAATGTATTCTATCTTGAGTTCCAACTACCAGCATCTTCATCTCATTTCCAATTGAGGTGTATGTTCTATACTGGTTCTCAAAATTCTCCTGAAAGATTAAACTCAAATTATTCACAGTAATAAATTTCTTGATACTGTCCCTTCCTTGTCTTCCAAAATTGTCCTGGAAATAATTTCCAAACAATCTACTTGCTTTGTGAATCTTATCTTCAGATTTCTGTTTATTGGGAATGCAAATCAAGAAAATTGTACAAGGAAAAAGTAATGACACTGCTTTAGAAGGTTCTCCATGAAAGTATGCATCATATTTGTATTTATTTTTGTGATTTTTAGGTGCAATTGACAAATACAAACCGTAAATATTTAAGTTGTATAGTCTGATGTTTTGATAAATGTTTGCACTTTGAATGTCACCACAGGGCTGGGAAGGTGGCTCAGTGGTAGAGCGCTTGCCTTGCATGCATGAGGCCCTGGGTTCGATTCCCCAGCACCACATAAGCAAAAAGAAAAAAAGCTGGAAGTGGCACTGTGGCTCAAGTGGTAGAGCACTAGCCTTGAGCTGAAGAGCTGAGGGACAGCACCCAGGCCCAGAATTCAGGCCGCACGACCGGACCCCTCCCCCCAAAAAAAGAAAGTCACCACAATCAGGTTAGGTACTCTTTCAATAACCTCATATTATTTTGTTTTTGTAATAAGAACATTCAAAATCTACTCTTTTGTAAGTTCTAAGTACAATAGTTACCACTGTAGTCTTAGGTTTCTTAGATTTCTTAGATTACACTTCCCTCACTTGAGGCCCCTGGTCACTACTACTCTTCTGGTCACTTTTGAGTTTTGTTTTAGATTCCATACATGAATGAGATGTGTATTATCTTTCTAAATCCAACTGGATTAATTCACATATTTCCTGGTTGATCTGTGTTGTTTCATATAATAGATCGTCTTTCCTTTATAAAAATGATATATTACTTAAAGTATCATTTATAATTAATATCCAATTTCAGGCATGGAAATACTCCACATGTTCGCTATGCATTCATCTACCAATAGACATTTCAGTTTTCATATCTATTGCCTAATATATACGATAGAACTAACATGTGTTCTGATAGCAAGGGATTTCAAAAAACAGGAAAATTTTGTATAGTATTAGTAGGAATGTAAATTAGTACAGCCATTATGGAATCAAGTAGGTGTATTTCTCAAAATATACAAAAGAGCTGTTACATTATATAGTCATCTCACTCAGTAACATTGGTATACATCCCAATGAAATGAAATCAGCAGGTCACAAAGATGTTTGTACTTTTGTATTTGTTGCAGCACAATTCACAATTGGTAAGAAATGGAAATATACCAATTGTTCACTGACTAATGAATGGCTATAGAAAACATGGCACATGTACACATTAGAATAATATTCAGTACTATGAGAATGAATTTTTCACTTGCAACAGTGTGGATAGAAGTGGTAGATAGTTGTACAAAGGAAAAAAAGATACAAAAAGAGAAAACCACGTGATCCCATCCATAGGTGGAATTTGAGTTCATAGAAGTTGAGCAACTACAAGAATCCTGAGAGAATCAAGGTGGGATAGGAAGGGATAGGAAAAGATTCATCAGTGAATCATAAGTTATACTTTGAGTGGAATAAGTAATTTGATGTGCTGCACATTAAGATGGGTATATAAAGCAACAATATTATATATATTTGAAAGAGCCAGAAGGAAGTAGTCTAATTTTATAATAAAAATATTAATATGTGAGGGGTTAGATAGAATTAATCAGACTTAATCATTATATAAAATGTATAAATATGAAAATATCATGTTATTTCACAAATACAATTCTGTGTGTTTATGTACAATTATGTAAATTTGATTGAAAGAATATATATATACTTACTTACATATGCATTATACATCTCAATACCAAAAGCAAACAACATAATTTTAAAAATGAAAAAGTACCTGACTAAATATTTTTTCCAGATGAAACATGTAATTACCAAGATGATCAATATCATTAATTATCAGTAATATGCAGATCAAAAACACCATAAGAAGCTGGACACTGGTGATTTATTCCTATAATCTAGCTACTTGGGAAAGTGAGATTTGAGGATCAAGTTTTGAAGGAGCCTGGGCAGAAAAGTCTGTGAGACTCTTATTTCCAATTAACCACCTGAAAACCTGATGTAGAGTGTGGCTCAAAGTGATAGAACTCTAGCTGTGAGCAGGAAAGCTCAGGGACAGCACCCAGGCCCTGAGTTCAAGCAGTACCACGAACAAAAATCAAACAACAAAAACTTGTTTTTCATATGTATTATGAATGGGAGATCTGACAATTTTCCCCAACTGCTTGCCAAATTTCTCACTAATTTGTGGTTTATGTAATGATACTATTTATTTGGGCAATGTCAGAGTAAGCTACAAATAAAGTTAGAATCAAATTCTGGTCATTATTCATTGGTTAACCTCACACTAACCCTTTTGATATAGAGAACCTACTAACCCTTTTGATATACAGAACCTACTCTCCAATATTCACAACTGTACCCTATAGCATATGCAGAGTATTGAATGAAAAAGTAAGAGAGAAAATAAGAATGAAATTAACTCAGTCATATGTCTGTATCCTATGCAAAATAGGAAACAAATATCATCTTTCCAATACAGAATATAATCTTTGTTATTTGTTCACTTTCTATGGTTTTATTACTATATCAAAGATCATACAAATTTTTTCTATCAGTGCAAAATGCACTCTTTAAATATCAAAATATCTAGATATTTTTATAAACAATCCATTTCAGTAGCTAATTAATTTCAATAGTTCATTTCAGTATTTTCAATAAAATAACTCTTTAGTCAACAAAATTTTGCAATATGTCATCTTAGTAAATCACTTAAGTTATTTTGATATTGCTTTATTTGGATGTTATTCTCATCTTTTCTTTTATTCAAGGTAAAAAAAACTCTGATTTACACTTCCATCAGCACATTGAAAATTGAGATAGGCAGGTGCTGGTTACTCAAGCCTGTAATTCTAGCTACTGCGGAGGCTGAGATCTGAGGATTGTGGTTCAAAGCCAGCCTATGTTGGCTTTTAGGAGACTCTTACCACCAATTAAGCACAAAAAAATCAAGAAGTGGAGCTATGGCTCAAGAGATAGAGCACAAAACTTCAACAGCACCCAGACCTCAAGTACAAGCCCCAGGACAGGCACCAAAAAAAAAATTGAGTTTGAGGCAGTCTTTTATTCTAGAGTGTGAGACCAGAAATAAATTGGATAAAACAGGAACAATAACTTGAAAAATTAAAACATTGCAGAATTTTATTTATATTTCAATATCATTAAGTTGTTTTCTATATCAGAAAAATAGCACACTTTTGTGTATAGTGATTATTAATATTGGAAAATTAGTAGTATGATTGGGGTTGAAGCCTGGTCTCAGTAGAGTGGTAGCCAATGAGTAAAAGTGTCAGGTACTGAGTTGAGTCCTGGCCTTGGACCTTAAATAAAGAAAAGAAAATTATTTGTACTGTCAAAAAAGAAAAAAAGTAAGGCTGAAAATGAATGAATCTGGGGCTAAACAGTCCATTTAAAATATTTTAAAATTTTCTCATAATTTGGAATTAAAAACTATGTAATAAGAATTAAGAGTTGATATTCATTTTTGTCATTTGACATTCATTTTATGTCCAGAGCAAATTGTGGGCCAATGAGCTACATAATTTTATATGCTATATTTTCTTCACTTTTAAGGTTAAGATGCAGTTGAAATAATACATTTGTAAATTTTCATGTGTTCCATTATGAAATAATTTAAATTGTCCTTTACTGACAATCCAATAACACAAATTCAAACACATATCAGTAAAAGGGAGAGACAGACAGACAGACATACAGAGAGAGAGAGAGAGAGAGAGAGAGAGAGGATGGAGGGACTGAGTTTGAAAACTTAATGCAGTTCAATCTTAATTAAACAAGTCATGCCCTCAGCTGTTTACCTAAAATACCAAGTAAAATTGGTTGTAGAGATTTAAATAAGTAGTAAGATGGCTTATTTCACACATTATGAAGTCAGACATCCAAGACAGGAGAAGAAAACAAAAATAGATAACAGATTTTCTTCATAACAACATTTAATGAAAGAACTGATGATTTCCCTAGCTCCCATATGGATCTTGGTTTAAAGAGCTTTTGACTAAAGGATATTATGTAAATGCAATTTCAAGCTAATTTTTCTAAAATTACAGGCTTCTTTTTCATAATTTTACAAATTCATTATTTCTATGCTTACTGAAATACTTTTGGGTTTATAATACTATAATTCTTTCATAGAAAATGGGTAACAATGCTTGATAGGAAACATACTCATTACCTTACTCATGTAACTTTAACCCCTCTCTGTACAGTATCTTTACAATAAAAAAATATATATTAAAATTTTCCAAAAGAAGGAAATGAGAGTAACAAAATAGTGAGACAAAGGACAAAGGGGGAACCAATGTAACAGTGATACTCACAAGACAATATGAAAGAAATGATCTGTACAACTGGGGGGATATGGTAGGGGACAGGGTAATAAGTTCAACTAGAAATGTATTCACTATCTTACTTATGTAACTATAACCCCTCTGTACATCACCTTGACAATAAAATAAAACAAATTCCAAATGATAAATTTTCTTCTAATGTGTATAATTTAAATTTATGAAACAGGATATATATTTAGCAATTTTGAAATGCAATACTAAATACCAGACAATATATGATATGAAAATTCTACAGAAGTTCAGAAAAAAGGTTAAATTAATGAATAACCAAGTAGTCATTTAAGACCTTATAAAGGAACTTGAGCTTAATATGAACCTCTGGAAAGATTTTAAAAGATTTTAATGAGTGAATGGGATAACAATAAAGAAGATAGTTAGGTCTAGTTTTGAGAAGGCCTAGCCTTCCAAGCTTAAAGATAGAAAGATTTTAAGCTGTAATATTAATTAATAAAACAAAGGAAGAGGTAACAATGCTCAATAGGTAACTGTATCCCCTCTGCTCAGTATTTTTACAGTAAAATCCAAATATAAAAAATAAAATAAATAATGCCCAATATCTTATATATAAAAACAAATTGTGCAAATGCATTATTCTACTTCGTATGCATAAAATATCTTATATAATTGGAGACACTATTAATCCTGTTTCATAGCTAATAGAACTGAGGCTCAGTCACCTAGATACTAAGCATCAAAATAAAGATTTGAGCTCAGATTTAAGCAAATCCCAAATCCTATGGACAAATCACTAAGGCAAGTAAAGCTAGAGAGATATACTAATGTAGGATAAAATAGTACTAGAGGATGTGGAATTTGATCAATTATTTGACATGCACATATGGAAATATCACAAAGGAACCTCTTTGCTCAATTATTTTATGGCAAAAAAGAGAGATAAAAGAGGGGAACCAACTCATGGGATTAAGTCAAGCAGTGCTATAAGGGAAATATATAGCTCTAAGTGCTTACATTAAAAAATAAAAATGAAGAAGTTACCAGCAATATAATGGGATATGAAAATATAGTCCTCCATTTACATAAAGATTTACAGTTAACAATGTGCCGACTAGAATGTGTTTGTGAGAACTCTAGTGAACAGAAACCACAGAAATGAAATCATTATAAACCAGAAAGATATCATAGCAAAAAGAGTAGAAAATGCCTCTTTTTGTGTATCTATTTGTGTACTTCTAAATCTAGCATAGTAGGATCTACTTTTATATACCATTGGCGATCTCTCAGGATGGAAATAAAAGAAGGGACAATGTTTCCATTCTTCTATTTTGTTTCTGGGATCCTTGAGGTTCTATTATCTCTCCTGTCTGACTTAAGGTGTGGATTGGACTGGTGTTCATTTTGAAGGCTACTTGAAAACAAATGTGATGAGTATGAATTATTTCAAAAGACCCTTTAATGTAAACCTACATGTAAAATCATATTCCGTGTTAAAAGATGAATAAATTTCCTCTAAGGAACAAGAAAATGATGTTCACATTTTGCTTGTTCTATTTAGGATTCTTAGCCAGAGTAATTAGGCAAAGGAAAAGAAGGTGACATTCAAATTAGTAAAGGAAGAAAGTAAAACATTTTTTCACATAGCATTAACTTACATTTAGAAAAAGGTTAAACATTTCACACCAACAGTTAGAGATAATGAATTAAGCAGTTATTGGAGTAAATTTTTTAATGAATTGAATTTCTTTATACTAGCAACAAATAATTGCAAAAATAAAATTAAGGAAATAAATTCCTTTATACAGTACCAAAAGGAATAGTATTTAATAATAAACTTAACCAAGAAGGGTAAAACTTTGATTACTGAAATCTACAAAATAATATTAAAGTATTTCTCAACAATTTATATATTATAAAAATATAGAAATAATAGTAAAAGTTTTAATAAAAAGTAATAAACGTTTAAGAACATAAAATATTAATTTTCCTGATTTGATTGCCACTCATTGAGCATACTTATCAAACTTGGTATCTCATATTTGTCTATAATTAATATGTGCCCATATATGTTTTTGTTCAAAAGATACTGCATCATGAAGTGGATAGACATTTGTTCATTTATATCAAGATGTAATACAAAGACTTTGGTACTAGTCCCAGATATCCACAGACTAAATTCAATCTATTATCTCCATTTTTTTGCCAAAATAGGAAAATGCATCCTAAAATTCATATTAAATCTTAAAAAAAACCTGATAGTCAAAACCTGTAAAAGGATCAAGTTGGAGACCTCATACTTCTTCAGCAAGTGTTCAATTTTACTATAACAGTATAATGAGCATTAAAATATGGTACGAGAACAAAGGCAGACATACAAACAAATGGGGGTAATATTAAGAAATGACATCAAGAGAACTGTTAAGTACATACTACAGATTGAAATTGATCTCTTACATTATTCCTATAGAAATGGATAATAAAAACACATGGTCTGTTTAAATTGCTAGATGAAAACAGAGGAAAGCCTCATTGCATTGGGCCTAGCATGGAATTCATGAATATAATATGTAAAGTACTTAAGAGTACTTGGACTTTCTCAAAATTAAATGGAGTAGATAAATCAGTAACAATCCACTACTTCAGCACTTAGGCAACAAGTGATCATTTATGACAGGCAAATGGTTCTATCAATGTGCTACCTGATTTTCCTCCTTCTTGGGTCACTGCTTTTTGCAGAAGATTCTAAAAATGTAGTTACAAGGCATTTGAGTTATAGCAGCTCTTGAATCACCCACTCTATCTCCAGATAAATATACGAAAGCCAGCAGAAATTGCAAACTATGTTTTATAAAATTGTAACAAATGTTTCCACATTGAGTTACATGCCTCTTTCAAGGTAGATGGATAAAGAGATCTTTAATATAAGTAAATAGAAGTTATTTATGTGAAAATTTAAAAAGCTGTGACTGCAATTGAGCTATTGAAGATCAAAAGTATTTGCACAGCCATCCAACTTCTTAAATCATGTTTTTAAAAGATTTTGAGTTCAGATGAAAGCTCCATAAACCTGAATTTCCTGCTACCTACCTTTCATTCTCTCTTCTGTTTCTGTAAACACATCCCCAGTTTCCCAGCAGGTTCAAACACAGATGGCTGCCTTATTGTGACAGAAGCAAAAATGCAACATTAATGTTTAATGGGATTAAAAATCCTCCTAGCAGCAGTGGCATATGTTGCCAGTTAATTGTTGCACTGGAAACTTCCCTGCTGTTTTAAAACATGGACTCATTTTACATGCTTATACTGCGCAGTATAAAATGTCAAATTTGTTGGGATAAATTTTAAATTTTGTGTGACAAAAAATTAGTCATAAAGAAAATAAACTTTTCATTTGAAATTGAAATTTCATTGAAATTGATCATTGAATGGCAGTGTTATTTCTGTTAGGAGCCTGAGTTTGTTCTGTATTCACATAGTTGAGGAAAAATCACAGCATGCCTCAGAGATGTCAAAGATTTCGGTATCTTTACATATGAGCTTTCATGACTGATACCTTGGCTGATGAAGTCTGAAGTATAACTATTTCAGAATATAAAACAGAATTATTTAGAGATTATCTTTATGAACAAACAGTCCTTAATATCTTTCCAGTAATGAATATCTGAAATAATAAGGACGTTCTACTATCCATATGGTCTGGTAATTAACACTATGCAAAGTAACATTATCTTTTAAAGATCTCTGCTCTACTATTAACTTTTCACAATAATTGATTAATGGTTTGTATATGACATATTGTGAAACAAGTCAGATATTCCCCATGGCCAAAATAAAAGTTTGGAGAACTGAAAATTAATTTTAGTCAATTTTGTTTCAATTGCTTGTATCTTCTTTCATTTTTTTCCACCAACTTTCTGTGGAATAATTTTAGTAAGAATGATCTTGTCCTTAGGTGGAAGCTATCATTTACAGCTCTTTGTTAATTTAATAAAGCAGTAGAAATTTATTGAAATGATGCTTGTGATTAAGATGGAGTCCAACATAATTTATACATAAGAACATTGAAAACAGACAATAATATTAAGAATGAACCAGATTAAAAACTATAAAATTTTCTGGTCCATTAGGAAATCGGAAATAAAAAAAAAACAGTTAAGACTGACAGAATTTCTGAAATGAACATATAGAGCTGGGAGTTCATATAAGCTTAAACAGTTAATAAAGCAGAGTATTAAAAGGAGACAAAGCCAATATGACCAAAATCCAGCGGTATTCTAATATTCTTTGTCAGGGATTCAGTTGAATACTGGCGTGTGGTGTGTGTGTGTGAGAGAGAGGGGGGGGGAGAGAGAGAGGGGGGAGAGATAGAGAGAGAGGGAGAGAGAGAGAGAGAGAGATTAACTAGTCCGAAAGAAAAAAAACAATTTAAAAGAATAGTGAATCTCTGCTTAGACTTCACACAGGTATTATTAAAATATTGCCTGGTCCAAAAGCCAGAAAGGAAAATACTATAATTTAAAGGATATGAGATAAAACACTAGGACACATCTTTTTTCCAATAGTAGAAAATAATGAACCCTAGATTAAGTGAAACTGTGATCTTGTCTAAATTGGAAAGCAAGAACTGCATGGATAATTTTTCCCTATCATTTAATCACATCTCTTAAAAAGCTTATGAAAAATACATATGTACAAATATGTATATACACACATACCAAGAGCATTCTATATTATAGAATGCAAAAGGTAAAATATCACTGCATAACTCTCAATGAAAAATTCCCACACCAATACATGGTTTAATCTAATGAATAAATTCAATTAATTTTAAGATACAAAATCAGCACACAAACACTAGTGCTTCAGTAAGCTAAAGGGGTAATGTTTTAAAAGAAAAGCAAGGGAATAATCACATTAACAATTGTTTAAAAATTAAACTAACAGTTGGGAGGCTGTGGCTTGTGTCTACAATTCTAGCTACTCAGGAGGCTGAGATCAGGAGATAATGGTTCAAATTCAGCTCAATTAACTACTAAATTAACTACTAAAAAGGTGGAAATGAAACTGTGGCTCACAGTGGTAGAACACAAGCCGTAAGCACAAAAGCTCAGGGACAGTGCCTATGCCTTGAGTTCTAGTCCCAGGACTGGCAAAAAATAAATGAATAAAATTACCTCGGAAAAATTTTAAACAAAGTGATGAAAGAGCTGTATAATTAAAATTTCAAACCATTGATGAAAAGAACTGAATAAGATACAAACAAATGGAACGGTTTCCCATATTTGTCCATTGGAACTATAATATTGTCAAAATGTCTATATTATACAATATGACTTACAGATTCAATGTAAATTCCCTCAAAATATCAGTGACATTCTACACAGAGGTTTAAAATAAATATTCAAATTCTCATAGAACTGAAATAATCCCTGAATAGCCAAAACTATCAGCTAAGTTAGAAATTTCACAGAACCTGACTTCAAAATATATTGTCACAGTAATTTAAAAAATTATGATATTGAAATAAAAAGGCACATTGACTCATCAAATATAATATTTCATAGAAGTAACTCCACACACATCTAACAAATTTTTGATAAGTGAGGCAAAGCTACATAATATGGAAAGGGTGATCTCAGGAATGAGTAGTACTAAGAAAAATGGATATTCACATGAAGAACAAAAGTAGACTCCTAATTAAGGACATTGGCATGAAAACATTTTCTGCATATGACTACAATGAATGACATCGCCCTACTTGTTAAGAAATGGAAAGACTTGGAAAAAATTATATTAAGTGAAGTAAGCCAAGCCCAAAGAAACATAGGTCCCATGGTTTCCCTTATTTGCAACAACTCTTACA
Source organism: Dipodomys spectabilis (assembly GCF_019054845.1). NCBI lineage: Eukaryota > Metazoa > Chordata > Mammalia > Rodentia > Heteromyidae > Dipodomys > Dipodomys spectabilis. The sequence continues at coordinate 1,662,922 of NW_024870859.1, forward strand.
TCTCTAGGACAAGCAGAAATGGTCAAAAGCTATGTACATATGACCATATAAGATGATGTTAAACCAAATGAACTCCAAGATAGGGACACAAATATTTTTCTATTGTTTCTAACATATTTATAATGTACTATGTGATTTTTTTTTGTTTCTTTGTATGTTCCTCCCTCACAGTATAAGCCTGTTTTCACTGTATTTGACTCCAGTGCCCTGCATCTTGTATATACACTTCTCTAATTTGGGGAGGGGAAAGGAAAAAACAAAATGCTTAAATAGGGATACAGGTTGACCCATTATAACAATGAGATGTACAAGACACTTAGTTGAAAACGAACTTTACAACTTCGACGGGGTGGGGTCGGGTAGTTGTGGAGGTGGGAGGGAAGGGATGGTAGGGGAAAAACAAAGGAGGAGGCAACAATGCTCGATAGGAAATGTACTCCTTAACTTGCTCATGTAACTGTTACTCCTCTGTACAATATTTTTACAATAAAAATGTACAAAAAATAAATAAAAAGATCAGCCATATATCATGGGTCAAGGTATTTGCAAAAGTCATATCCAGCCAGGCACTGGTGGCTTATGCTTGTAAGCCTAGCTGTAAGCCTAGCTCAGGAAGCTGAGATCTGCTAGTTGCTGTTCAAAACTAGCCTAAGCAGGAAAGGCTAAGAGACTCTCATCTCCAACTGACTACCAGAAAGCCAGAAGTGGTGCTATGGCCCAAGTCATAGAGTGCTAGCCTTGAATACAGCAACATAGGGAGAGCACTCAGGCCCTGAGTTCAAGCCACAGGACTAGCACAAAAAATAAAAAATGACTTCATGATAATAAAGAGTATTTCAGAGAGGAAGAGAACTGGAGCAGTGACTGGGCAACAGTTTCAAGAGAACCAAAAGCCGGGAGAAGGAAATCAATCAAACCATGCACAAAGACAGGCAGGGTTAAAACGCTCCATAGTGCAGTTGGGAAATGAACAGAAGGAATTAATCCATGGAGCAAGGCAAGGACTTCTTTAGTTAGTATGCACTGGAAAACAACTTTGTGCCTAGCCAAACAAATGCATTCTAACAGAAGTACAGAGAGGACCTGGGGGATGTTAGTGGATGGAATGCCACCTTTAAATTCAGGCTGAGTTTTGCTGACATTGGTGAACATCTGCTTAAAAAAAAAGCAAAAAAAAGGAGGACTATATAACCTACACTGCTGCACAATTTAACATCATAAAAACTTCAAGTGAGACAAGCAAAAACAAGACAAAAGCATTGTCAAATAAGGCACATGTAAAAATCTACACACATTATCCAGTGAGAGGCTATGTATGTATGTATGTGTGTGTGTGTGTGTGTGTGTGTGTGTGTGTGTGTGTGTGTGTGGAGGTAGAAATAATTACCAAAATTCTGACATTTGTAAAGCATTGGCATATTTGTTACAAACAATCACCAAATAATCCCCATTCAGAAAACTGCTTTGTAAAATGATTATTCAGTGTCTTCAGGGCTATGTATTTGTGGCTTTTTTTTTTTTTTTTTTTTACGAAATTTCATTGAGCATCTGGAGAATTCAGTTTGTGGCAAAAAAATTGTCCATCCTATGAGAAACACAATATGGAATTATAAAAAGTTACAAATGTTCATAAACCCCATGGTCATGAAGTCACAGACCAGCAAAATATTGGGCAGAACATACTAAAGTTACTCCACTTCACAGCACACTGGGTGTGACTTCATATTGAGGCAGCATTAGGTACTGTGTGGAAATAGGTCACTAAAGTTTCTAGCAAAATATAATTTGCCAGTTTCCAGAATTTCCAGTACAGGAGCACTTAACATGAGAGCTATTGCTCAATTCCAATTAAATGTGGGTGACAAAGTGAAATTTAGAAGCTGTAAAGGAAGAGTTGTCTAGTTGATATTTAACTCTTCATTAAAATTTTCTTTAAATTTTTGCCTGTCAGTCTGTATTGCTGTTTTTATTATACATAAGTTTCTTTGTGTAACTTGTGAGTTTTCATGTGTTTTATTTGTATTATGTAAATATCATTATAAATAAACAATTTATAAATAAAAAAATGAAAGAACTATTATCCAATGTATGTGTGCGTGTGTGTGTGTGTGTGTGTGTGTGTGTGTGTGTGTGTGTGTGTGAAGAACTCTTAATCAGATTTCCATTGTTATAGTAAATACCTGAGATAACTTCTAAGAAGTTGGCTATTTCAGTCCATGCTTACTCGATTGGTTCCATTATATTTGAACCAATGATAAAACAGCACAGCATGACAGCAAATGTGTGGAAAAGCAAAGCTTTTCATAGCACATTATCCAAGAAGCAAAGTAGAATAGAGAGGAGTCCAGTAACTTATTAAGCCTACAATGACCTAACTTCCTTTTATGAGTATTCAATGCAGGGGCCCTGAGCAGACATTTAAGATGCAAATAGAGCAACTTCAAACTTGGCAGGAAGAGAATTTTATTAAAATATGGGCAGAATACCTTAAGAAATAACTTTCCTAAACATGATATACTGAAGTAAAATAAACACAGGAAAAGTTGATCTACCTCATGTGGCATCAGAAAAAGACCAAACTGTGAGACACGCCTCCCATCTAACAGAGTGGCCAGAACTCAGAATACTCACAAGATCAACACTAGTGCAAATGTGTGGTGATGAGAACTTTCATTCATTGCTGGTGGAAATGTAACAGCCCAGTCTTAACACTGGGAGAATCTGGTAATTTCTTATAAAACTCAACCTTATTCTTAACATGTGTTCTAGGAGTCTCTTTAGTATTCACCCTAATGCATTAAAAATTTGTGTGTACACAGATATATCTTGTGGCTTTATTTACAATTCCCAAAACTTGGATGCTAACACAAAGTCTTTTAGGTGAACAGATAAACCAAGGTTCCTCCAGATGAAGAAATATTATTCAGGACTAAAGAGAAATAAGCCCTATCAAGTCATATAAACATATGGATGAACTTGAATGCATGTTGCAAGTGAAAGGAGGTCAATATGAAAAGACTATAAACTGTATGACTCCACTTCTATGACCATTCTGGAAGAGGCAAATGGATCTGATAAAGTCATTGGGATTAGGGAGGGTAAAGACCAATAGGCCAACCACAGGGAACTTTGAAGGCAGTGATAGTAACCTGTATTATATAACAGACATGTCACTGGATATGTCCCCAGAACCATACAATGCACAACAACTGTGAATCTGAAGTTCATTGCTGGCCTGATTGAAAGTAGTGTATCAAGGTAGATTCATTGGTTCTACCAAATGTACTGTGTGGCGGGGGGGGGGGGGGGGGGGGGGGGGGGGGGGGGGGGGGGGGGGGGGGGGGGGGGGGGGGCGGGTAATTGATAATGGGGGAAGCAAAACGTGTGGGGAGGAGCCTAACGACCTATCTCTATACTCTCCTCTCAATGGTGCTTTGAACCTAAAAATGTACTAAGAATTTGTCTTTAAAGTATATATATGTCACTGTTGGGTGAAAAAAATCAAAGATTAATCAATGGAATCAAACTAAATAAGTTCTGTTTTTAGAAAAAAGGAAACAACAATTGAACAGATAACCTGTGGAATGCTATGGAGCATCTGGTCAAGGATTAATATACCAAATATATTAGGAACTTAATTCAGTGAATTCAAGCAAATCCAAGTTTAAAATGAACTAAACCTCTGAAGAGTTTTCTTAAAGTACATTTAAAGGGCAAACACATATATGGAAAATGTTCAACATAACTAGTCATCAGTGAAAGAACAATAAACATTTACAAAGAGATACTGCTTTGTACCAATTAGAATGGCTACAATCAGAAAGCCTAAAAATGTGCCATTGACAATATTAAGGAAAGGAAATATACATTGTTGTGTGGTACATATATTAATTACTATAGTCATTGTGGAAAACAATATGGAATTTCCTTAAAAAAACTTACAATAGAACTACAACATGATCCAACAATGTAACTATAGGGTATCCAAAGAAAACAATCAGTGACTTGACATCTACACACCACATTTACTACAATATTATTCATTTTCTAAGAAATAAAAAGTGTCCAACTCTGAAATACATTAATCAAATGTGGTGCAAATATATAAGGAAATGCCAAAAATAATAAAATAATAAAATTTTATCTTTATGATAATATGTATAGAATTGGAGACCATAATTAGTGAAATTATTGAGGCACAGAAAACAAATAATGTATGTTCTATTTTGTAAAATCTAAATGATTTGATCTGATAGAAGTTGAATATCAAATGTAAATAAATAGAAAGTGTGTAGATAAGTGGAAGAAAGGATGGATATTTTAAAGGACATTTCTATTATATTTAAAAACTTTTATTATATTTAAGTAGTTATACAAAGGCAGTACCCCTCAACAAAGTGGTTTATTAATATAATGCATCTTGATCAATGCCACCCCCTGTCACCATTCTCATCCCCGTTTGACCTACCCCCTTTTCTTATTTTTCTGAAATTTGTGATATATACCGTGAGTTCTTTTACTGCATTCTCCCCATAGGCCCCTCTTCATTTGTTTACCAGTCTTTCCCCTTCTTTCCCCTTTGCAAGTACCCATTTCCTTGTGTTTATTTTGTTGGATTTTGTCTTTTTGTTTGAGATTTCCATAGACTTCTCTACTTCAGGCAATTCATTTGTAACCACTAGCATACCATGCAACCTGTTTATTTATAGATTTATCAGCTCATGAGGGAAATCATACAACCTTTGTTTCTCTGGGACTTGCTTACTTAATATAATTTTTTCTAGGTCTTCCCATTTCCTTATGAATGGTATAGTATCATTCTTTCTGATTGATGAGCATTCTTTCTGATTGATACCACATTTTCTTCATCCATTTGTCTACTGAGGAATATCTGGGCTGATTCCATATACTGGTTATGGTGAATAGAGCTGCAATGAACATGGTTCTTAGGGAACCTCTATACTGCTTTCCATAGTGATTGGACATGCTTATATTCCCACCAAACATGTGATACAGTTTCCTTTTGGTCACATCCATTCCAGCACTTGATATTGTTTGTTTTCTTGATAATGGCCATTCCAACCAGGGTGAGGTAGAATCTGTGATGTTGTAATTTGATTTCCCTTTGTGACCAGAGATACTGAGCATTTTTTGTGTATTTATCGGTCATTTTACTTTTTCTGAGAAGTCTCTTTTTAAGTCATTATCCCATTTGTTAATTGGGTTGTTGTTTCTTTGAGAGTTTTATTTTTGAGGGTTTAATCTTTTGAGTTCTAAATATACTCTGGAAATTAGGCCCTTATCTGATGTATAGTTGGTATATAAAAAAAATTCCCGTTCTGTAAGATTTCTTTTTAGCTTGTTAACTTTATCCACTGTGGTACAGAAACTTTTTTGATGCAATCCCATTTATCAAATATTTCTTTTTTGTGTGTGTTTCTGGATGTTTACTTAGAAAGTTTCAGCCTGTGCCCAGAAGCCCTAATGTATCTCCCATCTTTTTTTATAATAGTTTCATAGTATCCAGACTGATCAGTAGTGAATTAACATTATATAGGAGTGAGACTTTCTGGTGTGTTCTTTCAAAGTAGTGTGTAAATAGATAACATACCAGAGACCATTGATATCTGTGGGTATAATGTTCCAAAGAAAAAATTTTAGAAGAGGAATCATGAATTCTCAGAATGCATAAAATTTAAATACAACTGATTATCATGTGGAACTGACAGTTTCTCTGCATCAGTGAGGCTGCATAATGTGTGGGTAGGATAATTTTTACAAAATTAAATACTTAGACAATACTACACATTTAGACAATACTGTGTGCAACAAATATAAAAACAAAATGGGGTCACTGTACTATAACTTTCAATAATATAGAAAAGTTATTTTCCATTTACTTCATTAATAAATAATATGTTTTTCTGCTCTTTGGATGGTGGAGATATCAGGATCATGGTTTGAGGTCAGTCCAAAGCAAAATTAGCAAATTTATCTGAAAACAAAAAAGAAAATAAAACTCTAAACAAAGCAGGACTAGTAGCATGGTTAAAGTGGAAGATCACATGCCTAGCTAGCAAATGGAAAATGTTGTGTTCAATCCTCAGGAGTGTACCAAAAAAGAAATAGAAGAATTGATTGGTGTTTGTGGAGAGATAAATATTTAACCTTATTTACATAATGCACAATGTATAGATGTATCAAAGAATTACAAGACACACAATAAGTAAGAATTTCATGATTTTATGTATCCATTATTTAAAATTTTATAGAGGTAACTGATGTATTTGTTCCAAATTTTAATGATGTTTAGATTTTCTTTCCCACTACTTATATATTTTAGAGAGTAAAATTTGCTATATATTTAATTCTACAATATTTAATTTGTTGTTGAACTAAACTTGTACAATTATTTTCTAGTTTCTTATAGTGGAGTCTGAGGTGCTATGGTAGCTTTCATTAGTTCTGTTCAATGATATAAAAAAGATTGAAGGACTGGATATTCTAGCCAGTGCTGTACTGTACATAGAGATGAAACATTTTGCATATTAGAAAGAAGCAATTTTTCTTTCACAGATGACATGTTCATCTATACAGAAGATCCTATACAACATATGCAAAATGATGGCCATTTTTATTTTGCTGATCCTGGGGATTGAACTGTGGGCCTGGACAGTATCCTTGAGCTTTTTATTCAAGGATAGGGTTCTACCACTTGCACTACAGCTCTATTTCCTGATTTTTGTGGTTAATTGGAGATAAGAGAATCCAGAGTTTCCTGCTTAGTCTGGCTTCAAATAGTGATTCTCTGATTTCAGCCTCTTAAGTAGCAAAGTTTACAGGCATGAGCCACTGGCACCTAGCTGGACATATTTTTGTGACCATAATACAATAGGAAGATTACAGTTAAATACACAGAATGTTTCTTTTCCTTTGTGATTATAATGATCCATAGGTAAAATAAGTTAAAACATTATAAGAATAAAAATATGAAATATTTAGGGATAAATAATTCAAAATGCATGTGCACCAAAATCTATGAAAATGCAGACATTAAATTTTTAAATAGAAATTTTTAAATAGAAATATAAAGTATTCATAGAAATGACAGATCACAATTCCTAAGGGACTTTTCTATTTAATCTAATGTCTCCATCCAAATTCCCAGAGGCTTTTATGTAGATAAGCACTTACTAAAGCTCATATGAAAATTCAAATTACTTAAAGCAGACAAAATAACGTTTACAGTAATATCTTACAAAGTAGAATGAGAAACTATCTGCTTTCAAAGTTTATTGTAAACGTACAACAATTGAGATAATATGGTGTTGGTATAAAGATAGATTCATAGAAAAGAATAGTCAAAAAAGAAATAAGGCCTACACTTATTTCTGAATATTTTTAAAGAAGGCCTATGACAATTAGGGTAAAGGTTTGTGTTTAAAAGAAGTGCTATAGGATTAATTTGGTGTCTATGCAAACAGACATCAAACTTTATTCTCTATAGCATAAAAAAGCTAAAATGACTCATTATATAATTTTAAAGTGGATGTTTATCTAAATCAATAACTTTTGCTCTTTCTTCTTTGAGAAATGAAAATGAACCAAACCCCAGTGGCTCATGCCTGTAATCCTAGCTACTTGGGAGTCTATGATCTGACGATCTGGGTTCAAAGCCAACCCTGGGCAGGAAAAGTCTGCAATACTCAGCTTCAATTAATCACCAGAAAACTGGAAGTGGCGCTGTGGCTCAAGTGGTAGAGCACTAGGTTTTAACAGAAAAGCTCAGGAACAACGTCCAGGCCCTGAATTCAAACAGCACAAATGACAAAAAATGGGAAAAAATAATATTATGAAAATGACATTACTGTCTAAGGTAATCTACAAATTCTATGAAATACCTATCAAAGTATCAATACTAATGTCATTCTTCTAGAAAAAAACAACCAAAAATTTCACATGAAACCACAAAAGACCCTAATTCATAAAAGCAATGCTAGGCAGAAAAAAGAAAATGTAGTGCTGGAAGTATAACAATTCCATTCTCTACACAACTATACAACTATAGTAACAAAAAATAGCTTCAGACTGGCACACAAAAAAATTCTGAGGAACAATTAAACTGAAAACCTAGAAATAAACTCACAGAACTGCAATATAATATTTGATAAAAGAGAGAAAAAAAATGGGACAGAAAAAAGACAGCCCCTTCAAGAAACAGTGTTGAGAAAACTGGATATCCACATGCAGAGAACTGTAACTGGATAATTATCTATCACCCTGTGCTCATATAAATTCAAGATGGGTCAAAGATTTCAATGTAAAACCTGAACCTTGAAACTACTACAGGAAGGAGTAGCAGAAACCTTAGACCTTCTTGGCACAGTTAGGAGCCTTCTACATAAAGTTCCAGGGAAAATCATAGAAAACAGACACGTTCAGAAAATCATAGAGAACAGACAAATGGGATTCTCATCAAGCTAAGACATTTTTGCAAGGCAAAGGACATAGTTAAAAGCTAAAAAATAGCCTACAGAATGGGAGATCTTTACTACAATGGCCTGATCTCCAGAATATGCAAAGAGCTCAAGAAACTAAATCCCAAAAGAATCAACAACTCTATAAATAAGAGACAAATGTGCTAAATAGGGCCTTCTCAAAAGAAGTAGCAAAAATGGCCAACAGACACATGAAGAAATGCTTAGCATCTCTGGCCTTTAAACACTGAAAATCAAAACAATACTGATATTCCCCAATTAGAGTAGCCATCATTAAGAATAAAAACAGCAGATGCTGAGGGAATAAGGAACCTAAATACACAAAATCCCGTACATAGAACTACCCTATGATAAAGAAATACCACTCTTGGGCAATTGTCCAAAAGATTACAAATCAAGATATAGTAAAGCCATTTAGACAGCCATGTTTATTGCTGTACTATTTACCATAGCCAAGGTTTGGAATAGCCCAGATGTGCTTCAATAGAGAATGAATATATATATATATATATATATATATACATATATATACATATATGTATATATATATATATATTATATAACGGAATTTTACTCATCCAGTAGAAACAATGATATTACAGTATTTACAAAAAAATGAGAAACCTGAAAAATTATGTCAGGCCCAGAGTGACAAAGAAGGCATGTTTTTCTCTCATATATGGAAGCAAGATTGATTCATAAGTGTACTTATAAACACAGATGGGGTTATATGGTAATATGGTATTTGTAGAGAAGACTACAAGCAGTGTAATTCCTTAGAAAAACTAACTCATAGTCCAATAAAATGAATATTAGGAAATGCATTTGAATAGTGTGTTGGAGGGAGTAAAGAGGAATGAGTGTGATAAAGATGGAAGGGGAAAATGCAGTCATTATATTCAGTGTATATCCAATGAAACTAGGACAATTGAAGGGAGGGATTGGGCTGTGAAGGATGGGGGAGAATGATGAAAGGGATGATATCTATCAAAATGTATTGTATTTATAAACTGATTTGTTGAATGGTAACCCCTATCTACAACTAATTAAAGATAATAGTAATAATAGTATAAAAGAAACCAACATGTCGCTAGGTGCCAGTGGCTAATGACTCTGGAGGCTGAGATCTGAGGATCCTGATTAGAAGCCAATTGGGAAAGAAAAATCTGAGAGGCTCTTATGTCCAGTTAACTAGCAAAGAGCAAGAAGTAGAGCTGTGTTTCAATGGTAAATTACCAGCCATGAGTTAAAAAGGCAAGAGAACTCAAGGCTTTGAGTTCAAGCCCCAACACAGGCATAAAAAAACAAACCAAAATAAAGTAAAATCAAGGAAAAATAAGCAAGATTTTTGAGGGGGGATGGAGGAGTTGAGGAGGTGGGGATGGAAGGGATGGTAGAGAAAAACAAAGGAGGAAATGTATTCATATCGTCCCCATGTAACTGTAACCCCTCTGTACAATATTTTTACAATAAAAATCAAAAAAGAGTGGTGAATAGATAGTTCACTCATAAAGATATATAGATGGTCAATTAAGTAAATGTACTTATCATCACTCATCATTTGGGAAATGAAAATTAAAATATAATTCAATATGATTGTACACTTCTTATAATGTATTAAAACAAAAAAGCATTGGCCTTGCTAAGTATTGGATAACCTGTGAAAATAATCAAATCTCATATACTGCTGATAGGAGTAGAAAAGTTGTATAATGTCTTCAAAAGATAGCTTGTCAAATTCAGAAATGTTAAGTGTACAAATCCCAAGACATCTGCTCTTCCATCACTGCCACCTGCTTTAAGTGTTATGTCCACATGTTCTTTCACTAGAGACCTTTGCTATGATTTCTCTGTATTTGTAAATAACCTTAAAACAACCTATTTAGAACTTATAAGAATTGGTTTGTCTAATTTCTAAATCTAAAAATGTTGATAAGATAAAGCATTTTGAACTAGGAATTAGAAAATATGCTATAATGCCAACTTGTTACATGTCAGCTTTTTGATTTTTGACAAACTGCATACCCCTGAGGTTTCAATTTCTTTTTCTAAAAAGGGTAAGATTCGTTATTTATATATTTTAAAGTTATATTCAGAATATTATGTTTATCTCCATGGTATTTTTAAATATATCTTTTTGTCAGAAAAATGGAGTAAATTATGCAAATAGCATAAACCATTCTGGGAATCAATTGGCTAAATAGAAAATTATTCTCACTCCTAATACTACAAGTATTATATCATATGCAGAAATGTGAAGAAAATATTCCTATAAAGCTGTTTTCCTAAGAGGTTAAAAACGATGTTCTTAATTATCACAAAAGCACCATCTTATCTTCAATATTTATTTAAAACTGATAAACCATGAGACCTATGTTTCTTTGGGCTTGGCTTACTTCACTGAATATAATTTTTTCTAAGTCTTTCCATTTCCTAACAAATGGGGCAATGTCATTCTTTCTGATGGAGGCGTAGAATTCCATTGTGTATATATACCACATTTTCTTGATCCATTCATCTACTGATGGGCATCTGGGTTGGTTCCATTTCTTAGCTATGGTAAATAATGCTGCAGTAAACATAGTTGTGCTGGTAACTTTAGTATGGTCTTGTTTGTGATCATTTGGTTAAATGGCCAAAAGTAGGATTGCTGGGTCATAGGGGAATTTTAAGTGGAGTTTTTTTTTTTGTTTTTTGGGTTTTTTTGGTCAGTCGTGGGGCTTGAACTCTGGGCTTGGGCGCTGTCCCTGTGCTCTTCAGCTCAAGGCAAAGAACTCTACTGCTTGAGCCACAGCACTACTTCCGGTTTTCTAGTGGTTTGTTGGAGACAAGAGTCTCAGGGATTTTCCTGGCCCGGCTGGTTTTGTACCAGGATCCCCAGATCTCAGCCTCCTGAGTAGCTAGGATTACAGGCGTGAGCCACCCACGCCTGGCTTATGTGGAGTCTTTTGAGCAATCTGCACACTACTTTCCAAAGTGGTTAAACAAGTTTACACTCTCACCAACAATGCAGTCGGGTTCCCTTCTGTCCACATCCCCTCCAGCATCTGTTGTTATTAGAGTTCTTGATTATAGCCATTCTAACTGGTCAGATAAGTTGATGTTAGGTGAAATGAACCCCAAGATAAGGACTCAAATGGTTTTTCTTCCTTGTTATTGTTTCTAACATAATTTATTAGATGATTTCTTTGTTGCTTTGTATGTCCCTCCCCCACGGTATAACCCCTGTTTTCACTGTATTTGATGTTGGTATAATTTGTGGAGGGGAAGGGAAAAAGCAAATCGTTTAACTAGAGATACAGGTGGACCCATTGCAACAATGATATGTACCAGACATTATGTCGATAAACGAACTTTGGCACGAGGAGGAGGGAGGAGGGGGAGGAGGGGGATGGGATGGTAAGGGGAACAAAGAAGAAGGCAACAATACTTGATAAGAAATGTACTCATTACCTTGCTCATGTAATTGTAACCCCTTTGTACGGTATTTTCATAATAAAAACATTTTAAAACAGATATATAAAACAAATACTTCGTACACCTTTGCTGATAAATGAATCCATGAGATTCTATCCACAATGAACTTGTGTATTCTATTGGAGAACATACCTCAGAGAAAGTATCTTTCAATAAAGAAATTACACATGATTTCCCTATACAAAAGTATTTAATACTAATCAGTTTTCTTTCAGGAAAGGAGGAGTAAAAAGGAAATAGTAACAATATTGTCCCATGTTGAAAGAGGTAACATTGATCAAGATGTATTGTATTCATAAGCTGCTTTGTTGAATGACAATTCTTTTGTACAAGTATTTAAGGATGAAAAAAGATGCATTGTGTTCATAAATTGGCATCTTTACATTTTTATTATATTTAAGTATCTGTACAAAGAAGTTGCCATTTAACAGAGCAGCTTATGAATACAATCTATCTTAATCAATGTCACCACTTTCATCATTTATAGACTGATATGTTAGATTAACACCTATTATAAAATTACTTAAAGATGATCAAAATTAATTATATATTTTAGGGAAAGAGATAGCAATCTCTATATGTTCTCAGCTCCTATGATACATTCAAGATGTGCCCAGATTATTTTAATCAATATATAAAATATATATAATGTTGAAAATGACAGATGAATTTGAAGATTATTTTAGATTAGCCATCAATGAAATAATATAACTAGATCATAATGGCCAAATGAGTGCATACACATTAATAATAACTGTTTATGAGAACAGAAATAAATAATAGTGGAGCTGACATTTTGAAAAATAGACTATGAATTAATAGCAGATAAGGTATATAAAGAAATAAAGTGAAAAAATCTCCCATGCTCCTGACTGGGAGGATTACCATTGTGAAAACGGCAATACTGCCCGAAGCTATCTACATATTCAATGCAATACCCATCAATATTCCAACAACATTCTTTAATGAAATAGAAGAAGCAATCTAAAAGTCATATGGAATAATGGAACCCTGAATAGCAAAAACAATTCTCAGCAGGAAAAATAGTGCTGGAGGAATATCAATATCAAACTTCAACTCTGTTATAAAGCTGTAGTTAAAAAAACAGCTTGGTATTGGCACATTAACAGGCCTGAGGACCAATGAAATAGATTTGTAGACACAGACATCATCCCACAGACCTATGGCCACCTAATCTTTCATAAGGGAGCCACAATTATCACATGGAAGAAAGACACTCTCTTCAACAAATGGTGTGAGCAGAATTGGTATGATCAATCAGATACCCTGAAAATATTTTAGGGGAGGATAGGGGAAACACTAGTGCTCCTTGGCCCAGGTCTTAACTTCCTAAATAAAGATCTAGAAACACAGCAAATAGTAAGACCAATATATGAAGTTAGTAAATTAGAAAAACCTGTAGAAAAAAATAACTAAAATACAGAAAATTATCAATAATGCAGAGTTTATCAAAGAAAATACAATGCATATCTTTCAAAAATCTAGAAACAGAAAACCTTTGGCAAATTTCATCAATATAAAATGTTAATAAGCAGATAAGCAATCTTAGAAAATTCTTCCCAAGAGGTATGTTGAGAGCATTAAAAATACTGTTGTGGGGGCTGGGAAGGTGGCTCAGTGGTAGAGCGCTTGCCTTGCATGCTCAAGGCCTTGGGTTCGATTCCTCAGAACCACATAAGCAAAAAGAAAAAAAAGCCAGAAGTGGCGCTGTGGCTCAAGTGGTAGAGCACTAGCCTTGAGCTGAAGAGCTGAGGGACAGCGCCCAGGCCCAGAGTTCAGGCCCCACGACCGGACCCAAAAAAAAAAAAATACTGTTGTGTTCATTATTCCTTTAAAGTTCAAAATCTAGGGGCTGGGAAGGTGGCTCAGCGGTAGAGTGCTTGCCTTGCATGCCTGAGGCCCTGGGTTCGATTCCTCAGCACCACATAAGCAAAAAGAAAAAAGCCGGAAGTGTCGCTGTGGCTCAAGTGGTAGAGCACTAGCCTTGAGCTGAAGAGCTGAGGGACAGCACCCAGGCCCAGAGTTCAGGCCCCACAACTGGATCCCCTCCTCCCAAAAAAGTTCAGAATCTAGATGGAAAAAGTAAAGTATTAAGTTGTGGAAAATGTAAAGTATTGCAGTGGTTCAAGATGAAATAATACATCAGAAAATTCTGAAAGCATAAAACAAACTCAAGAGAAATAAAGGATTTTATAAAAAGATAAAAAATGCTGGATAGAAGACTAATATACAAACAATTTTAGTTTTATCACCAACAAGCAGAGACAAAATAAAAATTTAAAAATTCATGTAATTTTTATATCACTATAATTTTCAAATATCCAAGGAAAAGTCTTTAAAAAAAACAAAAATATGAAACACGGCTATACTGAAAAATGCTACTGAAATTTTTTATTAATGAAAAAAAAAGAAAAATCAACTGAATGCCAGTGGCTCAGATATCAATAGGCTGAGATCTGAGGATTGTTATTTGATGGCAGCCTCGGCAGGAAATGAGACTCATCTCCAATTAAGCACCAAAAGCTGGAAGTGGATTCAAATTGCAGAGTGCCAGCCTTGAGAAAATTAAGCTCAGGGACAGCGTCCAGACCCTGACTTCATGCCCCAGACTACAATAATCAATAAAATATGGAAAAGCAAAATAAAATAAATAGAATGTGTATTTGTTGGAACAATTAATATTATAAAAAGTTGCTTAATTTTATCTAAATTTTCAATACAAATCAAACCAAATTAAAAGGCATTTTAGTGAAAATTAGTAAGATCTACAAATAACCAAAATAGTGTGAAGAAGAACAAAAGTGAAAGAACAAAAGTTATTAACATTGTATGTTTTTAGCAGGGTGCCTGTGGCTCATGCCTGTGATCCTAGCTATTCAGGATGGTGATATCAGAAGATAAAAGTTTGAATACAGCCTGACAGGAAGGACCATGAGACTCTTTTCTCCAATTAATCATCAAAAAAAACCAGAAGTGGATCTGTGGTTCAAGTGGAAAAACCTCAGCCCTGAGCAAAAAAATCTCAGGGAGAGTGCCAGTCCCCAAGTTCAAGCCCTCATACTGGCACAAATAATTGTATGATTTTAATACTAAGTAGTAGAGTAGAACTGAGAAGAACTAAGTGAAATGCCCCTGAATAGGTCAACTCACCTATGTTAACTTGATTTAACAAAAAAATGTGACATTGCACATTGTAGTTAAAGAATAGGATAGTTTAAAAAAAAGTTTTAGATAAATTGGGTGTTTTGTATTGGATATTTAATACAAAATGAACTATAATTGCTACCCCACATGATTAACAAAATCAGTTACAGATAATTCACAGCTACAAATGTAAGAGGTAAAAATTAATGTAAACCTTTATAACCTGAAGTAAGCAAATTGGATTTTTACGGGGGTGAGGGGGAGTGGGGGTTTGGGTAGGTGAGGAGGTCGGTCATGGGGCTTAGACTCTGGGCCCAGGTGCTGTCCCTGAGCATTTTAGCTCAAGACGAGTGCTCGACCACTTCAGCCACAGTGCCACCTCTGGTTTTCTGATGGTTAATTGGAGATAAGAGTCTCATGGACTTTTCTGCCTGTGCTGGATTTGAACACTGATCCTCAGATCTCAGCCTCCTGAGTGGCTAGAATTACAGGCGTGAGTCACCGACTCCTGATGCAAATATTTTTTTAAATTTTTATTTTTTTATTGGTATTATAAAGGTGATGTACAGCGAGTTACAGTTAAGAAGATTATGTACCCATAAAAGAGTGAAAATATGGAGTATATCAATTTTATTAGGATCCATAATATGAAAAAGATACAATATAAATAGAAGTTTAAATTAGTAAAACAAATTTTGGAAAGTTAATTGTATATACTAAGTTCAGACTATGTGACTTGTGGACTATATTAATGGATTCTAAACTAGTTTCTTTCATGGCATTATTTAATCATATTTGAAAAAATCTTTGTCTGTAGAAAACAGTGAAGATACTTTCCATGAGCTACATTTTGTTGATAAAATTAAGATCATAATAAGTTGTGCTTATTTTTGTTGATAAAATTAGGATCATAATAAGTTGTGCTTATATTTAAAATGAGCATAAAATTCATCCCATATGAACTGGTAGTGAGTAAGCCAATAATAGATATATATTTTTCTTTTTTATTTTAAAAATAGTGTACAGTTACATGAGTAAGGTAATGAGTACATTTCCTATCGAGCATTGTTACCTTCTTTGCTTTTCTCTCCCCACATCCCCAACTCCCTCCCCACCAGGTTGTAGAGTCTGTTTTCAACATAGTGTCTTGTACATCTCATTGTTACAATGGGTCAACCTGTATTTTTGTTTCAGCATTTTGTTATTTCCCTTCCCCTCGCCAAATTAGAAAAACGTGTACACAAGATGCAGGCATTGACGTCAAATACAGTGAAAACATGGGTTATTTTTCTTGTTCTGGTCTTTGAACTCAAGATTCTGTATTTATTTGATTTGCTTGATCACTAGACTTTTCATAGTACATCCAATAAAAAAGGAAGCAGAGACAGAAATACACAGGGAAAGCTGGGTCTGTGTATGCAACAGAAGGATTTGTCTGAATTTTAGCAAAATGCTCTCCAGATCCTTCAATGTTACCACAAATGGAAACATTTTCTTAATTTCAAGTCTGATTCTCAGACTTTTCGTTATCAAACCACATTTTCATTATCAAACCATCTACTAAAAGACATTTAGTTATTTTCTAAACCTTGGTTATTTTGTATAATATTGTAGTGAACAAAGTGGAGCAGATATCCTTTTTCAGATTCAAATTTCAATTATTTTGAATGTGGGGACAATATTATTGGATGAAATGATCATTTTATTATGAATTTTGGGGAATGCTCCATATTAATTTCCATAGTGAGTGTACGAATTTACCTTCCCATCAACAATGTAGATTGATTCTGATTTCTTTATATACTCTCTACTATATTTGCTTAAACTCCAGTTCCTTATTCAACACTCAGTAGTGCCATTTTTTAGTCATAAATACCATGTCCAGTCCATGTCTGTTTCTGAACTTTATGTTAGACTCATTTATTTGACTATCCTTCCAATCTCACATTTTCATTCTTATGGGAGCTCTATAATCAGTCTTGCTATCTATTATTTAATCTTTCAACTTTATTTCTGGTCATTTTTATGTCCATATCAATTCTAAATTATCTTGCTAATTTCCACAAAAATTTAATGAGATTTTGATTTTCATTGGATGGATATTTATCCTACGATATTTGTGCTCTTCTAATCCATAAATATGCAATCCCTGCACTGTCAATTTGCTTCAACTACAAAAAGGTTTATTGCTGGAATATAACATGCAATAGATTTTACATACTGACTTTGAAGTTAGCAGACTTTTGAATTTACTTACTAATTATCATATTTTTCTGCATATTATGTTGGATCTTTACATATTCAACCACGCCATCTGTGAATAACTAAATTATTTTCTTCTTTGAAATTGTTATTCTTCATATTCTTTTTCTTACTTTATTTTCTGAGATACCATTTTGTTGAGCAGCAGTTTTAATGGAGCATCTTCATCTCATATCAATTCAGGGAAAAACCTTTCAATATTCTATCATGAAATAGGTTTAGTTTTTGTAAAAACTGTTTTACATATTAATGAAATGCTATTCAAATTATATTTGCTAAGTATTTTGTTCATGAGTGGGTATTGAATTTTATCACTTGAATTTTCTCCATCTATTGAGATTCTCCTGTATATTTTCTCTTACTGATAATGCAGTAAGTTACATTAGCATTTTCTAATACTAAATTAACCTTTCATTTCTCATATTAACTGCTCATTATCATGATGTCTTGTCCCTTTTACATACTATTCAATTTGGTTTGCTAATATAATTTTGGATTTTTGTATCTATGTCCTATAAAAGAGGTTTAAATGTAATTTTCCTTTCCTGTAAAAACTGTCAGGTTTGGTATCATTAATTAATTAGTGGATTCTTCATTTCCTTTCTGTTCTCTGAAAATGCTCCAGTTAAGGTTGTTGTTTAATCCCTGAGTGTTTGTAATGATTAGCGGTGAAACATTTTAGCCTGGACTTTTTCTTGAAGAAGTTACATATTTGTATTTCTTTGATGAGTATGAAATTATTGACATCCTTTCCATTGTGTTAGTCAAGTGTATTGTACTTTTCTAAACACTTGTTCATATATGTCTAAATGAGTTTATTTGAAAAATTTTTATATTCTCTCTCATTATATTTGTAGTACCTACTTTACAGTCCCATTTTAAATGGTGTCCATTTGTTATCAGTTTTACCAAATGTTTAATAATTTTCACTTGAAATAACTTTTGATTTTTCAATTGTGTTCTAATTTAATAATACATAATCTTTGTATTTATAACTTATTTTTATTTTGTCTCACATAAATATTGTATTAAAATGTTGTCTCCAAATTATGAGTGTAGAGATTATTAAACTCTACTTTTTTCTTTCCTAACATATAAACTTAAGGCCATAAATATACTTCTTAGTTATATTTCATCAGTTTTGAAATGTTCATTTATTATTTTCAAACTGTTTTCCAAATTTCATTATGATTTCTCTGAAATTATTTTAAAAATGGTTTAGCTTTATTTATTTATACATATATGCACTTATATTTTGAACATGTGTTAATACCAAATTATGCTTTCCTACCATTGGGGTTATTCTCATGTATTGACTTTCCATTTCCCAAAATACCTTTGTGTATGAAGACTTTAATAATTTTCTACAAGAAGAAATGTCATTATTTACACTAAGAGGTATATAAAGGTCCCAAACTGAACATAAACAAGAATTGAGCAGTGAACAGAAAATCACTTAGTAAGTTCTCTGTGACCATTTTCTTATCCCAACTCTATCCTCATTGTTCCACATGAAAAAAGCACTGTTAACAACAGCATTGGTGCCTACATCTGCAAAATTTGAGATAATATTGGGAAAGAAGTTTATGCCTATTATTACTAATCTGATAATGACATAAGCAAAGGAAAATCAACAATTTTGCCCAGTGGAAATTTATTCATCATATAGCTTTTTGGTTATCAATACTGGCAAACCTCCTTTTGACATTTAGATTCATTCATCCATAAATTATGCTCCAAAATGTAAAAAAACTTGCCTCTGAAACTCGGCGTTATTAGCTTATGCCTGTAAGCCTAGCTACTCAAAAGTCTGAGACTTAGAGGATGAGGGTTTGAAACCAACCTGAACAAAAGTGTACATGAGGTTTTGTGTGCAATTAACCAGAACAAAAGCCGGACTAGAAGCACGGCTTATATATTAGAGCACTAGCTGGGAGCAAGCCAGCCAAGTAAGTATGAGACACTGAGTTCAAACCCTGGTATGGAAAAAAAAATGTATTTCCTCTGAGAAAAGTGATTTTTTTGAACTCTGGGCCTTGGTGCTGTCCCTCAGCTCTTCAGCTCAAGGCAAGCGCTATACCACTGGAGCCACAGGGTCACTTCTGGACTTTTCCTGCCCAGGCTGGCTGTGAACCATGATCCTCAGATCTCAGCCTCCTGAGTAGCTAGGATTACAGTGAGTCACCGGCACCTGGCTCCTCTGAGAAAGTGTGTGTGTGTGTGTGTGTGTGTGTGTGTGTGTGTGTGTGTGTGTGTGTGTACAGAGAGATGTATATATGCACATATATAATGGAAATTGTGTATAAAGTACTGGAATAACATGAACCTATTAGCACTCAATTGTGAGAGGGAAATAGGATTTATTGAAAAATAACAGAGAAACTTCATTTTTTGTTTTTACATTTGTTGCTTAAAAATTTACAATTAAAATGTCTCACTTAATCCATACATAAATTCTTGTAAAACATCTTGGTAATGTGTGTGCGTGCACACACTGGTAGTGGGGCTTGACCTAAGTGTGTGTGTGCTGTCCTTGAGCTTTTTTGCTCAAGGTTAGCATTCTACTCGTTGTGACACAGCTCAACTTCTGGAGTTTTGGAGGTTATTTGTTGTTTCCTGAACTTTGCTGCCTGGGCTGGCTTTGAATTGCGAATCTCAGCTCTGAGCCTTCTGAGTAGTTAGGATAATAAGCATGAGTCATTAGCGTCCAGTTTGGGAACTTTTAAAAATATTCTGTGCAGTGACCATTTTCTAGTTATGTTGAGTTTTGAATTAACTATCATTGCCATGGTTAGTTGGTTGAAAGAAACTAATCTGCTTTCTTTATGCCCTGAGATTGAGATTATTTTAAGTATAAAATATTTTTATATTAACTCTTTTTTATAATAATTAAGTTATATAATTCCTTAAAGGTTGTTTGGTCAACTTTTATGTTTCCAATCAGAGACTTTTGCCCATATGACAGCAACTGTAGATACTGTTAAGACTAGGTTTTTATTATTCTAGCATTGTGGCCTGAGGGAAAGAGGCTATTGCTTCAATATAAAATCATCTAAGCAGTTTCCCCCTAATATTTCAGTTTTTGTCATAGTCTACCTTTTGAACCAACCATGGTGCTGGAGGTCTAAGAAGATTCTGAAATAGGCCCCTATTGTGTATCTTGACTACCCTTGATATGAGAAAGGGTGGGTGGGTATGTGCCAACAAAATTAAATGAATACTGCAAAGATAACAGAAAGCTTTTCAGTCTTAATACATGAAAGTTATCAACACAAGTGTTTTAAATATAAGAGCAATTAAGAAAATATACCCACTGACTCCTTTCCTTTAACTAGGCACCATCTTTGAGTTTCCACCACCTCCAAATAATGCCATCATATTTTGAATATATCAGTGGATTGATCCACTGTTTCGATCAAGCATCTTATTATCCATCCAATCACTAATCAAAAGTCTATCAGCCAGTAACCAAATCTGTAAAACAAAAGCCTTCAAGGGCCATTTCTTATTCAAACTGACAAGCATATTGATCAATTCAAAACCAAGAAACAAAAGTTAATAGGATTTTGGTTGCTCTCTCCAAAAGGCACAAAAACTGAAACACTGAAGAAAGAAGTGCGGATTGGCATAGATATTGAAAAACCACTCTTGCCTGCATGACTCACTATCTCAGTGGAGGTATTACTTTCATTCTTTAGAGTGATTTATTTTTTATTTGTTGTTTGTTTCAGGTGAGTCAAACTTGCATATATGCAGACATATATGCATACCTATCACATAAACTTACTTATTTCACCTTCTAATAGTTTTTTTGGGGGGGAGGTCCGGTCGTGGGGCCTGAACTCTGGGCCTGGGTGCTGTCCCTCAGCTCTTCAGCTCAAGGCTAGCGCTCTACCACTTGAGCCACAGTGCCACTTCCGGCTTTTTTTCTTTTTGCTTATATGGTGCTGAGGAATCGAACCGAGGGCCTCAGGCATGCAAGGCAAGCGCTCTACCACTGAGCCACCTTCCCAGCCCCGCACCTTCTAATAGTTTTATTTTCTTCTTTCTTTTTCCTTCTGTCCTTTTAAAACTATTGCTTACACTTTTACAATCAGACTTCTAAATATTTTTTCTTCTCATGCTTTTAGTTTTCTGATCTTTTTTGTTTTCTTTTCTCTTTCTTGGATTTTATCATTGATTAGCTTTCTATTTCACTGCATATGGGAGCAAAACTCATTATTCCTGTCATGAACTGAAATGGTTGTTCTTATTGGCTTTTTACTTTGTCTTTTTATGATTTAATTTCTTTGCTATCATTTTAATTATAGTTATAATCATAATCATAATAATTATTATTATTAGTTTTCTTCCTGGTTTTATTCTCATCAAATTCATATATATATATATATATATAATATATAAGCCAATTCATTTTTGTATTTTGACTTACATCCTGCTAATTTGCTGCAAATGCTGTCAGCTGGTGGAGTCTTTGGGGTCTTTTAACTACAAGATAACATCAACTAAAAATTGCAATAATTTGATGAATTTTTCCCTGTTTGCATTCCTTTTATTTATTCTTTAAATGTTTTTGCCTTGGCTAAGATATTAAGCACTGCGTTTATAAGAGCAACAGAATAAACCTTATGACAAATGTCAATATTAGTAAACTTACAGATTCAATGAAATCCTAATCAAAATTATAATGAAATTCTTCACAGAACTAGAATAAAGGAATTCTTCAAATTACTATTTTTCTGGGCACAGATGGCTTATATATTTAATCTTAGTTACTTAGGAGGCTGAGATCTGAGGATCATGGTTCAAAACTACACCAGACAAATCTTTTTTTTATAAATTTTTTATTGTGAAAATACTGTACAGAGGAGGTTACAGTTACATAAGCAAGGGATGAGTACGTTTCTTATCAGGCATTGTTGTCTCCTTCTTTGTTTTTCTTCTACCATCTCTTCCGTCCCACCTCCACAACCACACTTCCCCACCCTTGACTAAAATAGTGAAGTTCATTTTTCAACATAGTGTCTTGTACATCTCATTGTTGCAATGGGTCAAACTGTATCCCTATTTAAACATTTTGTTTTTTCCCTTCCCCTTCCCAAATTATACCAACATAAAATACAATGAAAACAAGGGTTATACCATGAGGGAGGGACATACAAAGCAACAAAAGAAATCACATGGTAACTTATAAATACGTTAAAAACAATAACAAGAAAGAAAAAAAACCACTTGTGTCCCTATCTTGGTGTTCATTGTGCTTAGCTTCATCTTATCTGGTCATATGTATATAGCTTTTGACCTTTTCTACTTGTCCTAGACATATACTAGTTATTGCAAATAAGGGAAAACATGGGACCTATGCTTCTTTGGGCCTGGCTTACTTCACTTTAATTTTTTGCAAGTCTTTCCATTTCCTAACAAAAGGGGCAATGTCATTCTTTCTGATTGAGGCATAGAATTCCATTGTGTGTGTGTGTGTGTGTGTGTGTGTGTGTGTGTGTGTGTGCACGTGTGTTTGTGTGTGTATATATATATATATATATATATCACATTTTCTTGATCCATTCATCTACTGAGGGGTATCTGGGTATGCACCGACACGAAAATAGGCAAAGGCTAATGGAATGAAAATGAAGAGCAAGAAATAAACCCACATATCTAGAGCCATTTGATTTTTCAGAGTTGCTAAAAAAAAATATGTGTTTTAAAGGTGATCTTATGACCTAGCTCTAGTGGCTTACACCTATAATCCTAGCTACTCAGGAGGCTGAGATTTGAGGTGGGCAGTTCAAAGCCAGCCTGGGCAAGAAAGTCTGTGAGACTCTTATCTCTAATGAACCACCAGAAAAAAAATATAGAAAGTGGTGCTATGGCTCAAGTGTAGAGAATTTGCCGTGAGCTGAAAAGCTCAAGGACAGCACCCAGGCCCAGAGTTCAAGCCCCTCGACCAACAACAAAAAAAAGATACTACCTTACTTCTATGACTGTAACCCCTCTGTACATCACCTTTACAATAAAAATAAATAAATTATTTAATTAATTAAAAGGTTATCTCTTTAAAAATAGTGCTGGGAAAATTGAATATTCACATGTAGCATGCTAAAACTGGATCTCTAGCTCTTCTCCTATATATATATGAACTCAAAATGGACCAAAACCCATAACCCAAATCTAAAACTTTGAAACTACTTGAAGAAAACAGGCAAATACTTCAAGTTCTCTGCACAGTCAATAAGGAAATGATTTTCTAAATTGAGTTCCAATAGCTCAGGAAACAATAGCAATAAAAATGATAAATAAGAAAATAACTCATCACTAATTAAACAAATGAAATGATCCTATAACAGCAGATTCATTTTATTTTATAGTGAGGTGATAATCAGAAGGGTTACAGTTACATAAATAAGGTAATGAGTACATTTCTTGTGGTACAGTGTTACATTATCCCTCATTTTCTCCCATTTTCACTCCTCCCCTTACTCTCCTCCCCCAGAAGTTGTAAAGTTCATTTCCAACATAGTGCCTCGTGTCACTGTTGCATTGGTTCATGCTTTTTCCTTTGTCTCACCATTTTGTATTTCCCCTTCCCGTCCCCAAATCAGATAAACATGTATACAAGACACGGAGTACCAAAATCAAAAACAGTGGCAACAGAGGATAAATCAAAGGACTAAAAAATGAAAGAAAAAGAAATAATTTCACACAGTGCATTAAAAATATACCTCTTGTTTCCATATCTTGTAGTTCATTTCAATTAGCATAATTTAAAAACAATTTATTGCGAAAATACTGTACAGAGGGGTTACAATCACATGAGCAAGGTAATGAGTACATTTCTTATCAAGCACTGTTGCCTCATCTTGTTTTTCATATGGTCATATGTACATAGCTATTGAACTATTGTGATCCTCTGCTAGGACTATCTTGGACTTATACTAATTATTACAAATGAGGGAAACCATGGTACCTATGCTTCTTTAGGTCTGCTTACTTCACTTAATATGACTTTTTCAAGTCTTTCCATTAACTTATTAATGGAATGTTGTCTTTCTTTCTGATGGAAGCATAGAATTCCATTTGGTATATATACCATATCTTCTTTATCCCATCATCTACTGAGAGGCATATGGATTGGTTCCATAACTTAGCTATGTCAAACAATGATAACAACAGATTTATCAGCAGAAATTCTATAGATGAGAAAGGCATAAGACTGTCTGTTTCAATCTGTGAAAAAATTGACAGCTAACACTACTCACACCTACTTGAGATGGCAAGAATGAAAATATTGCAGTTTGAGGTCATCTTAGGCAGAAAATCTTATAAAGCTCTTCAACTAATCTCTGGGTATAATGGTAGATGCATGTCATACTCCCAACTAGGTGTGAGACTGAGATTGGAAAAATTATAACAGGCTATCATGGGCAGGAAAGTCTGCTAGACTCCACGTTGGTGGGAGAGAAGCTGGTCACTACTGGCATGTGATGACAGGAAGCTCAGGAATGTGCCTAGGCTAGAAATGAGACCCTGTCCTAAAAATACCAAAAAAATAGGGCAAGATGTATGACTCACCCGTGCTTTCACTGTATTTGAGGTCGGTATAATTTGTGGAGGGGAAGGGGAAAAACAAGTCGTTTAAATGGGGATACAGGTGGACCCAATGCAACAATGAGAAGTACAAGTCATTATGTCGAAAACGAACTTTAAAACTTTTGGGGGGGGGGCGGGGAGTATTGGGTGGGGGGGGGAGAATGGGAAGGGATGGGAAGGGGAAACAAAGGAGGAGGCTACAATGCTTGATAAGAAATGTACTCATTATCTTGCCCATGTAATTGTAACCCCTCTGTACAGTATTTTCACAATAAAAAAATAAAAATTGAAAAAAAAAAGATGTATGACTCAACAGGATCCTGCAGCTTAGCAAGTAAAAAGCCTGAGATTTAAACCTCAGTACCACCCAAAAATAAAAAAGGATAAAAAAGAAAAAGGAAAGAAATGATAGCCTTTCAACTCAAAAAAGAAATAAAAACTTACAAAGATAAACATAAACTAAAAGAATTCATGACCACTGCGCTAGCATTACAGAAAATAATTAATGGATCCAATACCCATAAGGGGAAGCAAGTTAAACATTATGAGTGTAGAGAAAAAAAAAAAACTCATTGGGATAACAGTCAAGCAAGTGATTAGGAGAGAGTTAAAAATTATTAGTTAAAGAGGTAAACCAAGATGCATATGGTAGAAATAAATGAATCTTTATTCTTTAAAACTTGTAGAAACAAGACAGCAAAATGATAGGTAAGAGTCCTATATTTCAATAATAACCTTGACTTTAAATTGTCTTAACTCTTTAGTTAAGGGGTCAGACATAATAAGTGGATTTTTTTAATTAAAAATGTTTTCTGATTACATGAAACCCACCCCACCAGCAAAGGAATATGCACATTCAAAGAGAAAAGATGAACAATGCTATTCTAAGCATTCTAGTCTAAGAATCAGAAAATAAGCAAGAGTAACCACAGCTTTATTCAACAAAATAGACATCAAGCCCACTTAGTCAAAAGAAACAAAGAAAGTCTTTATATGTTGGTAAATTTAAAACTCCATTAAGAAGATGTAATAATCTTAAATATATATGCACCAAAGTCTGGAACACCTAATGTTATAACACAAACAGAACAAGCTATAAATAGACAAGTATAAATATAATAATACTAGATGAATTCAGTATTCCATTCTCATCAATAGAGGCCATGTTGACAAAATTTTTAAAGAAATAAAATAAAATTATATTATAGGTCAAATACATTTAACAGTTATTTAACATCTGCAGATCACAGATTCCTTTATTCAGTCCATAGAACATTTTCAAAAATAGAATCGATTTTTTCCATAATTTATATCAAATATAAAAATTCTTCAATAATTCTTTTCACATTTTAGTTCATATGAAATAAAACAAGAGAAACTGTTGGTATTATAAAAAATGTGATGTTTGTGAAGCACAATTGTAACAAACAATGGGTCATTGAACTAATATTGAGAAATTAAATTTTCTACAATAAAATGAAAACAAAACATACTAAAACATGTAAGATATAGTAGCAGTACTACTAAAAGGAAAGAGTGCTTGCATTACAAACACACCAAAATCTGTTAACTTAATGATGCATTGCAAAGCCTTTAAAAATAAAAAGAAATTGGATATCAAATCAATAGAATAAGAGCAATAAATGAAACAGAGACTAGAAGAGCAGTATGAAGAATCAACATAAAAAGAGCTTGTTCAAGCCAGGTGCCTATGGCTCACATCTGTAATCCAAGCTATTCAGGAATCTGCGATCTGAGGATCACAGTTTGAAACCAAATCAGGTAGGAAAATCCATGAGATCCTTGTCTCCAATTAGTTGTCAAAAAAATGAAGTGGAGCTATGGCTTAAATTGTTGAACACTATCCTTGAGCACAAAAGCTCAGAGGAACGTGCCTAGACAACAAAATCAAGCCCCAGGATCATCACAGAAACAAAACAAGAACTGGTTCCTTAAAAAAATATAAACAAGCCAGGCTCAGGCAGCTCATGCAATAATCCTAGCTATTCAGGAGGCTGAGATCTGAGGATCGCAATTCAAACTAACCAGGGCAGAAAAGTCCATGGGACTCTAATCTCCAGTTAACTACCAGAAAACTGGAAGTGGAACTGTGGCTCAAATAGTAGACTGCTATCCTTGAGCAAGAGAGCACAGGGACAGTGTCCATGCCTCAAGTTCAAGAGCCATGAGAGACATACAAACAAAGCTGCAACAACAGCAAAAAACCAACTCAGCACAACTGAGACAATCTACAGAATGGAAGAAAAATCTTAGTCAAATCTGCTTCTGGAAAAATATTAACGTGCAAAATATATAAAGAACCTTAAAAAATTAGTAAAAAGCACAGTCTCATAAAGAAATGAAGAAATAACCTAAAAAAGGCTTTTTTAAAAAAAGAAATTGCTGGGCTGGAAAGGTGGCTCAGTGGTAGAGCGCTTGCCTTGCATGCCTGAGGCCCTGGGTTCGATTCCTCAGCACCACATAAGCAAAAAGAAAAAAGCTGGAAGTGGCGCTGTGGCTCAAGTGGTAGAGCACTAGCCTTGAGCTGAAGAGCTGAGGGACAGCGCCCAGGCCCAGAGTTCACACCTCACAACCGGACCCAAAAAAGAAAAAAAAGAAATTGCTAAGCCGGGCGCCGGTGGCTCAAGCCTGTGATCCTAGCTACTCAGGAGGCTGAGATCTAAGGATCACAGTTCAAAGCCAGCCGGGGCAGTAAAGTCCGTGAGACTCTTATCTCCCATAAACCTCTAGAAAACCCAGAAGTGGTGTTGTGGCTCAAGTGGTAGAGCACTGGCCTTGAGCTGAAGAGCTGAGGGACAGCACCCATGCCCAGAGGTCAAGGCCCACGACCAACAAAAAAAAAAAAAAAAAAAAAAAAAAAAGAAAAGAAATTGCTGATAAATACATGGAAAATTGTTCAACATAATTAGCCAACAGGGTAATAAAACTCAAAACTTCATTTATATTCCTTATCACCCCAGTCAGAATGGCTATTACCAAAAGAAAGAAATAAGAAGAAAAGAAAAGAAATAACAAATTCCACTGAAAATGTGAGAAAAAATGTTGATGGGACTGTCAATTAGTCCATCTGCTTTGAATTTCTCAGATAATTAAAAATAGATCTACAACAATGTCCAGCTACATTACCCTGGGTAGAAACTCAAAGGAAATTAAGCATATGAAAAGGGAAAAAATGTAATCATATTTATTACAGGATTATTCATAGTCAAATTAAGAACTTAGACTAGATGCTGAGAAAAATGAATAGATAATATGGCATATATATGCAGTTTAATATTATTTAACACAACGAAGAATGAAATCATGGGATCCATAGGAAAATGATTTGAACTAAAGATTATCATGTTAAGAAAAATTAGACAGAAAGGAAAGGTATCATGTTTTCTCTCATATGTAGAAATTATTTTAAAGTTGACTTAAAACTACAAAAAAGCTATTAAGGAATGGAAAGGGCTGGGGTAAAAGGATGGGGTACACATCAAAGCACAATGTATGCATGTCTGGAAGTGTCAGAGTGAAACTCATTAATTTTTGTAATTAATATGACTAAATAACTACAAATAATTTTTGAGGTGATACAAAACCAGATGAAGGGTCTTGTAGAAGTATGTTTAGCCATTTTTAAAGGTCATTATCCTTTTGATACAAATAGCTATTTTGAGATACAACTTAAAAATTTCCTTTTACATGTTATTCCCATTATTTTAATTGTGTGAATTTTGAGTAGAATGATATTCTTTAGCTTCTTTATCATTTATTTCCTTCGACATCCTTTAAAATATGTTTAACTCGATAATTGTATTATGTGTTGACTTAATGTGCTTCCTGTGAAAATATGCCTTTGTTTTTTATAACTAATGTTTGTAAAACACTGTCAAATTCACCCTGTTTTACTGGTCCTGAGTCTTGAACTCTGGTCCTGAGTGCTGCCTCTGAGCTGCTTTTGCTCAAGGCTAATGCTCTACCACTTCCAGTTTTCTGGTAGTTCACTGGAGGTAAGAGTTTCATGGATTTCCTGCCAGGGTTGGCTTCAAACTGAGATCCTCAGATCTCAGCCTCCTGAAAGAAAGTAAAAAGCATTACAGGCATGAACCACCAGCACCCATTTTCACGTATGTTTTATATCATACCACTAGAATTCGTCTCCTCTGTCACATCAGTACTGTCTATATGTAATATTTGTGAAAGGAACTCCTTTTGAGTCATTTTAACCCAACTGTTGCACCTGGCCACCACTAAGTGGCAGTGTAGCAACATTCCTATCCACTTCACCTTAGTTTCCATGAAGATTTTAAAGTGATTTATCAATTCTATTTTTAAATATATGGGACATTAGTATTGTTACTTATTTGTTTTTTGTTTTTAACTTTTAGTTTTAACTACAAAAGGAAACATGAAAATTTCTATAATTTACACATGTGAAGTAATACATTTTTATAATGATAAAATCTAAGTCAATCAAGATTACCAACTCTTCTCAAGATGAGCAAGAAAATGTTATAATCATTTTAACTCTGTTATAAAATTAATTGTATTAATTAAATTATTTAGTACTATTTTAAAATCATAGTCAAAGTTATTGTTCCAGTTAGTAGAATCCATCTGTGCAGTAACCAGAAAGAAGAGTATGTTAAATATTTTGTCCATTAGATGACATTACCTTCTGGAAAAGCTAGCTGGTACATTTAACTAATTGATGTTTCCTTGCTAATGATCGGTAAATCTTCATTGTCACATATTCAGAGTGCAGAAGTAACCCTCTAGGTTGCCCAGTAGTTCAATACCCTCATTTTATCGAAGTCATGCACAAAGCATATAAGTTATTGCTCATGTTTACATATCCAATTTGTGAGAAAAAATATAAATAGGGCTAAGATGCTTTCTTTTTTAAAAAATTCTCAGATGTTTTGCTTATTTTAATGTCTTTGAAACTCAGGCTACATTGTATAGTTCCAAATAACTTTAACAAACTGTGACTAACCATTTGAATTTGCAGAAATGTTCATACATTTGTCATAAACCAAGCCTTTCGTTTTCGCCCTATTATATCAACTGAAGGATCTAATTTGCCATCCAGGTTGTACATAATTCCCTTTTAAGAGGTAATTGGAATCAAAAGGTATGTTTGTAAAATGTTTAAGTCTTCCACCTAGTATTGATGAAAATACAAATAAATTGTACATTTAAATATAGCCACCAAAAGTGTGCTCCTATCACAATGAAAATAATTTTTCCTCCTCAACAGAGATGTTCTCACAGAGAGGAGGATAGATTAATAAGGTTTTCATTCTATCACACTGCTGCAGCTCTCAGCGTGACTGACTTAAATTCAGAAAAATATCAATGGATGGGGTTTTCAATATTCAGTTCTTCAACTCAGGAAAACAATAGAATTTTTTAATTAGTCATAACTTATCATAAAAATCTAGATGGTTCCTCCTGGCCTGCATATGTAGGCGTTAAGGAAAAAGTCAATAGAGAGCATTCCATTCTTTATTCATTGCATGGTAGAAATTCCAACCAAGGGTGAAGAGCATGATTGTTCTATGGATCACTACAGCAGAACAATAGTATCAAGAGGCTAAAAGTTACCTTGGATGGGGGGGGGGGGGGGAATCACAGGTTATTATTTATTAAATAGCTATTCTCACAGTAATTAACTCATCAAAATTTCTGTTACCATTATTGATGATGAAGTTTGATATTTGTTAGGCTCATAGTCCTGAAAATTTCAAGTGCTTATTCAGCTTTCTGTACTATTGAATTTTTCCTTGAATCCAATTTCATTTCTTTGCTGTATTAGATTCTCTTTCTCTTACATGAACTGAAACTATCAATATGCAAAAGCACCTAAAATAGATTGCAGATCATTACCAAATAATAATCCAGTAACAATTATTTTGAGATTACAGTGTATTTTGCTGAACTCATGGTTCAAGTTTTTTAAAAGACCTGCAGCAAATTTTCTAAGAATTATGCTGTGATTAAAGATAGTTTCACATACACATGAACATAGCAGTATAATCTATGTGGCAAATGAATAAAATGGTGAGTATTATGAAAAGGTACATAGAAGCAAAAGTCACCTGATACTCACGTAGTAAAAGATATCATTTAAATTCTATTTTATCTCTACTAGCTCCCAAATTCCAAGTGTATGATATTTCATTCTTAGTCTACATGCACTATCCAAAACAATAGCCAGCTCTCAGACTATATAAATTTGTTTTTATAAATTAAAACAAAATAAAATTAAATATTCAATTCAAGAGTAGTCTCATCTCATGTCTCTATAATGTTATTTAAATAGTAAGTTCTTTATAGGACATTCATTTGAGGATGACATTTTCAACATTGCAGAAAAATATTGTGATATTTCTTTTTTTGCAGAAAAATGTTATTAGGAAGCCCTTGAGCCTGTCTACTTAGCATATGCAATGGCATCTACCCCAAGGCTCATCACCACTGATAATTTTCAAATGTCTATCTCTATGCCAAAATTTCTCCACATAGGAAGCTGGTGAATAATAATATTTACCACAAGATTCTGCAAACTAATACAAATAAAATAAAAACAGGAGAACCACAGTAGTCCCTCCATGATTTTAAACAAAATAAAAAGATTTTCATCATATTTAAGAACAACACTGTTCGAACTCTGTGACTATGCATTTAACAATCTATTAAACATCTACATTTGAATTTCATGCAAGAACCTCAAATTCACTATAATCAAAGTTAAATAATACACAACAAAGCTGTCTTTTGTATAATAATCATTCAAATATTTGAAAACATCATTTGTAACCTTGTCTTACTCTTGGTCAAAATTATTCATCAACTTGGGCTGGGAAGTTGGCTCAGTGGTGGAGCACTTGCCTTGCATGCCTGAGGCCCTGGGTTCAATTCCTCAGTACCACATAAGCAAAAAGAAAAAAACCAGAAGTGGTGCTGTGGCTCAAGTGGTAGAGCGCTAGCCTTGAGCTGAAGAGCTGAGGGACAGCACCCAGGCCCAGAGTTCAGGCTCCACGACTGGACCCCCCCCAAAAAAATTATTCATCAACTCAAATATTTTCATCATATTACCTATGTCCTTATCATATGAAATTTTTCACCCAATATAGTATGTATTTTGTGAAATTACACCTGTTCCTTATGATCTATAATATATCAATCAACCATTGTATTATTTATGCTGTGGAGAATTTTATTTTTCTCTTTATATCTGTCATTAGAATGAAAGATATTTGACAATGATAGCTATTTTTATTGCATCCTGGAGTAAGAAAAAAATTCTGGTGTAACAAGTTTACACTCCCACCGACAATGCAGTAGGGTTCCCTTTTGGCCACATCCCTGTGAGCATCTGTTGTTACTAGATTTCTTGATTATAGCCATTCTAACTGGGGTGAGGTGGAATCTCAACTTTGTTGAGATTCGCATTTCCTTTATGGTTAGAGAAGTTGAGCATTTCTTCATGTGTCTATTGGCCATTCTTATTTCCTCTTGAGAGAAGTTTCTTTTTAAGTCTTTAGCCCACTTATTAATTGGGTGGTTGAGTCTTTGAGGATTTGTTGTTGGGGGATTTAAGTTTTGAGTTCCAGATATATTTTAGATATGAGACCCTTGAAGATCTTTTCCTAATCTATGGACTTTCTATTGATCTTGCTTGCTATGTCCTGTGTCATGCAGAAGCTCTGAAAAATTACATTAAGTGAAGTAAGCCAGACCCAAAGAAACATAGGTGCCATGCTTTCCCTTATCTGCAATAACTAGTATATGTCTAGGGCAATCAGGAGAGATCAAAAGCTATGTGCATATGACCATATAACCTGATGCTAAGTGAAATGAAGACCAAGATAGGGACACAAGAGATTTTATCTTTCTTGCTATTCATTTTAATGTGCTTATAATGCACTATGAGATTTTTTTTGTTTCTTTATATGTTCTTCCCCATGATACAACCCTTGTTGTCAATGTAATTGATTCCATTGTCCTGTAACTTGTATATACATTTCTTCTAATCTGGGGAGGGGAAGGGAAATAACAAAATACTGAAATAAGAATACAGGATGACCCATTGTAGCAATGAGATGTACAAGACACTATGTTGAAAACGAACTTTACAACCTTGGTGGGGAGAGGTGTTGGGAAGGAGGGGAAGAAAGGGATGGTAGGAAAAAAAACAAAAGAGAGGGTAACAATGCTCAATAAGAATTGGCTAATTACCCTGTTTATGTAACCCCTCTGTACAGTATCTTTACAATAAAAAAATACATTTTTAAAAAAGAAAAAGAAAAGAAAAGAAAATCCTGGTGTAAAGACTAGTCAATCTGTTTAGTAAAAAAAAATGTTTATTGTGTCAGAGGAGTTTTGAACCACAGGTTAAAGTGTAAATAGCTCTAAAGTGGTGGAGAGATTACTTAGGTTATCCAGGGGTACAAGAACAAGTTGTTTTGTGCAGGAGTACTTGACTAGGCTAATTTTATTTGAGAACAGAATTTACATTGGGATTGATTATAAAGTAAATATGAAAATGATTTGAGAACTTCAAAAACACTCTACATCATACTATATGTGTTCAGAAGTCACTGGTGAAATGAGAGAGGTGAAAATTGTATCATTAAATAGCAAGAGTTCCGCAAAGATAATCTAGATATAACCCATTAGACAGACTGGATTGGGGGAGATCAGCTAGGTGGCAATTTGCAGTAAATGAAGGGTGATAAAAATCAGATAATTAAATTGAGAAAGGTAAAATGATGCACAGAGTAAAATGAGTCCAATAGCTGGCCAGTGTCGCATGCCTATAATCCTAGCTACTCAGGAGGCTGAGATCTCGATCAGTGATTCAAAGCCAGCCCGAGCAGAAAAGTCCCCATGAGACTCTTATCTCCAAAAAAACTACACAAAAAAGCCGGAAGTGGTACTGTGGCTCAAGTGCTAGACCCCCCAGCCTTGAGCACAAAGAGGCTCAAGGACAGTG